>NW_028225180.1:18183511-18270441 GCF_052327205.1 Somniosus microcephalus
AAACTGTACCTTTTTGCTATGTAAGCTTTGGCAATATGGTTCTCTGTAAACTTTCATGCCAATAAAGCATTTGAACTGAACTGAACTGAAACTGAGAGAGACAGAGAGAGAGAGAGAGAGACAGAGAGACAGAGAGAGAGAGAGAGAGAGAGGGGGACAGAGAGAGAGAGAGAGAGGGGGACAGGGAGAGAGAGAGGGGGGGACAGGGAGAGAGAGAGAGAGGGGGGACAGGGAGAGAGAGAGAGAGAGAGAGAGGGGGGACAGGGAGAGAGAGAGAGGGAGACAGAGAGAGAGAGAATTCTGCCGAAGCATCCTTCGCACCCAAAGAAAAACGCCAACAAATGCATGCAGAGCCGAACTAGGCAGATACCCACTGATAATAAACATCCAAAAACGAGCACTAAACTTCCTAAATCACCTCAAATCTAGCTCCCCAGACACCCTTCATTTCAAAGCCTTTCAGACCCAAGAGCTAAACCCAGAAAAGAGTCCCCTGAGTCAGCTGCTACTGAAACTAAGTACTCAGCCGGACCCTGACCAGCCCCAGACCAACACAGCCGTCCAAACACCAATCCGAGTGAACCAAATCATTAAAAAATGCAAAGAAACCTACCTGGAACATTGGAACAAAATAACCGAAAGCCAAAGCAGATTAGAATGTTACCGGGCCCTAAAAAGAGAATATAAACTGGCAGACTACCTCACGACCATCAGAGACACAAAACAGAGACAGACCCTCACCAGGTACAGACTAAGCGACCACCAACTGGAAATTGAAAAAGGCAGATACAAGAAATCCTGGCAGCCTAGAGAGAATAGAATATGCGATCAATGTCTGGCTGGCGAGGTTGAAACAGAAATGCATTTCCTCCTAAAATGCGAAAAATTCAACACATCAAGAAACATATTATTCAACAAGCTAAGCCAAACAACCCCAGATTTCAAGGAATTGGATGATCTGTCAAAATTGAGATTAGTCCTAGGAGAAGGAGACAGACCATACCTTGGGGCTAAATATGTAACAACATGTCACAACCTGAGGACTGTTTAAAAGTAAGACTGTTTAAAATTAATATTGAACGTACCAAATGAAGTAGAAAGACTGTTTAAAATTAATATTGTTTAAAAGTAATATTGTATATACCCAACAAATGTCAAATCGATTGACACCTACAGAATGTTGGAAAACTGTACCTTTTTGCTATGTAAGCTTTGGCAATATGGTTCTCTGTAAACTTTCATGCCAATAAAGCATTTGAACTGAACTGAACTGAACTGAGAGAGAGAGAGCGAGAGAGGGGGGGACAGAGAGAGAGAGGGGGGGACAGAGAGAGAGACGGGGGGACAGAGAGAAAGCGAGAGGGGGGGACAGGGGAGAGAGAGAGAGGGAGACAGAGAGAGAGAGAGGGGGACAGAGACAGAGAGAGAGGGGGGACAGAGAGAAAGCGAGAGAGGGGGGGACAGGGAGAGGAGAGAGAGAGAGAGAGAGAGGGAGACAGAGAGAGAGAGGGGGGGACAGAGAGAGGGGGGACAGAGAGAGAGGGGGGGGACAGAGAGAAAGTGAGAGAGGGGGGAGAGGAAGAGAGGGAGAGAGAGAGAGAGAGCGAGAGAGGGGGGGACAGAGTGAGAGAGCGAGGATACGGAACACAGATGGAATAATGATGATACGGCAAAGCCACAATGGCAGACTCAATGATAAACTTGAAATAGCCCTGCAATGACACCCTCTGCTATCTGTTGGACATCCTGTGACTCGACACCAGGCCTGATAGATTATCTACTTCCTCCAAGACTGGCTGCTGTCACACAGCTCCTTTAATAGTGATTTCAGTGTGTGTGAGCCCGGGTGTGAAGGAACGCTCCTTTAATAGTGATTTCAGTGTGTGTGTGAGCCAGGGTGTGAAGGAACGCTCCTTTAATAGTGATTTCAGTGTGTGTGAGCCCGGGTGTGAAGGAACGCTCCTTTAATAGTGATTTCAGTGTGTGTGAGCCCGGGTGTGAAGGAACGCTCCTTTAATAGTGATTTCAGTGTGTGTGAGTCCGGGTGTGAAGGAACGCTCCTTTAATAGTGATTTCAGTGTGTGTGTGAGCCCGGGTGTGAAGGAACGCTCCTTTAATAGTGATTTCAGTGCGTGTGTGAGCCCGGGTGTGAAGGAACGCTCCTTTAATAGTGATTTCAGTGTGTGTGAGCCCGGGTGTGAAGGAACGCTCCTTTAATAGTGATTTCAGTGTGTGTGAGCCCGGGTGTGAAGGAACACTCCTTTAATAGTGACTTCAGTGTGTGTGAGCCCGGGTGTGAAGGAACGCTCCTTTAATAGTGATTTCAGTGTGTGTGAGCCCGGGTGTGAAGGAACGCTCCTTTAATAGTGATTTCAGTGTGTGTGTGAGCCCGGGTGTGAAGGAACGCTCCTTTAATAGTGATTTCAGTGTGTGAGAGCCCGGGTGTGAAGGAACGCTCCTTTAATAGTGATTTCAGTGTGTGTGAGCCCGGGTGTGAAGGAACGCTCCTTTAATAGTGATTTCAGTGTGTGTGAGCCCGGGTGTGAAGGAACGCTCCTTTAATAGTGATTTCAGTGTGTGTGAGCCCGGGTGTGAAGGAACACTCCTTTAATAGTGATTTCATTGTGTGTGTGAGCCCGGGTGTGAAGGAACACTCCTTTAATAGTGATGTCAGTGTGTGTGTGAGCCCGGGTGTGAAGGAACGCTCCTTTAATAGTGATTTCAGTGTGTGTGAGCCCGGGTGTGAAGGAACGCTCCTTTAATAGTGATTTCAGTGTGTGTGTGAGCCCGGGTGTGAAGGAACGCTCCTTTAATAGTGATTTCAGTGTGTGTGAGCCCGGGTGTGAAGGAACGCTCCTTTAATAGTGATTTCAGTGTGTGTGAGCCCGGGTGTGAAGGAACGCTCCTTTAATAGTGATTTCAGTGTGTGTGTGAGCCCGGGTGTGAGGGAACGCTCCTTTAATAGTGATTTCAGTGTGTGTGTGCCCGGGTGTGAAGGAACGCTCCTTTAATAGTGATTTCAGTGTGTGTGTGACCGGGTGTGAAGGAACGCTCCTTTAATAGTGATTTCAGTGTGTGTGTGAGCCCGGGTGTGAAGGAACGCTCCTTTAATAGTGATTTCAGTGTGTGTGTGAGCCCGGGTGTGAAGGAACGCTCCTTTAATAGTGATTTCAGTGTGTGTGTGAGCCCGGGTGTGAAGGAACGCTCCTTTAATAGTGATTTCAGTGTGTGTGTGAGTCCGGGTGTGAAGGAACGCTCCTTTAATTGTGATTTCTGTGTGTGTGTGAGCCCGGGTGTGAAGGAACGCTCCTTTAATAGTGATTTCAGTGTGTGTGTGAGCCCGGGTGTGAAGGAACGCTCCTTTAATAGTGATTTCAGTGTGTGTGTGAGCCCGGGTGTGAAGGAACGCTCCTTTAATAGTGATTTCAGTGTGTGTCAGCCCGGGTGTGAAGGAACGCTCCTTTAATATTGATTTCAGTGTGTGTGTGAGCCCGGGTGTGAAGGAACGCTCCTTTAATAGTGATATCAGTGTGTGTGTGAGCCCGGGTGTGAAGGAACACTCCTTTAATAGTGATTTCAGTGGGTGTGTGAGCCCGGGTGTGAAGTAACGCTCCTTTAATAGTGATTTCAGTGTGTGTGAGCCCGGGTGTGAAGGAACGCTCCTTTAATAGTGATTTCAGTGTGTGTGAGCCCGGGTGTGAAGGAACGCTCCTTCAATAGTGATTTCAGTGTGTGTGAGCCCGGGTGTGAAGGAACGCTCCTTTAATAGTGATTTCAGTGTGTGTGAGCCCGGGTGTGAAGGAACGCTCCTTTAATAGTGATTTCAGTGCGTGTGTGAGCCCGGGTGTGAAGGAACGCTCCTTTAATAGTGATTTCAGTGTGTGTGAGCCCGGGTGTGAAGGAACGCTCCTTTAATAGTGATTTCAGTGTGTGTGAGCCCGGGTGTGAAGGAACACTCCTTTAATAGTGATTTCAGTGTGTGTGAGCCCGGGTGTGAAGGAACGCTCCTTTAATAGTGATTTCAGTGTGTGTGAGCCCGGGTGTGAAGGAACGCTCCTTTAATAGTGATTTCAGTGTGTGTGTGAGCCCGGGTGTGAAGGAATGCTCCTTTAATAGTGATTTCAGTGTGTGAGAGCCCGGGTGTGAAGGAACGCTCCTTTAATAGTGATTTCAGTGTGTGTGAGCCCGGGTGTGAAGGAACGCTCCTTTAATAGTGATTTCAGTGTGTGTGAGCCCGGGTGTGAAGGAACGCTCCTTTAATAGTGATTTCAGTGTGTGTGAGCCCGGGTGTGAAGGAACACTCCTTTAATAGTGATTTCATTGTGTGTGAGAGCCCGGGTGTGAAGGAACACTCCTTTAATAGTGATGTCAGTGTGTGTGTGAGCCCGGGTGTGAAGGAACGCTCCTTTAATAGTGATTTCAGTGTGTGTGAGCCCGGGTGTGAAGGAACGCTCCTTTAATAGTGATTTCAGTGTGTGTGTGAGCCCGGGTGTGAAGGAACGCTCCTTTAATAGTGATTTCAGTGTGTGTGAGCCCGGGTGTGAAGGAACGCTCCTTTAATAGTGATTTCAGTGTGTGTGAGCCCGGGTGTGAAGGAACGCTCCTTTAATAGTGATTTCAGTGTGTGTGTGAGCCCGGGTGTGAGGGAACGCTCCTTTAATAGTGATTTCAGTGTGTGTGTGCCCGGGTGTGAAGGAACGCTCCTTTAATAGTGATTTCAGTGTGTGTGTGACCGGGTGTGAAGGAACGCTCCTTTAATAGTGATTTCAATGTGTGTGTGAGCCCGGGTGTGAAGGAACGCTCCTTTAATAGTGATTTCAGTGTGTGTGTGAGCCCGGGTGTGAAGGAACGCTCCTTTAATAGTGATTTCAGTGTGTGTGTGAGCCCGGGTGTGAAGGAACGCTCCTTTAATAGTGATTTCAGTGTGTGTGTGAGCCCGGGTGTGAAGGAACGCTCCTTTAATAGTGATTTCAGTGTGTGTGTGAGTCCGGGTGTGAAGGAACGCTCCTTTAATTGTGATTTCTGTGTGTGTGTGAGCCCGGGTGTGAAGGAACGCTCCTTTAATAGTGATTTCAGTGTGTGTGTGAGCCCGGGTGTGAAGGAACGCTCCTTTAATAGTGATTTCAGTGTGTGTGTGAGCCCGGGTGTGAAGGAACGCTCCTTTAATAGTGATTTCAGTGTGTGTCAGCCCGGGTGTGAAGGAACGCTCCTTTAATATTGATTTCAGTGTGTGTGTGAGCCCGGGTGTGAAGGAACGCTCCTTTAATAGTGATATCAGTGTGTGTGTGAGCCCGGGTGTGAAGGAACACTCCTTTAATAGTGATTTCAGTGGGTGTGTGAGCCCGGGTGTGAAGTAACGCTCCTTTAATAGTGATTTCAGTGTGTGTGAGCCCGGGTGTGAAGGAACGCTCCTTTAATAGTGATTTCAGTGTGTGTGTGAGCCCGGGTGTGAAGGAACGCTCCTTTAATAGTGATTTCAGTGTGTGTGTGAGCCCGGGTGTGAAGGAACGCTCCTTTAATAGTGATTTCAGTGTGTGTGTGAGCCCGGGTGTGAAGGAACGCTCCTTTAATAGTGATTTCAGTGTGTGTGTGAGCCCGGGTGTGAAGGAACGTTCCTTTAATAGTGATTTCAGTGTGTGTGTGAGCCCGGGTGTGAAGGAACACTCCTTTAATAGTGATTTCAGTGTGTGTGTGAGCCCGAGTGTGAAGGAACGCTCCTTTAATAGTGATTTCAGTGTGTGTGAGCCCGGGTGTGAAGGAACGCTCCTTTAATAGTGATTTCAGTGTGTGTGAGCCCGGGTGTGAAGGGACGCTCCTTTAATAGTGATTTCAGTGTGTGTGTGAGCCCGGGTGTGAAGGAACGCTCCTTTAATAGTGATTTCAGTGTGTGTGTGAGCCCGGGTGTGAAGGAACGCTCCCTTAATAGTGATTTCAGTGTGTGTGTGAGCCCGGGTGTGAAGGAACGCTCCTTTAATAGTGATTTCAGTGTGTGTGAGCCCGGGTGTGAAGGAACGCTCCTTTAATAGTGATTTCAGTGTGTGTGAGCCTGGGTGTGAAGGAACGCTCCTTTAATAGTGATTTCAGTGTGTGTGAGCCCGGGTGTGAAGGAACGCTCCTTTAATAGTGATTTCAGTGTGTGTGTGAGCCCGGGTGTGAAGGAACGCTCCTTTAATAGTGATTTCAGTGTGTGTGTGAGCCTGGGTGTGAAGGAACGCTCCTTTAATAGTGATTTCAGTGTGTGTGTGAGCCCGGGTGTGAAGGAACGCTCCTTTAATAGTGATTTCAGTGTGTGTGTGAGCCCGGGTGTGAAGGAATGCTCCTTTAATAGTGATTTCAGTGTGTGTGAGCCCGGGTGTGAAGGAACGCTCCTTTAATAGTGATTTCAGTGTGTGTGAGCCCGGGTGTGAAGGAACACTCCTTTAATAATGATTTCAGTGTGTGTGTGAGCCCGGGTGTGAAGGAACGCTCCTTTAATAGTGATTTCAGTGTGTGTGTGAGCCCGGGTGTGAAGGAACGCTCCTTTAATAGTGATTTCAGTGTGTGTGTGAGCCCGAGTGTGAAGGAACGCTCCTTTAATAGTGATTTCAGTGTGTGTGAGCCCGGGTGTGAAGGAACGCTCCTTTAATAGTGATTTCAGTGTGTGTGTGAGCCCGGGTGTGAAGGAACGCTCCTTTAATAGTGATTTCAGTGTGTGTGAGCCCGGGTGTGAAGGAACGCTCCTTTAATAGTGATTTCAGTGTGTGTGAGCCCGGGTGTGAAGGAACGCTCCTTTAACAGTGATTTCAGTGTGTGTGTGAGCCCGGGTGTGAAGGAACGCTCCTTTAATAGTGATTTCAGTGTGTGTGAGCCCGGGTGTGAAGGAACGCTCCTTTAATAGTGATTTCAGTGTGTGTGTGTGAGCCCGGGTGTGAAGGAACGCTCCTTTAATAGTGATTTCAGTGTGTGTGTGAGCCCGGGTGTGAAGGAACGCTCCTTTAATAGTTATTTCAGTGTGTGTGAGCCTGGGTGTGAAGGAACGCTCCTTTAATAGTGATTTCAGTGTGTGTGAGCCCGGGTGTGAAGGAACGCTCCTTTAACAGTGATTTCAGTGTGTGTGTGAGCCTGGGTGTGAAGGAACGCTCCTTTAATAGTGATTTCAGTGTGTGTGTGAGCCTGGGTGTGAAGGAACACTCCTTTAATAGTGATTTCAGTGTGTGTGAGCCCGGGTGTGAAGGAACGCTCCTTTAATAGTGATTTCAGTGTGTGTGAGCCCGGGTGTGAAGGAACGCTCCTTTAACAGTCATTTCAGTGTGTGTGTGAGCCCGGGTGTGAAGGAACGCTCCTTTAATAGTGATTTCAGTGTGTGTGTGAGCCCGGGTGTGAAGGAACGCTCCTTTAATAGTGATTTCAGTGTGTGTGTGAGTCCGGGTGTGAAGGAACGCTCCTTTAATAGTGATTTCAGTGTGTGTGAGAGCCCGGGTGTGAAGGAACGCTCCTTCAATAGTGATCTCAGTGTGTGTGTGAGTCCGGGTGTGAAGGAACGCTCCTTTAATAGTGATTTCAGTGTGTGTGTGAGCCCGGGTGTGAAGGAACGCTCCTTTAATAGTGATCTCAGTGTGTGTGTGAGTCCGGGTGTGAAGGAACGCTCCTTTAATAGTGATTTCAGTGTGTGAGCCCGGGTGTGAAGGAACGCCCCTTTCATAGTGATTTCAGTGTGTGTGTGAGCCCGGGTGTGAAGGAACGCTCTTTTAATAGTGATTTCAGTGTGTGTGTGAGCCTGGGTGTGAAGGAACGCTCCTTTAATAGTGATTTCAGTGTGTGTGTGAGCCTGGGTGTGAAGGAACACTCCTTTAATAGTGATTTCAGTGTGTGTGAGCCCGGGTGTGAAGGAACGCTCCTTTAATAGTGATTTCAGTGTGTGTGAGCCCGGGTGTGAAGGAACGCTCCTTTAACAGTCATTTCAGTGTGTGTGTGAGCCCGGGTGTGAAGGAACGCTCCTTTAATAGTGATTTCAGTCTGTGTGAGCCCGGGTGTGAAGGAACACTCCTTTAATAGTGATTTCAGTGTGTGTGAGCCCGGGTGTGAAGGAACGCTCCTTTAATAGTGATTTCAGTGTGTGTGAGCCCGGGTGTGAAGGAACGCTCCTTTAACAGTCATTTCAGTGTGTGTGTGAGCCCGGGTGTGAAGGAACGCTCCTTTAATAGTGATTTCAGTCTGTGTGAGCCCGGGTGTGAAGGAACGCTCCTTTAATAGTGATTTCAGTGTGAGAGCCCGGGTGTGAAGGAACGCTCCTTTAATAGTGATTTCAGTGTGTGTGAGCCCGGGTGTGAAGGAACGCTCCTTTAATAGTGATTTCAGTGTGAGAGCCCGGGTGTGAAGGAACGCTCCTTTAATAGTGATTTCAGTGTGTGTGTGAGCCCGGGTGTGAAGGAACGCTGCTTTAATAGTGATTTGAGTGTGTGTGTGAGCCCGGGTGTGAAGGAACGCTCCTTTAATAGTGATTTCAGTGTGTGTGAGCCCGGGTGTGAAGGAACGCTCCTTTAATAGTGATTTCAGTGTGTGTGTGCCCGGGTGTGAAGGAACGCTCCTTTAACAGTGATTTCAGTGTGTGTGTGAGCACGGGTGTGAAGGAACGCTCCTTTAATAGTGATTTCAGTGTGTGTGTGAGCCCGGGTGTGAAGGAACGCTCCTTTAATAGTGATTTCAGTGTGTGTGAGCCCGGGTGTGAAGGAACGCTCCTTTAATATTGATTTCAGTGTGTGTGTGAGCCCGGGTGTGAAGGAACGCTCCTTTAATAGTGATTTCAGTGTGTGTGAGCCCGGGTGTGAAGGAACGCTCCTTTAATAGTGATTTCAGTGTGTGTGTGAGCCCGGGTGTGAAGGAACGCTCCTTTAATAGTGATTTCAGTGTGTGTGTGAGCCCGGGTGTGAAGGAACGCTCCTTTAATAGTGATTTCAGTGTGTGTGAGCCCGGGTGTGAAGGAACGCTCCGTTAATAGTGATTTCAGTGTGTGTGAGAGCCCGGGTGTGAAGGAACGCTCCTTTAATAGTGATTTCAGTGTGTGTTTGTGAGCCTGGGTGTGAAGGAACACTCCTTTAATAGTGATTTCAGTGTGTGTGTGTGAGCCCGGGTGTGAAGGAAGGCTGCTTTAATAGTGATTTCAGTGTGTGTGAGCCCGGGTGTGAAGGAACGCTCCTTTAATAGTGATTTCAGTGTGTGTGTGAGCCCGGGTGTGAAGGAACGCTCCTTTAATAGTGATTTCAGTGTGTGTGAGCCCGGGTGTGAAGGAACGCTCCTTTAATAGTGATTTCAGTGTGTGTGAGCCCGGGTGTGAAGGAACGCTCCTTTAATAGTGATTTCAGTGTGTGTGTGAGCCCGGGTGTGAAGGAACACTCCTTTAATAGTGATTTCAGTGTGTGTGAGCCCGGGTGTGAAGGAACGCTCCTTTAATAGTGATTTCAGTGTGTGTGAGCCCGGGTGTGAAGGAACACTCCTTTAATAGTGATTTCAGTGTGTGTGAGCCCGGGTGTGAAGGAACACTCCTTTAATAGTGATTTCAGTGTGTGTGTGAAGGAACGCTCCTTTAACAGTGATTTCAGTGTGTGTGTGAGCCCGGGTGTGAAGGAACGCTCCTTTAATAGTGATTTCTGTGTGTGTGAGCCCGGGTGTGAAGGAACGCTCCTTTAATAGTGATTTCAGTGTGTGTGAGCCCGGGTGTGAAGGAACGCTCCTTTAATAGTGATTTCAGTGTGTGTGAGAACGGGTGTGAAGGAACGCTCCTTTAATAGTGATTTCAGTGTGTGTGAGCCCGGGTGTGAAGGAACGCTCCTTTAATAGTGATTTCAGTGTGTGTGTGAGCCCGGGTGTGAAAGAACACTCCTTTAATAGTGATTTCAGTGTGTGTGTGAGCCCGGGTGTGAAGGAACACTCCTTTAATAGTGATTTCAGTGTGTGTGTGAGCCCGGGTGTGAAGGAACGCTCCTTTAATAGTGATTTCAGTGTGTGTGTGAGCCCGGGTGTGAAGGAAGGCTCCTTTAATAGTGATTTCAGTGTGTGTGTGAGCCCGGGTGTGAAGGAACGCTCCTTTAATAGTGATTTCAGTGTGTGTGAGCCCGGGTGTGAAGGAACGCTCCTTTAATAGTGATTTCAGTGTGTGTGTGAGCCCGGGTGTGAAGGAACGCTCCTTTAATAGTGATTTCAGTGTGTGTGTGAGCCCGGGTGTGAAGGAACGCTCCTTTAATAGTGATTTCAGTGTGTGTGAGCCCGGGTGTGAAGGAACGCTCCTTTAACAGTGATTTCAGTGTGTGTGAGCCCGGGTGTGAAGGAACGCTCCTTTAATAGTGATTTCAGTGTGTGTGTTAGCCCGGGTGTGAAGGAACGCTCCTTTAATTGTGATTTCAGTGTGTGTGAGCCCGGGTGTGAAGGAACGCTCCTTTAATAGTGATTTCAGTGTGTGTGTGAGCCCGGGTGTGAAGGAAGGCTCCTTTAATAGTGATTTCAGTGTGTGTGAGCCCGGGTGTGAAGGAACGCTCCTTTAATTGTGATTTCAGTGTGTGTGAGCCCGGGTGTGAAGGAACGCTCCTTTAATAGTGATTTCAGTATGTGTGTGAGCCCGGGTGTGAAGGAACGCTCCTTTAATAGTGATTTCAGTGTGTGTGTGAGCCCGGGTGTGAAGGAACGCTCCTTTAATAGTGATATCAGTGTGTGTGTGAGCCCGGGTGTGAAGGAACGCTCCTTTAATAGTGATTTCAGTGTGTGTGTGAGCCCGGGTGTGAAGGAACGCTCCTTTAATAGTGATTTCAGTGTGTGTGTGAGTCCGGGTGTGAAGGAACGCTCCTTTAATAGTGATTTCAGTGTGTGTGAGAGCCCGGGTGTGAAGGAACGCTCCTTCAATAGTGATCTCAGTGTGTGTGTGAGTCCGGGTGTGAAGGAACGCTCCTTTAATAGTGATTTCAGTGTGTGTGTGAGCCCGGGTGTGAAGGAACGCTCCTTTAATAGTGATCTCAGTGTGTGTGTGAGTCCGGGTGTGAAGGAACGCTCCTTTAATAGTGATTTCAGTGTGTGAGCCCGGGTGTGAAGGAACGCCCCTTTCATAGTGATTTCAGTGTGTGTGTGAGCCCGGGTGTGAAGGAACGCTCTTTTAATAGTGATTTCAGTGTGTGTGTGAGCCCGGGTGTGAAGGAACACTCCTTTAATAGTGATTTCAGTGTGTGAGAGCCCGGGTGTGAAGGAACGCTCCTTTAATAGTGATTTCAGTGTGTGTGAGCCCGGGTGTGAAGGAACACTCCTTTAATAGTGATTTCAGTGTGTGTGTGAGCCCGGGTGTGAAGGAACGCTCCTTTAATAGTGATTTCTGTGTGTGTGAGCCCGGGTGTGAAGGAACGCTCCTTTAATAGTGATTTCTGTGTGTGTGAGCCCGGGTGTGAAGGAACGCTCCTTTAATAGTGATTTCAGTGTGTGTGTGAGCCCGGGTGTGAAGGAACGCTCCTTTAATAGTGATTTCAGTGTGTGTGAGCCCGGGTGTGAAGGAACGCTCCTTTAATAGTGATTTCAGTGTGTGTGTGCCCGGGTGTGAAGGAACGCTTCTTTAATAGTGATTTCAGTATGTGTGAGCCCGGGTGTGAAGGAACGCTCCTTTAATAGTGAATTCAGTGTGTGTGTGAGCCCGGGTGTGAAGGAACGCTCCTTTAATAGTGATTTCAGTGTGTGTGTGTGAGCCTGGCTGTGAAGGAACGCTCCTTTAATAGTGATTTCAGTGTTTGTGTGAGAGACCGGGTGTGAAGGAACACTTCTTTAATAGTAATTTCAGTGTTTGTGTGAGCCCGGGTGTGAAGGAACGCTCCTTTAATAGTGATTTCAGTGTGTGTGAGCCCGTGTGTGAAGGAACGCTCCTTTAATAGTGATTTCAGTATGTGTGAGCCCGGGTGTGAAGGAACGCTCCTTTAATAGTGATTTCAGTGTGTGTGAGCCCGGGTGTGAAGGAACGCTCCTTTAATAGTGATTTCAGTGTGTGTGTGAGCCCGGGTGTGAAGGAACGCTCCTTTAATAGTGATTTCAGTGTGTGTGAGCCCGGGTGTGAAGGAACGCTCCTTTAATAGTGATTTCAGTGTGTGTGTGAGCCCGGGTGTGAAGGAACGCTCCTTTAATAGTGATTTCAGTGTGTGTGTGAGCCCGGGTGTGAAGGAACGCTCCTTTAATAGTGATTTCAGTGTGTGTGTGAGCCCAGGTGTGAAGGAACGCTCCTTTAATAGTGATTTCAGTGTGTGTGAGTCCGGGTGTGAAGGAACGCTCCTTTAATAGTGATTTCAGTGTGTGTGTGAGCCCGGGTGTGAAGGAACGCTCCTTTAATAGTGATTTCAGTGTGTGTGTGAGCCCGGGTGTGAAGGAACGCTCCTTTAATAGTGATTTCAGTGTGTGTGTGAGCCCGGGTGTGAAGGAACGCTCCTTTAATAGTGATTTCAGTGTGTGTGAGCCCGGGTGTGAAGGAACGCTCCTTTAATAGTGATTTCAGTGTGTGTGTGAGCCCGGGTGTGAAGGAACGCTCCTTTAATAGTGATTTCAGTGTGTGTGAGCCCGGGTGTGAAGGAACGCTCCTTTAATAGTGATTTCAGTCTGTGTGTGAGCCCGGGTGTGAAGTAACGCTCCTTTAATAGTGATTTCAGTGTGTGTGTGAGCCCGGGTGTGAAGGAACGCTCCTTTAATAGTGATTTCAGTGTGTGTGAGCCCGGGTGTGAAGGAACGCTCCTTTAATAGTGATTTCAGTGTGTGTGTGAGAGCCCGGGTGTGAAGAAACGCTCCTTTAATAGTGATTTCAGTCTGTGTGTGAGCCCGGGTGTGAAGGAACGCTCCTTTAATAGTGATTTCAGTGAGTGTGAGCCCGGGTGTGAAGGAACGCTCCTTTAATAGTGATTTCAGTGTGTGTGAGCCCGGGTGTGACGGAACGCTCCTTTAATAGTGATTTCAGTGTGTGTGTGAGCCCGAGTGTGAAGGAACGCTCCTTTAATAGTGATTTCAGTGTGTGTGTGAGCCCGGGTGTGAAGGAACGCTCCTTTAATAGTGATTTCAGTGTGTGTGTGATCCCGGGTGTGAAGGAACGCTCCTTTAATAGTGATTTCAGTATGTGTGAGCCCGGGTGTGAAGGAACGCTCCTTTAATAGTGATTTCAGTGTGTGTGTGAGCCCGGGTGTGAAGGATCGCTCCTTTAATAGTGATTTCAGTGTGTGTGTGAGCCCGGGTGTGAAGGAACGCTCCTTTAATAGTGATTTCAGTCTGTGTGTGAGCCCGGGTGTGAAGGAACGCTCCATTAATAGTGATTTCAGTGTGTGTGTGAGCCCGGGTGTGAAGGAACGCTCCTTTAATAGTGATTTCAGTGTGTGTGAGAGCCCGGGTGTGAAGGAACGCTCCTTTAATAGTGATTTCAGTGTGTGTGTGAGCCCGGGTGTGAAGGAACGCTCCTTTAATAGTGATTTCAGTGTGTGTGTGAGCCCGGGTGTGAAGGAACGCTCCTTTAATAGTGATTTCAGTGTGTGTGAGCCCGGGTGTGAAGGAACGCTCCTTTAATAGTGATTTCAGTGTGTGTGAGCCCGGGTGTGAAGGAACGCTCCTTTAATAGTGATTTCAGTGTGTGTGTGAGCCCGGGTGTGAAGGAACGCTCCTTTAATAGTGATTTCAGTGTGTGTGTGAGCCCGGGTGTGAAGGAACGCTCCTTTAATAGTGATTTCAGTGTGTGTGTGAGCCCGAGTGCGAAGGAACACTCCTTTAATAGTGGTTTCAGTGTGTGTGAGAGCCCGGGTGTCTCTGTCTCTCTCTGGCCTCTCTCTCTGGCCTCTCTCTCTGGCCTCTCTCTCTGGCCTCTCTCTCTGGCCTCTCTCTCTGGCCCCTCTCTCTGGCCCCTCTCTCTCAATTCAATTCGCTATATTGGCATGATAAGGTACATCTTATGTTGCCAAAGCATCGAAAAACATTAATGGTTGAACACATAAACGCAGATCTATTCATGCAGTGTAGAAACAGATATATCCCTGAGTGTATAAATATACATTCGTATCGTTTGTATATACTCTTTTCTTAGGTTTAATGGTTGTCCCTCTGTTTATGGCAAGCTGTAACATCGTGTGCCGCTAAGGTTACACAATTTTTCTGTTCCCCTCGAAGGGCCGAATGGCCTACTCCTGCTCCTATCTTCTATGTATGGGAGTTTTTGGTCGTCATTCAAATTTCTGAATTCAGGGCATATTTTTGTGAATTTTTGGTAGAAATTCTCCCTGATGCCCTGATATTTTCCACAAGCTGTGAGGAAGTGCATCTCTGTCTCCACCACTCCCTGACTGCAGTGAGAGCATATCCTGTCCTCTCTTGGCAGCCGGGTCTGTCTGTGTCTGCCTTTTTCGATCGCCAGGCTATGTTCACTAAGTCTGTACCTTGTCAAGGTTTTTCTCAGTTTGCTATCCTTTACCATGGTCAGGTATTCAGCCATGTTGTATTGTCTGTTTAGGGCCAAGTAGCAATTGAGTCTGTTTTGGGTATTTGTTGTTTCTGCCCAATATGACAGATATTTTTCCTTTTGCTTAGTGACAATTGTGTTGGGTCGAATTCTCTGTGCTACGATGTCACTGTCCTGGGGCTGGTTATTGTTAGTAGTGTTAGTAGTTACTTCACTGAGTCCCAGGACTAGTTGACTGAGGGTATTCTTCTTTATGGTCCTCTCTTGGCATTTCAGGGCTTCGTAATGATAGCAGTGGGGGTTGCTCATTTTTAGGTGTTTCCAAAATTTGGTGGCTCTTTTTTGGATAGTGATTATTAATGGATATTGGCCTAGTTCTGCCCTGCATGCATTGTTTACGGTTTTCCTTCGAGTCCGGAGGATACTTTTACAGAATTCTGCATGTAGGATCTCAATTGGGTGTTTGTCCCATTTTGCAAATTCTTGTTGTGTTAGCGGTCCCCACACCTCACTGCCATAGAGTGCAATTGGTTCAATTACTGATTTGAAAATTTTGAGCCAAATGCTAATTGGGATTTCTATTTGGATTGATGTTTTTAATGGCATAGAAAGCCCTTCTAGCTTTCTCTTTCAGTTCATTCACAGCCAGATGAAAATTTCCCATAGAGCTGATTTTTAAGCCCAAGTATGTGTAGTTAGTGGTTTGTTCAATTTTAGTTATTCCTAGTGTGAGATTTATTTTGGGTCCCTGATGTCTGGATCTTTGCTGGAACACAAGGACTTTGGCTTTTTGGGGGTTTATTGTCAGGGCCCAGGTCTGACAGAACGACTGTAGCAGATCCAGGTTCTGCTGTAGACCCTCCTTAGTTGGTGACAGCAGAACCAGGTCGTCTGCACAGAGGAGGAATTTAACCTTGGATTCATATAGGGTGAGGCCGGGTGCTGTAGATTGTTCAAGTAGTTTTGCCAATTCATTTATGTAAATATTAAAGTTCTCTCTCTCTGGCCCCTCTCTGACCCCCTCTCTCTCTCTCTCTCTCTCTCTCTCTGCAACCACCCTCTCTCTCTCTCTCTCTCTCTCTGCATCCCCCTCTCTCTCTGCCCCCTCTCTCTGCCCCCTCTCTCTCTCTCTGCCCCCCCTCTCTCTCTCTCTCTGCCCCCTCTCTGCCCCCTCTCTCTCTCTCTCTCTCTCTGCCCCCCTCTCTCTCTCTGCCCCCCTCTCTCTCTTGGTCCCCCCTCCCTCTCTCTCTCTCGGTCCCCCCTCCCCCCCCTCTCTCTCTCTCTCCCCCCTCCCTCTCTCTGTCTGTCTCTCTCTGTCCCCCCCTCCCTCTCTCTCTCTGTCTGTCTCTCTCTGTCCCCCCCTCCCTCTCTCTCTGTCTGTCTCTCTCTGTCCCCCCTCCCTCTCTCTGCCTGTCTCTCTCTGTCCCCCCTCCCTCTCTCTGCCTGTCTCTCTCTGTCCCCCCTCCCTCTCTCTGCCTGTCTCTCTCTGTCCCCCCTCCCTCTCTCTGCCTGTCTCTCTCTGTCCCCCCTCCCTCTCTCTGCCTGTCTCTCTCTGTCCCCCCTCCCTCTCTCTGCCTGTCTCTCTCTGTCCCCCCTCCCTCTCTCTGCCTGTCTCTCTCTGTCCCCCCTCCCTCTGTCTGTCTGTCTCTCTCTGACCCCCCTCCCTCTCTCTGTCTATCTGTCTCTCTCTATCCCCCCTCCCTCTCTCTGTCTGTCTGTCTCTCTCTGTCCCCCCTCCCTCTCTCTGTCTGTCTGTCTGTCTCTCTGTCCCCCCTCCCTCTCTCTGTCGGTCTGTCTCTCTCTGTCCCCCCTCCCTCTCTCTGTCTGTCTGTCTGTCTCTGTCCCCCCTCCCTCTCTCTCTGTCCCCCCTCCCTCTCTCTGTCCCCCCTCCCTCTCTCTGTCCCCCCTCCCTCCCTGTGTCTGTCTCTCTCTGTCCCCCCCTCCCTCTGTCTGTCTCTCTCTGTCCCCCCTCCCTCTCTCTGTCTGTCTGTCTGTCTCTGTCCCCCCTCCCTCTCTGTCTGTCTGTCTGTCTCTGTCCCCCCTCCCTCTCTCTCTGTCCCCCCTCCCTCTCTGTCTGTCTGTCTGTCTCTCTGTCCCCCCTCCCTCTCTCTCTGTCCCCCCTCCCTCCCTCTCTGTCTGTCTGTCTCTCTCTGCCCCCCCTCTCTCTGTCTGTCTCTCTCTGTCCCCCCTCCCTCTCTGTCTGTCTGTCTCTCTGTCCCCCTCCCTCTCTGTCTGTCTGTCTCTCTGTCCCCCTCCCTCTCTCTGTCTGTCTGTCTCTCTCTGTCCCCCCTCCCTCCCTCTGTCCCCCCCCTCCCTCTCTCTGTCCCCCCCCTCCCTCTCTCTGTCCCCCCCTCCCTCTCTCTGTCCCCCCTCCCTCTCTCTGTCCCCCCCCTCCCTCCCTGTCTGTCTCTCTGTCCCCCCCTCCCTCTCTCTCTGTCCCCCCCCTCCCTCTCTCTCTCTGTCTCTCTCTGTCCCCCCCTCCCTCTCTCTCTCTCTGTCTCTCTCTGTCCCCCCCCCTCCCTCTCTCTCTCTCTGTCTCTCTCTGTCCCCCCCTCCCTCTGTCTGTCTGTGTCTCTCTCTGTCCCCCCTCCCTCTCTGTCTGTCTCTCTCTGTCCCCCCCTCCCTCTCTCTGTCTGTCTCTCTCTGTCCCCCCCTCCCTCTCTCTCTCTCTGTCCCCCCCCTCCCTCCCTCCCTCCCTCTCTGTCTCTCTCTCTCTGTCCCCCCCCCTCCCTCCCTCCCTCTCTGTCTCTCTCTGTCCCCCCCTCCCTCCCTCCCTCTGTCTCTCTCTGTCCCCCCCCTCCCTCCCTCCCTCTCTGTCTCTCTCTGTCCCCCCCTCCCTCCCTCTCTGTCTCTCTCTGTCCCCCCCTCCCTCCCTCCCTCTCTGTCTCTCTCTGTCCCCCCCTCCCTCCCTCCCTCTGTCTCTCTCTGTCCCCCCCTCCCTCCCTCCCTCTCTGTCTCTCTCTGTCCCCCCCCCCCCTCTCTGTCTCTCTCTGTCCCCCCCTCCCTCCCTCCCTCTCTGTCTCTCTCTGTCCCCCCCTCCCTCCCTCTCTGTCCCCCCCTCCCTCCCTCTCTGTCTCTTTCTGTCCCCCCCTCCCTCCCTCCCTCTGTCTCTTTCTGTCCCCCCCTCCCTCCCTCCCTCTCTGTCTCTCTCTGTCCCCCCCTCCCTCCCTGTCTGTCTCTCTCTGTCCCCCCCTCCCTCCCTCCCTCTCTGTCTCTCTCTGTCCCCCCTCCCTCTCTGTCTCTCTCTGTCCCCCCCTCCCTCCCTCCCTCTCTGTCTCTCTCTGTCCCCCCTCCCTCCCTCCCTCTCTGTCTCTCTCTGTCCCCCCCCTCCCTCCCTCTGTCTCTCTCTGTCCCCCCCTCCCTCCCTCCCTGTCTCTCTCTGTCCCCCCCTCCCTCCCTCCCTCTCTGTCTGTCTCTCTCTGTCCCCCCTCCCTCCCTCTCTGTCTGTCTCTCTCTGTCCCCCCCTCCCTCCCTCCCTCTCTGTCTCTCTCTGTCCCCCCCTCCCTCCCTCTCTGTCCCCCCCCGCCCTCCCTCCCTCTCTGTCTCTTTCTGTCCCCCCCTCCCTCCCTCTCTGTCTCTCTCTGTCCCCCCCTCCCTCCCTCCCTGTCTCTCTCTGTCCCCCCCTCCCTCCCTCTCTGTCTCTCTCTGTCCCCCCCTCCCTCCCTCCCTCTCTGTCTCTCTCTGTCCCCCCCTCCCTCCCTCCCTCTGTCTCTCTCTGTCCCCCCCTCCCTCCCTCCCTCTCTGTCTCTCTGTCCCCCCCTCCCTCCCTCCCTCTCTGTCTCTCTCTGTCCCCCCCTCCCTCCCTCCCTCTCTGTCTCTCTCTGTCCCCCCCTCCCTCCCTCCCTCTCTGTCTCTCTCTGTCCCCCCTCCCTCCCTCCCTCCCTGTCTCTCTCTGTCCCCCCCCCCTCCCTCCCTCTCTGTCTCTTTCTGTCCCCCCCTCCCTCCCTCCCTCTCTGTCTCTCTCTGTCCCCCCCTCCCTCCCTCCGTCTGTCTCTCTCTGTCCCCCCCTCCCTCCCTCCGTCTGTCTCTCTCTGTCCCCCCCCTCCCTCCCTCCCTCCCTCTCTCTGTCCCCCCCTCCCTCCCTCCGTCTGTCTCTCTCTGTCCCCCCCTCCCTCCCTCCCTCTCTCTGTCCCCCCCTCCCTCCCTCTCTCTGTCCCCCCTCCCTCCCTCCCTCTCTGTCTCTCTCTGTCCCCCCCTCCCTCCCTCCCTCTCTGTCTCTCTCTGTCCCCCCCTCCCTCCCTCCCTCTGTCTCTCTCTGTCCCCCCCTCCCTCCCTCCCTCTCTGTCTCTCTCTGTCCCCCCCTCCCTCCCTCCCTCTCTGTCTCTCTCTGTCCCCCCCTCCCTCCCTCCCTCTGTCTCTCTCTGTCCCCCCCTCCCTCCCTCCCTCTCTGTCTCTCTCTGTCCCCCCCTCCCTCCCTCCCTCTCTGTCTCTCTCTGTCCCCCCCTCCCTCCCTCCCTCTGTCTCTCTGTCCCCCCCTCCCTCCCTCCCTCTCTGTCTCTCTGTCCCCCCCTCCCTCCCTCCCTCTGTCTCTCTGTCCCCCCCTCCCTCCCTCCCTCTGTCTCTCTGTCCCTCCCTCCCTCCCTCCCTCTGTCTCTCTGTCCCTCCCTCCCTCCCTCTCTCTGTCCCCCCCTCCCTCCCTCCGTCTGTCTCTCTGTCCCCCCCTCCCTCTCTCTGTCCCCCCCTCCCTCCCTCTCTCTGTCCCCCCTCCCTCCCTCCCTCTCTGTCTCTCTGTCCCCCCCTCCCTCCCTCCCTCTCTGTCTCTCTCTGTCCCCCCCTCCCTCCCTCCCTCTGTCTCTCTCTGTCCCCCCCTCCCTCCCTCCCTCTCTGTCTCTCTCTGTCCCCCCCTCCCTCTCTGTCTCTCTCTGTCCCCCCCTCCCTCCCTCCCTCTCTCTGTCCCCCCTCCCTCCCTCCCTCTCTGTCTCTCTCTGTCCCCCCCTCCCTCCCTCCCTCTGTCTCTCTCTGTCCCCCCCTCCCTCTCTGTCTCTCTCTGTCCCCCCCTCCCTCCCTCCCTCTCTGTCCCCCCCTCCCTCCCTCCCTCTCTGTCTCTCTCTGTCCCCCCCTCCCTCCCTCCCTCTGTCTCTGTCCCCCCCTCCCTCCCTCCCTCTGTCTCTCTCCCCCTCCCTCCCTCTCTCTGTCCCCCCCTCCCTCCCTCCCTCTCTGTCTCTCTCTGTCCCCCCCTCCCTCCCTCCCTCCCTCTCTGTCCCCCCCTCCCTCTCTGTCTCTCTCTGTCCCCCCTCCCTCCCTCCCTCTGTCTCTCTCTGTCCCCCCCTCCCTCCCTCTCTGTCCCCCCCTCCCTCTCTGTCTCTCTCTGTCCCCCCCTCCCTCCCTCCCTCTGTCTCTCTCTGTCCCCCCCTCCCTCTGTCTCTCTCTGTCCCCCCCTCCCTCCCTCCCTCTGTCTCTCTGTCCCTCCCTCCCTCTCTCCCTCCCTCTCTGTCCCCCCCTCCCTCTCTGTCTCTCTCTGTCCCCCCTCCCTCCCTCCCTCTGTCTCTCTCTGTCCCCCCCTCCCTCCCTCTGTCTCTCTCTGTCCCCCCCTCCCTCCCTCCCTCCCTCTGTCTCTCTCTGTCCCCCCCTCCCTCTGTCTCTCTCTGTCCCCCCCTCCCTCCCTCCCTCTGTCTCTCTGTCCCCCCTCCCTCCCTCCCTCCCTCTGTCTGTCTCTCTGTCCCTCCCTCCCTCTCTCTGTCTGTCTCTCTGTCCCTCCCTCCCTCTCTCTGTCTGTCTCTCTGTCCCTCCCTCCCTCTCTCTGTCTGTCTGTCTCTCTCTGTCCCCCCCTCCCTCTCTCTGTCTGTCTGTCTCTCTCTGTCCCCCCCCTCTCTCTGTCTGTCTGTCTCTCTCTGTCCCCCCCCTCTCTCTGTCTCCCCCCCCCCCCTCTCTCTCTGTCCCCCCCCCCCTCTCTCTCTGTCCCCCCACCCCCTCTCTCTGTCTCTTTAAGGCAAAAACATTTGAAGAATTTGAGGCACAACAGTTGAGAAGCGGGCTGTCAGAGTGTGAGTGCAGCAAGTCCCCCCGCCTCCACCCCCGGGCCGAGCGCCCCAAGGTTGGGCAAGTTACTGGGAAGAGTGGAGGAGGTTTTTGAAAAGTGTTCCTTACCTCGCCTGGAGAATCGGAAAAGCTGCTCCTGTTTGGCGAACGCTGGACTGTAATGAGAGCCATAATCTGCAGACAGCAGCCTCCAGCCCAGAGAGAGAGAGCGCAAACTTCAGGCAAACTTTCTCCGCACTTGTCAGCGAGTTTGGGAGTTGACAGCGAGTTTGGGGCAGAGCAGGACACGGGCAGGGAGCGGGGATTCCTGCAGCTGCTCCGGCTCCTCGCCCCCACTTTCCTCTGCCCTTCTTCTCTGCTGCTTTAGATCCTGTTTTTTTCCTCCCTGTCACCAAAGGACACAAGAAGCCGGAAGAAACGGCGCGCATGCCCCAGCCTCTTAAAGGGACTCCGCCACTTTTAAAGGGGCAGGCCGGTCCTGTCACCACCCCGAGGACTTCGGTCTCTGGACTCTGTCCCCTCGGGTTTCCCCACTCTCACCTACCCCCTCTCCCTGTGCTTAATCCTCTCTCCCTGTGCTTAATCCCCTCTCTCCCTGTGCTTAATCTTCTCTCCCTGTGCTTAATCCCCTCTCTCCCTGTGCTTAATCCCCTCTCTCCCTGTGCTTAATCCTCTCTCCCTCTGCTTAATCCCCTCTCTCCCTGTGCTTAATCCTCTCTCCCTGTGCTTAATCCCCTCTCTCCCTGTGCTTAATCCCCTCTCTCCCTGTGCTTAATCCCCTCTCTCCCTGTGCTTAATCCCCTCTCTCCCTGTGCTTAATCCTCTCTCTCCCTGTGCTTAATCCCCTCTCTCCCTGTGCTTAATCCTCTCTCTCCCTGTGCTTAATCCCCTCTCTCCCTGTGCTTAATCCCCTCTCTCCCTGTGCTTAATCCTCGCTCTCCCTGTGCTTAATCCTCTCTCCCTGTGCTTAATCCCCTCTCTCCCTGTGCTTAATCCTCTCTCTCCCTGTGCTTAATCCTCTCTCTCCCTGTGCTTAATCCTCTCTCCCTGTGCTTAATCCTCTCTCTCCCTGTGCTTAATCCCCTCTCTCCCTGTGCTTAATCCTCTCTCTCCCTCTGCTTAATCCCCTCTCTCCCTGTGCTTAATCCCCTCTCTCCCTGTGCTTAATCCTCGCTCTCCCTGTGCTTAATCCTCTCTCCCTGTGCTTAATCCCCTCTCTCCTTGTGCTTAATCCCCTCTCTCCCTGTGCTTAATCCTCTCTCTCCCTGTGCTTAATCCTCTCTCCCTGTGCTTAATCCTCTCTCCCTGTGCTTAATCCCCTCTCTCCCTGTGCTTAATCCCCTCTCTCCCTGTGCTTAATCCTCTCTCTCCCTGTGCTTAATCCTCTCTCCCTGTGCTTAATCCTCTCTCTCCCTGTGCTTAATCCCCTCTCTCCCTGTGCTTAATCCTCTCTCCCTGTGCTTAATCCCCTCTCTCCCTGTGCTTAATCCTCTCTCCCTGTGCTTAATCCCCTCTCTCCCTGTGCTTAATCCTCTCTCTCCCTGTGCTTAATCCCCTCTCTCCCTGTGCTTAATCCCCTCTCTCCCTGTGCTTAATCCTCTCTCCCTGTGCTTAATCCCCTCTCTCCCTCTGCTTAATCCCCTCTCTCCCTGTGCTTAATCCTCTCTCCCTGTGCTTAATCCCCTCTCTCACTGTGCTTAATCCTCTCTCTCCCTGTGCTTAATCCTCTCTCTCCCTGTGCTTAATCCTCTCTCCCTGTGCTTAATCCTCTCTCTCCCTGTGCTTAATCCCCTCTCTCCCTGTGCTTAATCCTCTCTCTCCCTGTGCTTAATCCCCTCTCTCCCTGTGCTTAATCCCCTCTCTCCCTGTGCTTAATCCTCGCTCTCCCTGTGCTTAATCCTCTCTCCCTGTGCTTAATCCCCTCTCTCCCTGTGCTTAATCCTCTCTCTCGCTGTGCTTAATCCTCTCTCTCCCTGTGCTTAATCCTCTCTCCCTGTGCTTAATCCTCTCTCTCCCTGTGCTTAATCCCCTCTCTCCCTGTGCTTAATCCTCTCTCTCCCTGTGCTTAATCCCCTCTCTCCCTGTGCTTAATCCTCGCTCTCCCTGTGCTTAATCCTCTCTCCCTGTGCTTAATCCCCTCTCTCCTTGTGCTTAATCCCCTCTCTCCCAGTGCTTAATCCTCTCTCTCCCTGTGCTTAATCCTCTCTCCCTGTGCTTAATCCTCTCTCCCTGTGCTTAATCCCCTCTCTCCCTGTGCTTAATCCCCTCTCTCCCTGTGCTTAATCCTCTCTCTCCCTGTGCTTAATCCTCTCTCCCTGTGCTTAATCCTCTCTCTCCCTGTGCTTAATCCCCTCTCTCCCTGTGCTTAATCCTCTCTCCCTGTGCTTAATCCCCTCTCTCCCTGTGCTTAATCCTCTCTCCCTGTGCTTAATCCCCTCTCTCCCTGTGCTTAATCCTCTCTCTCCCTGTGCTTAATCCCCTCTCTCCCTGTGCTTAATCCCCTCTCTCCCTGTGCTTAATCCTCTCTCCCTGTGCTTAATCCCCTCTCTCCCTGTGCTTAATCCCCTCTCTCCCTGTGCTTAATCCTCTCTCCCTGTGCTTAATCCCCTCTCTCCCTGTGCTTAATCCCCTCTCTCCCTGTGCTTAATCCCCTCTCTCCCTGTGCTTAATCCTCTCTCCCTGTGCTTAATCCTCTCTCCCTGTGCTTAACCCCCTCTCTCCCTGTGCTTAATCCCCTCTCTCCCTGTGCTTAATCCTCTCTCCCTGTGCTTAATCCCCTCTCTCCCTGTGCTTAATCCTCTCTCCGTGCTTAATCCCCTCTCTCCCTGTGCTTAATCCTCTCTCTCCCTGTGCTTAATCCCCTCTCTCCCTGTGCTTAATCCTCTCTCCCTGTGCTTAACCCCCTCTCTCCCTGTGCTTAATCCCCTCTCTCCCTGTGCTTAATCCTCTCTCCCTGTGCTTAATCCTCTCTCTCCCTGTGCTTAATCCTCTCTCCCTGTGCTTAATCCTCTCTCCCTGTGCTTAATCCTCTCTCCCTGTGCTTAATCCTCGCTCCCTGTGCTTAATCCTCTCTCTCTCCCTGTGCTTAATCCCCTCTCTCCCTGTGCTTAACCTCTCTCTCCCTGTGCTTAATCCTCGCTCTCCCTGTGCTTAATCCTCCCTCTCCCTGTGCTTAATCCTCTCTCTCCCTGTGCTTAATCCTCGCTCTCCCTGTGCTTAATCCTCTCTCTCCCTGTGCTTAATCCCCTCTCTCCCTGTGCTTAATCCTCTCTCTCCCTGTGCTTAATCTGCTCTCTCCCTGTGCTTAATCCCCTCTCTCCCTGTGCTTAATCCCCTCTCTCCCTGTGCTTAATCCCCTCTCTCCCTGTGCTTAATCCCCTCTCTCCCTGAGCTTAATCCCCTCTCTCCCTGTGCTTAATCCTCTCTCCCTGTGCTTAATCCCCTCTCTCCCTGTGCTTAATCCTCTCTCTCCCTGTGCTTAATCCCCTCTCTCCCTGTGCTTAATCCCCTCTCTCCGTGTGCTTAATCCTCTCTCTCCCTGTGCTTAATCCCCTCCCTCCCTGAGCTTAATCCTCTCTCTCCCTGTGCTTAATCCCCTCTCTCCCTGTGTTTAATCCCCTCTCTCCCTGTGCTTAATCCTCTCTCCCTGTGCTTAATCCCCTCTCTCCCTGTGCTTAATCCCCTCTCTCCCTGTGCTTAATCCCCTCTCTCCCTGTGCTTAATCCCCTCTCTCCCTGTGCTTAATCCCCTCTCTCCCTGTGCTTAATCCTCTCTCCCTGTGCTTAATCCTCTCTCTCCCTGTGTTTAATCCCCTCTCTCCCTGTGCTTAATCCTCTCTCTCCCTGTGCTTAATCCCCTCTCTCCCTGTGTTTAATCCCCTCTCTCCCTGTGCTTAATCCTCTCTCCCTGTGCTTAACCCCCTCTCTCCCTGTGCTTAATCCCCTCTCTCCCTGTGCTTAATCCCCTCTCTCCCTGTGCTTAATCCTCTCTCCCTCTGCTTAAACCCCTCTCTCCCTGTGCTTAATCCCCTCTCTCCCTGTGCTTAATCCTCTCTCCCTGTGCTTAATCCTCTCTCTCCCTGTGCTTAATCCTCTCTCCCTGTGCTTAATCCTCTCTCCCTGTGCTTAATCCTCTCTCCCTGTGCTTAATCCTCTCTCCCTGTGCTTAATCCTCTCTCCCTGTGCTTAATCCTCTCTCTCTCCCTGTGCTTAATCCCCTCTCTCCCTGTGCTTAATCCTCTCTCTCCCTGTGCTTAATCCTCGCTCTCCCTGTGCTTAATCCTCTCTCTCCCTGTGCTTAATCCTCTCTCTCCCTGTGCTTAATCCTCGCTCTCCCTGTGCTTAATCCTCTCTCTCCCTGTGCTTAATCCTCGCTCTCCCTGTGCTTAATCCTCTCTCTCCCTGTGCTTAATCCCCTCTCTCCCTGTGCTTAATCCTCTCTCTCCCTGTGCTTAATCCCCTCTCTCCCTGTGCTTAATCCTCTCTCTCCCTGTGCTTAATCCGCTCTCTCCCTGTGCTTAATCCCCTCTCTCCCTGTGCTTAATCCCCTCTCTCCCTGTGCTTAATCCCCTCTCTCCCTGAGCTTAATCCCCTCTCTCCCTGTGCTTAATCCTCTCTCCCTGTGCTTAATCCCCTCTCTCCCTGTGCTTAATCCTCTCTCTCCCTGTGCTTAATCCCCTCTCTCCCTGTGCTTAATCCCCTCTCTCCCTGTGCTTAATCCTCTCTCCCTGTGCTTAATCCCCTCTCTCCCTGTGCTTAATCCTCTCTCTCCCTGTGCTTAATCCCCTCTCTCCCTGTGCTTAATCCCCTCTCTCCCTGTGCTTAATCCTCTCTCTCCCTGTGCTTAATCCCCTCCCTCCCTGAGCTTAATCCTCTCTCTCCCTGTGCTTAATCCCCTCTCTCCCTGTGTTTAATCCCCTCTCTCTCCCTGTGCTTAATCCTCTCTCCCTGTGCTTAATCCCCTCTCTCCCTGTGCTTAATCCTCTCTCTCCCTGTGCTTAATCCTCTCTCTCCCTGTGCTTAATCCCCTCTCTCCCTGTGTTTAATCCCCTCTCTCTCCCTGTGCTTAATCCTCTCTCCCCGTGCTTAATCCCCTCTCTCCCTGTGCTTAATCCCCTCTCTCCCTGTGCTTAATCCCCTCTCTCCCTGTGCTTAATCCTCTCTCCCAGTGCTTAATCCTCTCTCTCCCTGTGTTTAATCCTCTCTCTCCCTGTGCTTAATCCTCTCTCCCTGTGCTTAATCCTCTCTCTCTCCCTGTGCTTAATCCCCTCTCTCCCTGTGCTTAATCCTCTCTCTCTCCCTGTGCTTAATCCCCTCTCTCCCTGTGCTTAATCCCCTCTCTCCCTGTGCTTAATCCCCTCTCTCCCTGTGCTTAATCCTCTCTCCCTGTGCTTAATCCTCTCTCTCCCTGTGTTTAATCCTCTCTCTCCCTGTGCTTAATCCTCTCTCCCTGTGCTTAATCCCCTCTCTCCCCATGCTTAATCCCCTCTCTCCCTGTGCTTAATCCCCTCTCTCCCTGTGCTTAATCCTCTCTCTCCCTGTGCTTAATCCTCTCTCCCTGTGCTTAATCCTCTCTCTCCCTGTGTTTAATCCCCTCTCCCTGTGCTTAATCCCCTCTCTCCCTGTGCTTAATCCTCTCTCCCTGTGCTTAATCCTCTCTCTCCCTGTGTTTAATCCTCTCTCTCCCTGTGCTTAATCCCCTCTCTCCCTGTGCTTAATCCCCTCTCTCCCTGTGCTTAATCCCCTCTCTCCCTCTGCTTAATCCCCTCCCTCCCTGAGCTTAATCCTCTCTCTCCCTGTGCTTAATCCCCTCTCTCCCTGTGCTTAATCCCCTCTCTCCCTGTGCTTAATCCCCTCTCTCCCTGTGTTTAATCCCCTCTCCCTGTGCTTAATCCTCTCTCTCCCTGTGCTTACATAAGAACATAAGAACATAAGAAATAGGAGCAGGAGTAGGCCAATCGGCCCCTCGAGCCTGCTCCACCATTCAATAAGATCATGGCTGATCTGATCCTAACCTCAAATCTTCTATCACTCTGCATCCACCCGAACCCATGTGATCTCCCGGGAGAGGCGAAAAACCAGATAAAGACCCAATGGCCAATTTGGGAGAAAAAAATCTGGGAAATTCCTCTCCGACCCATCTAGGCGATCGAAATTCTTCCAGGAGATCACTCTGTCCCTATATTTTCTACAGTACTTACCTTCTGTAAAGGCGATCTCCACCCCAGCCAGGAACAGGAATAAAACCATCTCCTGAAATCTAACGGAATTAGAACACAGTAGGAGCAGAACAAGGCTACACGGCCCCTGGGCCCGCTCCACTACCCACAGGGCCATGACCATTCCGAACCCAGACTCATGTCCAATTTCCTGCCCGCTCCCCGTAACCCTTAATTCCCTTTACTTCTAGGAAACTATCTATTTCTGTTTTAAATTTATTTAATGATGTAGCTTCCACAGCTTTCTGGGGCAGCAAATTCCACAAACCTACCACCCTCTGAGTGAAGAAGTTTCTCCTCATCTCAGTTTTGAATGAGCAGCCCCTTATTTTAAGATTATGCCCCCTAGTTCTAGTTTCACCCATCGTTGGGAACATCCTCACCGCATCCACGATCAAGCCCCTTCACAATCTTATATGTTTCAATAAGATCGCCTCTCATTCTTCTGAACTCCAATGAGTAGAGTCCCAATCTACTCAACCTCTCCTCATATGACCACCCCCTCATCCCCGGGATTAACCGAGTGAACCTTCTTTGTACTGACTCGAGAGCAAGTATGTCTTTTCTTAAGTATGGACACCAAAACTGTATGCAGTATTCCAGGTGCGGCCTCACCAATACCTTGTACAACTGCAGCAATACCTCCCTGTTTTTATATTCCAACCCCCTAGCAATAAAAGCCAACATTCCATTGGCCTTCTTAATCACTTGCTGCACCTGCATACTAACTTTTTGAGTTTCGTGCACCAGGACCCCCAGATCCCTTTGTACTACAGTACTTTCCAGTTTCTTGCCATTAAGATAATAACTTGCTCTATGATTTTTCCTGCCAAAGTGCATAACCTCACACTTTCCAGTATTGTATTCCATCTGCCAAATCTCTGCCCACTTGCTTAGCCTGTCTATGTCCCTTTGCAGGTTTTTTATGTCCTCCTCACTCACTACTTTCCGTCCCATCTTTGTATCATCTGCAAACTTTGATATGTTACACTCGGTCCCCTCCTCCAAATCGTTAATATAGATTGTAAAGAGTTGGGGACCCAGCACTGACCCCTGCGGAACACCACTAGTTACTGGTTGCCAATCTGAGAACGAACCATTTATCCCAACTCTCTGCTTTCTGTTAGAGAGCCAATCCTCCACCCACGCCAGAATATTACCCCCAATCCCGTGATTTTTTATCTTGAGCAATAATCTTTTGTGTGGCACCTTGTCAAATGCCTTTTGGAAGTCTAAATACACTACGTCCACTGGTTCCCCTTTATCCACCCTGTATGTTACTTCCTCAAAAAACTCAAGCAAATTTGTTAAACATGACTTCCCCTTCATGAAACCATGCTGAGTTTGCCCTATTAAATTATGTTTATCCAAATGTCCCGTTACTGTCTCCTTAATAATGGACTCTAACATTTTACCAACCACAGATGTTAGGCTAACAGGTCTATAGTTTCCAGCCTTCTGCCTACTACCCTTTTTAAATAAGGGTGTTACATTAGCAGTTTTCCAATCTGCCGGGACCTTTGCTGAGTCCAGTGAGTTTTGGAAAATTATTACCAATGCATCCACAATCCCTACCGCTACTTCCCTCAACACCCTAGGATGTAAGCCATCAGGTCCAGGGGATTTATCCGCCTTGAGTCCCATTATTTTACCAAGTACCACTTCCTTAGTGATTTTAATTGTATTTAGTTCCTCCCCCGCTAGAGCCCCCTGTTTGTCCAGTGTTGGGATATTCTTAGTGTCCTCTACTGTAAAGACTGATACAAAATAATTGTTCAGTGTTTTTGCCATCTCCATGTTTCCCACCATTAATTTCCCGGTCTCATCCTCTAAGGGACCAACATTTACTTTAGCCACCCTTTTTCTTTTTATATAACTATAGAAACTTTTACTGTCTGTTTTTATATTTTTTGCTAATTTACTTTCATAATCTATCTTCCCTTTCTTAATCAATCTTTTTGTTATTTTTTGCTGTCTTTTAAAGACTTCCCAATCTTCCATCCTCCCACTAGATTTGGCTACCTTATATGCCCTTGTTTTTAGTCGGATACTATCCTTAATTACTTTACTTAGCCACGGATGGCTATCTTTTCTTTTACACCCTTTTTTCCTCAGTGGAATATATTTTTTTTGGAAGTTGTAAAATAACTCCTTAAATGCACACCACTGGTCATGTACCGTCTTACCCTTTAATCTATTTCCCCAGTCCACTCTAATTAATTCCGCTCTCATACCTTCATAGTCTCCTTTATTCAAGCTCAGCACGCTTGTTTGAGATCCAACCTTCTCACCCTCTAATTGAATATGGAACTCAACCATGTTATGGTCACTCATTCCAAGGGGATCCTTTACTAGGACATTTTTAATTAATCCTGTCTCATTACACAGGACCAAATCTAAGGTTGCTTGCCCCCTGGTCGGTTCAGTTACATACTGCTCAAGAAACCCATCCCTAATACACTCAATGAACTCTTCCTCAAGGCTGCTCTGCCCAATTTGATTTGTCCAGTTAATACGATAATTAAAATCCCCCATAATTATAGCTGTTCCCTTATTACAAGCCTCAACTATTTCCTGATTAATACTCCGTCCAACAGAGTTGCAACTGTTCGGAGGCCTATAGACTACACCCACTAGTGTTTTTTTCCCCTTATTATTCCTTACCTCCACCCAAACTGTTTCACTATCCTGCTCCTTTGACCCAATATCATTTCTCTGTATTATAGTGATTCCTTCCTTTATTAACATAGCCACCCCACCTCCTCTCCCTTCCTGCCTGTCCTTCCTGATTGTTAAATAACCTGGTATGTTTAATTCCCAGTCATGGTCACCCTGCAGCCATGTTTCTGTAATGGCCACAAGATCATACCCATATGTCATTATTTGTGCCGTTAACTCATTCATTTTGTTACGAATGCTACGTGCATTCAGATAAAGGACTTTCAAATATGTTTTGTAACACTTAGTTCCTGTTTTTTTCCCTTTTTAGTACTTTACTTTTTACTCCATACCTTCTGTCCCTTCCTGACACATTCTGTTTTTTAATTCCCCCACTGCTACCTAAGTCTATGACCTTCTCTGTTGTCATTTCTATTATTTGCTCTCTAGAAACCTCCCCCCGACTAATTAGTTTAAAGCCCTCTCTACAGCCCTAGTTATATGATTCGCCAGGACTCTAGTCCCAGCACTGGCCAAGTGGAGTCCGTCCCAACAGAACAGCTCCCTCCTGTCCCAGTACTGGTGCCAGTGTCCCAAGAAGCAAAACCCATTTCTCCCACACCAGTCTTTGAGCCACGCATTTAACTCTTTAATTTTATTTATCCTAGCCAAATTCACTCGTGGCTCAGGTAATAACCCAGAGATTATTACCCTTGAGGTTCTGTTTTTTAATTTGACCCCTAGCTGCTCATACTCCTTTAACAGAACCGTCTTCCTTGTCCTATCTACGTCGTTTGTACCAACATGGACCACGACAACTGGATCCTCCCCCTCCCACTGCAAGTTTCTTTCCAGCCCAGAAGAGATGTCCTTAACCCTGGCACCAGGCAGGCAACACAGCCTTCGGGACTCCCGCTCTTGACTGCAGAGAACCCTATCTATCCCCCTAATGATACTATCCCCTACCACTACAACATTTCTTTTTACTCCCTCCACTTGAATGGCCCCCTGTACCACGGTGCTGTGGCCAGGTTGCTCATCCTCCCTGCAGTCCCCGCTCCCGCCCTCACAGAGAGTAAGAACCTCGATCCTGCTGGACAAGAACAAGGGCTGCGTCTCCTTCAACACTACATCCTGGATCCCTGTAACTTCCTCACTCGTAGTCACACCGTCCTGTCCCTGACCACGGACTACATCTGCAGTAATTAACTTCATAGGTGTGACCATCTCCTGAAACATAGAGTCCAGGAACTTCTCCCCCTCCCTGATGTGTCGCAGTGTCTGAAGCTCGGTCTCAAGCTCCATAACATGGAACTTGAGTTCCTCTAGCGGCAAACATTTGTCGCAGATGTAATCACCGTGAGCCTCAATGGGGACCACCGGCTCCCACATCTCACAACAGTAACACATCACCTGCTCCATTCTATATAATTAATTAAATTTCTTATTATTAGTTATGAAGACCCTGCCCGGATATATATGATATATAATATATAATATCACACCACTATTCAACTCCTCCTTGAATACTGTCTGTGGAGCCTGTTTGGTTGACTCGTCTCGCTGCTCCGCCTCCGCAGTGCTGTCTAAGCCTGGGAGTGGGGAATAAAACAGAGCAAAAAACACACCCTCACCTCCCACTTATCCGAACTCTCCCACTTAGCAAAACTCTCTCCGTGTTTAATCCCCTCTCTCCCTGTGCTTAATCCCCTCTCTCCCTGTGCTTAATCCTCTCTCTCTCCCTGTGTTTAATTCCCTCTCTCCCTGTGCTTAATCCTCTCTCTCCCTGTGTTTAATCCCCTCTCTCCCTGGATTTAAATCCCTCTCTCCCTGTGCTTAATCCTCTCTCTCCCTGTGCTTAATCCTCTCTCTCCCTTTGCTTAATCCCCTCTCTCCCTGTGTTTAATCCCCTCTCCCTGTGCTTAATCCCCTCTCTCCCTGTGTTTAATCCCCTCTCTCCCTATGGATAATCCTCTCTCTCCCTGTGATTAATCCCCTCTCTCCCTGTGCTTAATCCCCTCTCTCCCTGTGTTTAATCCCCTCTTTCCCTGTGATTAATCCCCTCTCCCTGTGTTTAATCCCCTCTCTCCCTGTGCTTAATCCCCTCTCCCCCTGTGTTTAATCCTCTCTCTCCGTGCTTAATCCCCTCTCTCCGTGTTTAATCCCCTCTCTCCCTGTGTTTAATTCTCTCTCTCTCGCTGTGCTTAATCCCCTCTCTCCCTGTGCTTAATCCTCTCTCTCCCTGTGCTTAATCCTCTCTCTCCCTGTGCTTAATCCCCTCTCTCCCTGTGCTTAATCCTCTCTCTCCCTGTGCTTAATCCCCTCTCTCCCTGTGCTTAATCCCCTCTCTCCCTGTGCTTAATCCTCTCTCTCCCTGTGCTTAATCCTCTCTCTCCCTGTGCTTAATCCCCTCTCTCCCTGTGCTTAATCCTCTCTCTCCCTTTGCTTAAACCTCTCTCTCCCTGTGCTTAATCCTCTCTCTCCCTGTGCTTAATGCTTTCTCTCCCTGTGCTTAATCCTCTCTCTCCCTGTGTTTAATCCTCTCTCTCCCTTTGCTTAATCCTCTCTCTCTTTGCTTAATCCTCTCTCTCCCTGTTATTAATCCTCTCTCTCCATGCTTAATCCCCTCTCTCTCCGTGTTTAATCCTCTCTCTCCCTGTATTTAATCCCCTCTCTCCGTGCTTAATCCCCTCTCTCCCTGTGCTTAATCCCCTCTCTCCCTGTGTTTAATCCCCTCTCTCCCTGTGCTTAATCCTCTCTCTCCATGCTTAATCCTCTCTCTCCCTGTGCTTAATCCCCTCTCTCCCTGTGCTTAATCCCCTCTCTCCCTGTGTTTAATCCCCTCTTTTCCTGTGCTTAATCCCCTCTCTCTCTGTGTTTAATCCCCTCTCTCCGTGCTTAATCCCCTCTCTCCCTGTGTTTAATCCTCTCTCTCCCTGTGCTTAATCCCCTCTCTCCCTGTGCTTAATCCCCTCTCTCCGTGTTTAATCCCCTCTCTCCCTGTGTTTAATCCTCTCTCGCTGTGCTTAACCCCCTCTCTCCCTGTGCTTAATCCTCTCTCCCTTTGCTTAATCCCCTCTCTCCCTGTGCTTAATCCTCTCTCTCCCTGTGCTTAATCCCCTCTCTCCCTGTGCTTAATCTGCTCTCTCCCTGTGCTTAATCCCCTCTCTCCCTGTGCTTAATCCCCTCTCTCCCTGTGCTTAATCCCCTCTCTCCCTGTGCTTAATCCCCTCTCTCCCTGAGCTTAATCCCCTCTCTCCCTGTGCTTAATCCTCTCTCCCTGTGCTTAATCCCCTCTCTCCCTGTGCTTAATCCTCTCTCTCCCTGTGCTTAATCCCCTCTCTCCCTCTGCTTAATCCCCTCCCTCCCTGAGCTTAATCCTCTCTCTCCCTGTGCTTAATCCCCTCTCTCCCTGTGCTTAATCCCCTCTCTCCCTGTGCTTAATCCCCTCTCTCCCTGTGCTTAATCCTCTCTCTCCCTGTGCTTAATCCCCTCTCTCCCTGTGCTTAATCCTCTCTCTCCCTGTGCTTAATCCCCTCTCTCCCTGTGCTTAATCCCCTCTCTCCCTGTGCTTAATCCTCGCTCTCCCTGTGCTTAATCCTCTCTCCCTGTGCTTAATCCCCTCTCTCCCTGTGCTTAATCCTCTCTCTCCCTGTGCTTAATCCTCTCTCTCCCTGTGCTTAATCCTCTCTCCCTGTGCTTAATCCTCTCTCTCCCTGTGCTTAATCCCCTCTCTCCCTGTGCTTAATCCTCTCTCTCCCTCTGCTTAATCCCCTCTCTCCCTGTGCTTAATCCCCTCTCTCCCTGTGCTTAATCCTCGCTCTCCCTGTGCTTAATCCTCTCTCCCTGTGCTTAATCCCCTCTCTCCTTGTGCTTAATCCCCTCTCTCCCTGTGCTTAATCCTCTCTCTCCCTGTGCTTAATCCTCTCTCCCTGTGCTTAATCCTCTCTCCCTGTGCTTAATCCCCTCTCTCCCTGTGCTTAATCCCCTCTCTCCCTGTGCTTAATCCTCTCTCTCCCTGTGCTTAATCCTCTCTCCCTGTGCTTAATCCTCTCTCTCCCTGTGCTTAATCCCCTCTCTCCCTGTGCTTAATCCTCTCTCCCTGTGCTTAATCCCCTCTCTCCCTGTGCTTAATCCTCTCTCCCTGTGCTTAATCCCCTCTCTCCCTGTGCTTAATCCTCTCTCTCCCTGTGCTTAATCCCCTCTCTCCCTGTGCTTAATCCCCTCTCTCCCTGTGCTTAATCCTCTCTCCCTGTGCTTAATCCCCTCTCTCCCTCTGCTTAATCCCCTCTCTCCCTGTGCTTAATCCTCTCTCCCTGTGCTTAATCCCCTCTCTCACTGTGCTTAATCCTCTCTCTCCCTGTGCTTAATCCTCTCTCTCCCTGTGCTTAATCCTCTCTCCCTGTGCTTAATCCTCTCTCTCCCTGTGCTTAATCCCCTCTCTCCCTGTGCTTAATCCTCTCTCTCCCTGTGCTTAATCCCCTCTCTCCCTGTGCTTAATCCCCTCTCTCCCTGTGCTTAATCCTCGCTCTCCCTGTGCTTAATCCTCTCTCCCTGTGCTTAATCCCCTCTCTCCCTGTGCTTAATCCTCTCTCTCGCTGTGCTTAATCCTCTCTCTCCCTGTGCTTAATCCTCTCTCCCTGTGCTTAATCCTCTCTCTCCCTGTGCTTAATCCCCTCTCTCCCTGTGCTTAATCCTCTCTCTCCCTGTGCTTAATCCCCTCTCTCCCTGTGCTTAATCCTCGCTCTCCCTGTGCTTAATCCTCTCTCCCTGTGCTTAATCCCCTCTCTCCTTGTGCTTAATCCCCTCTCTCCCAGTGCTTAATCCTCTCTCTCCCTGTGCTTAATCCTCTCTCCCTGTGCTTAATCCTCTCTCCCTGTGCTTAATCCCCTCTCTCCCTGTGCTTAATCCCCTCTCTCCCTGTGCTTAATCCTCTCTCTCCCTGTGCTTAATCCTCTCTCCCTGTGCTTAATCCTCTCTCTCCCTGTGCTTAATCCCCTCTCTCCCTGTGCTTAATCCTCTCTCCCTGTGCTTAATCCCCTCTCTCCCTGTGCTTAATCCTCTCTCCCTGTGCTTAATCCCCTCTCTCCCTGTGCTTAATCCTCTCTCTCCCTGTGCTTAATCCCCTCTCTCCCTGTGCTTAATCCCCTCTCTCCCTGTGCTTAATCCTCTCTCCCTGTGCTTAATCCCCTCTCTCCCTGTGCTTAATCCCCTCTCTCCCTGTGCTTAATCCTCTCTCCCTGTGCTTAATCCCCTCTCTCCCTGTGCTTAATCCCCTCTCTCCCTGTGCTTAATCCCCTCTCTCCCTGTGCTTAATCCCTCTCTCCCTGTGCTTAATCCTCTCTCCCTGTGCTTAACCCCCTCTCTCCCTGTGCTTAATCCCCTCTCTCCCTGTGCTTAATCCTCTCTCCCTGTGCTTAATCCCCTCTCTCCCTGTGCTTAATCCTCTCTCCGTGCTTAATCCCCTCTCTCCCTGTGCTTAATCCTCTCTCTCCCTGTGCTTAATCCCTCTCTCCCTGTGCTTAATCCTCTCTCCCTGTGCTTAACCCCCTCTCTCCCTGTGCTTAATCCCCTCTCTCCCTGTGCTTAATCCTCTCTCCCTGTGCTTAATCCTCTCTCTCCCTGTGCTTAATCCTCTCTCCCTGTGCTTAATCCTCTCTCCCTGTGCTTAATCCCTCTCTCCCTGTGCTTAATCCTCGCTCCCTGTGCTTAATCCTCTCTCTCTCCCTGTGCTTAATCCCCTCTCTCCCTGTGCTTAACCTCTCTCTCCCTGTGCTTAATCCTCGCTCTCCCTGTGCTTAATCCTCCCTCTCCCTGTGCTTAATCCTCTCTCTCCCTGTGCTTAATCCTCGCTCTCCCTGTGCTTAATCCTCTCTCTCCCTGTGCTTAATCCCCTCTCTCCCTGTGCTTAATCCTCTCTCTCCCTGTGCTTAATCTGCTCTCTCCCTGTGCTTAATCCCCTCTCTCCCTGTGCTTAATCCCCTCTCTCCCTGTGCTTAATCCCCTCTCTCCCTGTGCTTAATCCCCTCTCTCCCTGAGCTTAATCCCCTCTCTCCCTGTGCTTAATCCTCTCTCCCTGTGCTTAATCCCCTCTCTCCCTGTGCTTAATCCTCTCTCTCCCTGTGCTTAATCCCCTCTCTCCCTGTGCTTAATCCCCTCTCTCCGTGTGCTTAATCCTCTCTCTCCCTGTGCTTAATCCCCTCCCTCCCTGAGCTTAATCCTCTCTCTCCCTGTGCTTAATCCCCCTCTCTCCCTGTGTTTAATCCCCTCTCTCCCTGTGCTTAATCCTCTCTCCCTGTGCTTAATCCCCTCTCTCCCTGTGCTTAATCCCCTCTCTCCCTGTGCTTAATCCCCCTCTCTCCCTGTGCTTAATCCCCTCTCTCCCTGTGCTTAATCCCCCTCTCTCCCTGTGCTTAATCCTCTCTCCCTGTGCTTAATCCTCTCTCTCCCTGTGTTTAATCCCCTCTCTCCCTGTGCTTAATCCTCTCTCTCCCTGTGCTTAATCCCCTCTCTCCCTGTGTTTAATCCCCTCTCTCCCTGTGCTTAATCCTCTCTCCCTGTGCTTAACCCCCTCTCTCCCTGTGCTTAATCCCCTCTCTCCCTGTGCTTAATCCCCTCTCTCCTGTGCTTAATCCTCTCTCCCTCTGCTTAAACCCCTCTCTCCCTGTGCTTAATCCCCTCTCTCCCTGTGCTTAATCCTCTCTCCCTGTGCTTAATCCTCTCTCTCCCTGTGCTTAATCCTCTCTCCCTGTGCTTAATCCTCTCTCCCTGTGCTTAATCCTCTCCTCCCTGTGCTTAATCCTCTCTCCCTGTGCTTAATCCTCTCTCCCTGTGCTTAATCCTCTCTCTCTCCCTGTGCTTAATCCCCTCTCTCCCTGTGCTTAATCCTCTCTCTCCCTGTGCTTAATCCTCGCTCTCCCTGTGCTTAATCCTCTCTCTCCCTGTGCTTAATCCTCTCTCTCCCTGTGCTTAATCCTCGCTCTCCCTGTGCTTAATCCTCTCTCTCCCTGTGCTTAATCCTCGCTCTCCCTGTGCTTAATCCTCTCTCTCCCTGTGCTTAATCCCCTCTCTCCCTGTGCTTAATCCTCTCTCTCCCTGTGCTTAATCCCCTCTCTCCCTGTGCTTAATCCTCTCTCTCCCTGTGCTTAATCCGCTCTCTCCCTGTGCTTAATCCCCTCTCTCCCTGTGCTTAATCCCCTCTCTCCCTGTGCTTAATCCCCTCTCTCCCTGAGCTTAATCCCCTCTCTCCCTGTGCTTAATCCTCTCTCCTGTGCTTAATCCCCTCTCTCCCTGTGCTTAATCCTCTCTCTCCCTGTGCTTAATCCCCTCTCTCCCTGTGCTTAATCCCCTCTCTCCCTGTGCTTAATCCTCTCTCCCTGTGCTTAATCCCCTCTCTCCCTGTGCTTAATCCTCTCTCTCCCTGTGCTTAATCCCCTCTCTCCCTGTGCTTAATCCCCTCTCTCCCTGTGCTTAATCCTCTCTCTCCCTGTGCTTAATCCCCTCCCTCCTGAGCTTAATCCTCTCTCTCCCTGTGCTTAATCCCCTCTCTCCCTGTGTTTAATCCCCTCTCTCTCCCTGTGCTTAATCCCTCTCTCCCTGTGCTTAATCCCCTCTCTCCCTGTGCTTAATCCTCTCTCTCCCTGTGCTTAATCCTCTCTCTCCCTGTGCTTAATCCCTCTCTCCCTGTGTTTAATCCCCTCTCTCTCCCTGTGCTTAATCCTCTCTCCCCGTGCTTAATCCCCTCTCTTCTCCCTGTGCTTAATCCCCTCTCTCCCTGTGCTTAATCCCCTCTCTCCCTGTGCTTAATCCTCTCTCCCAGTGCTTAATCCTCTCTCTCCCTGTGTTTAATCCTCTCTCTCCCTGTGCTTAATCCTCTCTCCCTGTGCTTAATCCTCTCTCTCTCCCTGTGCTTAATCCCCTCTCTCCCTGTGCTTAATCCTCTCTCTCTCCCTGTGCTTAATCCCCTCTCTCCCTGTGCTTAATCCCCTCTCTCCCCTGTGCTTAATCCCCTCTCTCCCTGTGCTTAATCCTCTCTCCCTGTGCTTAATCCTCTCTCTGTGTTTAATCCTCTCTCTCCCTGTGCTTAATCCTCTCTCCCTGTGCTTAATCCCCTCTCTCCCCATGCTTAATCCCCTCTCTCCCTGTGCTTAATCCCCTCTCTCCCTGTGCTTAATCCTCTCTCTCCCTGTGCTTAATCCTCTCTCCCTGTGCTTAATCCTCTCTCTCCCTGTGTTTAATCCCCTCTCCCTGTGCTTAATCCCCTCTCTCCCTGTGCTTAATCCTCTCTCCCTGTGCTTAATCCTCTCTCTCCCTGTGTTTAATCCTCTCTCTCCCTGTGCTTAATCCCCTCTCTCCCTGTGCTTAATCCCCTCTCTCCCTGTGCTTAATCCCCTCTCTCCCTCTGCTTAATCCCCTCCCTCCCTGAGCTTAATCCTCTCTCTCCCTGTGCTTAATCCCCTCTCTCCCTGTGCTTAATCCCCTCTCTCCCTGTGCTTAATCCCCTCTCTCCCTGTGTTTAATCCCCTCTCCCTGTGCTTAATCCTCTCTCTCCCTGTGCTTACATAAGAACATAAGAACATAAGAAATAGGAGCAGGAGTAGGCCAATCGGCCCCTCGAGCCTGCTCCACCATTCAATAAGATCATGGCTGATCTGATCCTAACCTCAAATCTTCTATCACTCTGCATCCACCCGAACCCATGTGATCTCCCGGGAGAGGCGAAAAACCAGATAAAGACCCAATGGCCAATTTGGGAGAAAAAAATCTGGGAAATTCCTCTCCGACCCATCTAGGCGATCGAAATTCTTCCAGGAGATCACTCTGTCCCTATATTTTCTACAGTACTTACCTTCTGTAAAGGCGATCTCCACCCCAGCCAGGAACAGGAATAAAACCATCTCCTGAAATCTAACGGAATTAGAACACAGTAGGAGCAGAACAAGGCTACACGGCCCCTGGGCCCGCTCCACTACCCACAGGGCCATGACCATTCCGAACCCAGACTCATGTCCAATTTCCTGCCCGCTCCCCGTAACCCTTAATTCCCTTTACTTCTAGGAAACTATCTATTTCTGTTTTAAATTTATTTAATGATGTAGCTTCCACAGCTTTCTGGGGCAGCAAATTCCACAAACCTACCACCCTCTGAGTGAAGAAGTTTCTCCTCATCTCAGTTTTGAATGAGCAGCCCCTTATTTTAAGATTATGCCCCCTAGTTCTAGTTTCACCCATCGTTGGGAACATCCTCACCGCATCCACCCGATCAAGCCCCTTCACAATCTTATATGTTTCAATAAGATCGCCTCTCATTCTTCTGAACTCCAATGAGTAGAGTCCCAATCTACTCAACCTCTCCTCATATGACCACCCCCTCATCCCCGGGATTAACCGAGTGAACCTTCTTTGTACTGACTCGAGAGCAAGTATGTCTTTTCTTAAGTATGGACACCAAAACTGTATGCAGTATTCCAGGTGCGGCCTCACCAATACCTTGTACAACTGCAGCAATACCTCCCTGTTTTTATATTCCAACCCCCTAGCAATAAAAGCCAACATTCCATTGGCCTTCTTAATCACTTGCTGCACCTGCATACTAACTTTTTGAGTTTCGTGCACCAGGACCCCCAGATCCCTTTGTACTACAGTACTTTCCAGTTTCTTGCCATTAAGATAATAACTTGCTCTATGATTTTTCCTGCCAAAGTGCATAACCTCACACTTTCCAGTATTGTATTCCATCTGCCAAATCTCTGCCCACTTGCTTAGCCTGTCTATGTCCCTTTGCAGGTTTTTTATGTCCTCCTCACTCACTACTTTCCGTCCCATCTTTGTATCATCTGCAAACTTTGATATGTTACACTCGGTCCCCTCCTCCAAATCGTTAATATAGATTGTAAAGAGTTGGGGACCCAGCACTGACCCCTGCGGAACACCACTAGTTACTGGTTGCCAATCTGAGAACGAACCATTTATCCCAACTCTCTGCTTTCTGTTAGAGAGCCAATCCTCCACCCACGCCAGAATATTACCCCCAATCCCGTGATTTTTTATCTTGAGCAATAATCTTTTGTGTGGCACCTTGTCAAATGCCTTTTGGAAGTCTAAATACACTACGTCCACTGGTTCCCCTTTATCCACCCTGTATGTTACTTCCTCAAAAAACTCAAGCAAATTTGTTAAACATGACTTCCCCTTCATGAAACCATGCTGAGTTTGCCCTATTAAATTATGTTTATCCAAATGTCCCGTTACTGTCTCCTTAATAATGGACTCTAACATTTTACCAACCACAGATGTTAGGCTAACAGGTCTATAGTTTCCAGCCTTCTGCCTACTACCCTTTTTAAATAAGGGTGTTACATTAGCAGTTTTCCAATCTGCCGGGACCTTTGCTGAGTCCAGTGAGTTTTGGAAAATTATTACCAATGCATCCACAATCCCTACCGCTACTTCCCTCAACACCCTAGGATGTAAGCCATCAGGTCCAGGGGATTTATCCGCCTTGAGTCCCATTATTTTACCAAGTACCACTTCCTTAGTGATTTTAATTGTATTTAGTTCCTCCCCCGCTAGAGCCCCCTGTTTGTCCAGTGTTGGGATATTCTTAGTGTCCTCTACTGTAAAGACTGATACAAAATAATTGTTCAGTGTTTTTGCCATCTCCATGTTTCCCACCATTAATTTCCCGGTCTCATCCTCTAAGGGACCAACATTTACTTTAGCCACCCTTTTTCTTTTTATATAACTATAGAAACTTTTACTGTCTGTTTTTATATTTTTTGCTAATTTACTTTCATAATCTATCTTCCCTTTCTTAATCAATCTTTTTGTTATTTTTTGCTGTCTTTTAAAGACTTCCCAATCTTCCATCCTCCCACTAGATTTGGCTACCTTATATGCCCTTGTTTTTAGTCGGATACTATCCTTAATTACTTTACTTAGCCACGGATGGCTATCTTTTCTTTTACACCCTTTTTTCCTCAGTGGAATATATTTTTTTTGGAAGTTGTAAAATAACTCCTTAAATGCACACCACTGGTCATGTACCGTCTTACCCTTTAATCTATTTCCCCAGTCCACTCTAATTAATTCCGCTCTCATACCTTCATAGTCTCCTTTATTCAAGCTCAGCACGCTTGTTTGAGATCCAACCTTCTCACCCTCTAATTGAATATGGAACTCAACCATGTTATGGTCACTCATTCCAAGGGGATCCTTTACTAGGACATTTTTAATTAATCCTGTCTCATTACACAGGACCAAATCTAAGGTTGCTTGCCCCCTGGTCGGTTCAGTTACATACTGCTCAAGAAACCCATCCCTAATACACTCAATGAACTCTTCCTCAAGGCTGCTCTGCCCAATTTGATTTGTCCAGTTAATACGATAATTAAAATCCCCCATAATTATAGCTGTTCCCTTATTACAAGCCTCAACTATTTCCTGATTAATACTCCGTCCAACAGAGTTGCAACTGTTCGGAGGCCTATAGACTACACCCACTAGTGTTTTTTTCCCCTTATTATTCCTTACCTCCACCCAAACTGTTTCACTATCCTGCTCCTTTGACCCAATATCATTTCTCTGTATTATAGTGATTCCTTCCTTTATTAACATAGCCACCCCACCTCCTCTCCCTTCCTGCCTGTCCTTCCTGATTGTTAAATAACCTGGTATGTTTAATTCCCAGTCATGGTCACCCTGCAGCCATGTTTCTGTAATGGCCACAAGATCATACCCATATGTCATTATTTGTGCCGTTAACTCATTCATTTTGTTACGAATGCTACGTGCATTCAGATAAAGGACTTTCAAATATGTTTTGTAACACTTAGTTCCTGTTTTTTTCCCTTTTTAGTACTTTACTTTTTACTCCATACCTTCTGTCCCTTCCTGACACATTCTGTTTTTTAATTCCCCCACTGCTACCTAAGTCTATGACCTTCTCTGTTGTCATTTCTATTATTTGCTCTCTAGAAACCTCCCCCCGACTAATTAGTTTAAAGCCCTCTCTACAGCCCTAGTTATATGATTCGCCAGGACTCTAGTCCCAGCACTGGCCAAGTGGAGTCCGTCCCAACAGAACAGCTCCCTCCTGTCCCAGTACTGGTGCCAGTGTCCCAAGAAGCAAAACCCATTTCTCCCACACCAGTCTTTGAGCCACGCATTTAACTCTTTAATTTTATTTATCCTAGCCAAATTCACTCGTGGCTCAGGTAATAACCCAGAGATTATTACCCTTGAGGTTCTGTTTTTTAATTTGACCCCTAGCTGCTCATACTCCTTTAACAGAACCGTCTTCCTTGTCCTATCTACGTCGTTTGTACCAACATGGACCACGACAACTGGATCCTCCCCCTCCCACTGCAAGTTTCTTTCCAGCCCAGAAGAGATGTCCTTAACCCTGGCACCAGGCAGGCAACACAGCCTTCGGGACTCCCGCTCTTGACTGCAGAGAACCCTATCTATCCCCCTAATGATACTATCCCCTACCACTACAACATTTCTTTTTACTCCCTCCACTTGAATGGCCCCCTGTACCACGGTGCTGTGGCCAGGTTGCTCATCCTCCCTGCAGTCCCCGCTCCCGCCCTCACAGAGAGTAAGAACCTCGATCCTGCTGGACAAGAACAAGGGCTGCGTCTCCTTCAACACTACATCCTGGATCCCTGTAACTTCCTCACTCGTAGTCACACCGTCCTGTCCCTGACCACGGACTACATCTGCAGTAATTAACTTCATAGGTGTGACCATCTCCTGAAACATAGAGTCCAGGAACTTCTCCCCCTCCCTGATGTGTCGCAGTGTCTGAAGCTCGGTCTCAAGCTCCATAACATGGAACTTGAGTTCCTCTAGCGGCAAACATTTGTCGCAGATGTAATCACCGTGAGCCTCAATGGGGACCACCGGCTCCCACATCTCACAACAGTAACACATCACCTGCTCCATTCTATATAATTAATTAAATTTCTTATTATTAGTTATGAAGACCCTGCCCGGATATATATGATATATAATATATAATATCACACCACTATTCAACTCCTCCTTGAATACTGTCTGTGGAGCCTGTTTGGTTGACTCGTCTCGCTGCTCCGCCTCCGCAGTGCTGTCTAAGCCTGGGAGTGGGGAATAAAACAGAGCAAAAAACACACCCTCACCTCCCACTTATCCGAACTCTCCCACTTAGCAAAACTCTCTCCGTGTTTAATCCCCTCTCTCCCTGTGCTTAATCCCCTCTCTCCCTGTGCTTAATCCTCTCTCTCTCCCTGTGTTTAATTCCCTCTCTCCCTGTGCTTAATCCTCTCTCTCCCTGTGTTTAATCCCCTCTCTCCCTGGATTTAAATCCCTCTCTCCCTGTGCTTAATCCTCTCTCTCCCTGTGCTTAATCCTCTCTCTCCCTTTGCTTAATCCCCTCTCTCCCTGTGTTTAATCCCCTCTCCCTGTGCTTAATCCCCTCTCTCCCTGTGTTTAATCCCCTCTCTCCCTATGGATAATCCTCTCTCTCCCTGTGATTAATCCCCTCTCTCCCTGTGCTTAATCCCCTCTCTCCCTGTGTTTAATCCCCTCTTTCCCTGTGATTAATCCCCTCTCCCTGTGTTTAATCCCCTCTCTCCCTGTGCTTAATCCCCTCTCCCCCTGTGTTTAATCCTCTCTCTCCGTGCTTAATCCCCTCTCTCCGTGTTTAATCCCCTCTCTCCCTGTGTTTAATTCTCTCTCTCTCGCTGTGCTTAATCCCCTCTCTCCCTGTGCTTAATCCTCTCTCTCCCTGTGCTTAATCCTCTCTCTCCCTGTGCTTAATCCCCTCTCTCCCTGTGCTTAATCCTCTCTCTCCCTGTGCTTAATCCCCTCTCTCCCTGTGCTTAATCCCCTCTCTCCCTGTGCTTAATCCTCTCTCTCCCTGTGCTTAATCCTCTCTCTCCCTGTGCTTAATCCCCTCTCTCCCTGTGCTTAATCCTCTCTCTCCCTTTGCTTAAACCTCTCTCTCCCTGTGCTTAATCCTCTCTCTCCCTGTGCTTAATGCTTTCTCTCCCTGTGCTTAATCCTCTCTCTCCCTGTGTTTAATCCTCTCTCTCCCTTTGCTTAATCCTCTCTCTCTTTGCTTAATCCTCTCTCTCCCTGTTATTAATCCTCTCTCTCCATGCTTAATCCCCTCTCTCTCCGTGTTTAATCCTCTCTCTCCCTGTATTTAATCCCCTCTCTCCGTGCTTAATCCCCTCTCTCCCTGTGCTTAATCCCCTCTCTCCCTGTGTTTAATCCCCTCTCTCCCTGTGCTTAATCCTCTCTCTCCATGCTTAATCCTCTCTCTCCCTGTGCTTAATCCCCTCTCTCCCTGTGCTTAATCCCCTCTCTCCCTGTGTTTAATCCCCTCTTTTCCTGTGCTTAATCCCCTCTCTCTCTGTGTTTAATCCCCTCTCTCCGTGCTTAATCCCCTCTCTCCCTGTGTTTAATCCTCTCTCTCCCTGTGCTTAATCCCCTCTCTCCCTGTGCTTAATCCCCTCTCTCCGTGTTTAATCCCCTCTCTCCCTGTGTTTAATCCTCTCTCGCTGTGCTTAACCCCCTCTCTCCCTGTGCTTAATCCTCTCTCCCTTTGCTTAATCCCCTCTCTCCCTGTGCTTAATCCTCTCTCTCCCTGTGCTTAATCCTCTCTCTCCCTGTGCTTAATCCTCTCTCTCCCTGTGCTTAATCCTCTCTCTCCCTGTGCTTAACCCTCTCTCTCCCTTTGCTTAATCCTCTCTCTCCCTGTGCTTAATCCTCTCTCTCCCTGTGCTTAATCCTCTCTCTCCCTGTGTTTAATCCTCTCTCTCCCTGTGATTAATCCCCTCTCTCTCCGTGTTTAATCCCCTCTCTCTCCGTGTTTAATCCTCTCTCCCTGTGCTTAATCCCCTCTCTCCCTGTGCTTAATCCTCTCTCTCCCTGTGCTTAATCCTCTCTCTCCCTGTGTTTAATCCTCTCTCTCCCTGTGATTAATCCCCTCTCTCTCCGTGTTTAATCCCCTCTCTCTCCGTGTTTAATCCTCTCTCCCTGTGCTTAATCCCCTCTCTCCCTGTGCTTAATCCCCTCTCTCCCTGTGCTTAATCCTGTACTGTCCGTGTGTTGATAGAGACACTGAAGACAGGAGTTGGTTCATTGGTGTTTACTAAACAAAGTCTGGAGGGGTACTAACGGATGTAACACAATATATAGGCTTATATAGCCCGAGTGGCCATTACCGGCATTACAGCACATATGGGGCTCTTAAAGGCACATACACTACAATTCCTCCCCTTTTAGCTAACCAGTACATCATATTTTAAGTAATTATTAATTACATGTTATAAGAAAAATAATATACACATTGCTGTAGTTAATTAATTATAAGTCAGTCTCTCTGGAGGCTTCCTGACTCGGTCCGGATAATGCCTCGGTGGTGTAGTAGTTTCTGGTGGTGTAGTAGGTTCTTTTGGCAAGGCTGATTCGGCTTGAATGCCAGTGTCGGGTTCATCGGGTTCCAGTATCACCGGATCGGAGGTAGATATGGGTATCTCTACTTCATCATTCGGCGTATAGAGTTGTGGTGTAGGTTGTTACTTTTTGGATGACTCTATGATTTGGTCAGCATGGCGCCTTATTATGCTTTCTCCGATGTCCACGGTATACATCAGCGGTCCTAGTCGTGTGCAGATAGTTCCAGGCTGCCATTTCTCGGTACGGTAGTCCCGGGCCAAAACCTGTTGACCTATCTGGAAGGTTCTAGTTGGCCTTTCATTCATGCCTTGAAACTGTCAGTTCTCCACGTCCCTTCTGATGTTGGGCTTGACCAAATCCAGCCGGCATCTTAGGCTTCTATTGAAGAACCTCATGGCGGGAGTTTGATTGGTAACCATATGTGTTGCATTCCTGTATGCGAACAAGAAGTTATCCACCTTGTGCTGAAGTTTTATGTCTTCATTACCCATGGCCTTTATGGCCTTCTTGAAGGTCTGGACAAACCTTTCAGCCAATCCATTGGTGGCGGGATGGTATGGGGCGGACGTGTAGTGCTTAACCCCATTGTTTTTTAAGAACTTCCTGAATTCTTCGGACACAAATTGCGGTCCATTATCAGAACAGATCTGTTCCGGCAGCCCATTCCTGGCAAATATGGTCCTTAATACTGTGATGGTTTTTTCCGTGGTGGTGGAGGACATCTTTATTACCTCCGGCCACTTGGAGTGTGCATCAACCGCGATTAAGAACATTGAGTCCATAAATGGACCAGCAAAGTCGATGTGTACCCTTTACCAGGGAGATGAGGGCCACTCCCATGGATGTAGAGGGGCTTGTGGTGGAGCGTTTTGGACCTTCTGGCATCCTAGGCAGCTCTTGGTCATTTCTTCGATGTCTCCATCGATACCTGGCCACCGTACAAACGCCCTGGCTAGGTTCTTCATTTTCACTCCACCCAGATGCCCCTCGTGAAGCTCCTTTAGCACTTTATCCTGGAGTTTGGGTGGAATCACCACTCTGGATCCACACATCAAGGTTCCTCGGCACACTGACAGCTGTTCTCTTCTTTGCGAGAATGCTGGCAACAGTGGTTCGCCATGTGCTGGCCATCCCTTCACTGTTAAATCGTAGACCCGTGAGAGAGTCAGGTCATTTCTCGTTTCCCTTTCAATGGCAGAATTTGTTACTGGTAGACATTCCACTATGGTAGAGTGGAACATCTCCACTGGGTCTACTGTAGGTGCCTCTTCTACCATTGGCAACGGTAGGCGCGATAAACCATCAGCATTTCCATGCTGTTTTGATCCTTTGTATTCTATGTCATATTGGTGTGCCCCTAGGAAAAGGGACCACCTCTGTAGCCTTTGCGCTGTCATAATGGGAACGCCCTTTTTAGGGCTGAATATGGAGACGAGGGGTTGATGGTCAGTCAACAAGGTAAATTTTGGTCCGTGTAGGTAATGGTTGAATTTCTTCACTCCCCATACCAGGCTGAGTGCTTCCCTGTCGATTTGGGCATAGTTACGCTCAGCTGAGTTCAATGAGCGTGACGCAAAAGCTATCGGCCGCTCTGAGCCATCAGGGAATCTATGCGATAATACTGCTCCTATGCCGTAAGGGGATGCATCGCACGCCAGTCTGATTGGCAGTGGTGGGTTGTAATGAGCCAAAACTTCTTTGGATGTGATTAAGTCTTTGCATTTATGGAAGGCACGTTTACAGTCTTTGCTCCATTTCCAAATTACTCCTGTTTGTAGCAGTTCATTAAGAGGGTGTAGAAGAGTTGATAAGTTCGGTAAAAATATATGATAGTAATTTATTAATCCCAGGAACGACCTTAATTGTGAAACATTTTCAGGTGCTGGGGCTTTTATTACCACTTCAATTTTTTCAGGTGACTTATGCAACCGTTCCTTATTAATTATGTGGCCACAATATGATATTTGATTTCAGAAAAATTCGCACTTGGGGCGATTTGCTAGTAGGCCCCGTTCTCTCAGCCTAGTGAGCACCTGCTCCAAATTGGCAAGGTGCTCATTGTCGTTTTCTCCTGTTACAAGGATGTCGTCTAGGTAGCATTGAGTCCCCGGAATCCCTTGGAGGACTTGTTCCATAGCTCTTTGCCAGATAGCTGGAGCTGATGCTACTCCGAAAACCAGTCGATTGTACTGGTACAGACCTTCGTGTATATTTATCGTGAGATACTTTTTAGAGGTCTCCTCAACCTCCATCTGTAGATATGCCTGTGCCAAGTCAATTTTGGTGAGACGTTTCCCTCCGGATAGTGAGGCGAAAATATCTTCTATCCTCGGAAGAGGATACTGTACCGTGTGAAGGACCGGGTTTACAGTCACCTTGAAGTCCCCACAGATGCGAATTTTTCTCTGTTCTTCAGATTTATCATTCTTCAATGCTTTCTTCATGACTGGGACGATGGGTGTTGCCCACTCGCTCCAATCTATTTTAGATAATACGCCTGCCTTTTCCAAATTCTCCAGCTCTGCCTCGACTGCTGGACGAATTGCGTATGGCACCGGTCTTGCCTTAAAAAACTTGGGAATTGCTGCATCTTCCACTTTTATTGAGGCGGTGATGCCTTTCAAGGTTCCTAGTTTCTCTTGAAACACTTCCTTGGCGTTGGCCAAGATGTCTTTTAATCGTTCAGGTATGACGTCATCATCATTTTTTTCTTACTGGTCACCGTCAGTGCCTGAATGGAGTGCCAGTCTCAACGTATTTTCCTGATCCATTCACGTCCCAACAGCGGTGGACCACCATCTTGTAGAACGTATAAATACAACTTCTGTATTTCCTTGCCGTTGTATACAACAGGCACCCTTATTTTTCCTTTGGGGTATACTTTCTGCCCCGTATATGTTTTCAAGATAATGGATGTGTCTTTTAAAGGTATATGCGGAAATAGCCACTCGTAATCCCATCGATTTATGACGGTCAGAGCTGATCCTGTATCTAGCTCCATTTTAACTGGGGACCCTGCTATTGTGAGGGTAACCCAAATGGTTTGGTAATCTTCTTTGGCAATTACATTATGTAATTTGAGAGAGCTTAGTCTCTTGTTACCGGAGTCGCTATCGCTTTTCTGGTCTTCGGAGCTACTGTCCGTCATCATTTGTACCTTTCTGTGCTTTTCCTTATTGCTTCTTTTCCTGTTAGTGGACCTTTTGTTTCCAGATCGGCACACACGTGTAATGTGTCCCATCTTTCCGCATTGCCTGCATGCTTTGTCCTTGAACCAGCAGTCCCTCTGGTCATGGGTGGATCTGCCGCAGCGATAACATCTCTCGAAACCCTGAGTCATTTCATGGGTGCCGAAGTCCTGTGGCCTTTTATCTCTGCAGCTCCTCTTGCACTGAAAGCCTTGTCCAGTGTTAAATCTTTCTCAGAAAATAGCCTTTTTTGTGTTTCTACACTTAGGGGACCGCAGACGAATTTGGCTCGCAGAGAGTCTGCCAGTCCTGCCTCGAATTGGCAGTGTAGGGTATCAACAATCTCCTTAAAATTCTTGTCCATCAGTTCGGCTGGAGTGATTAAGTTTCGTAACAGCTTGTATGTCTTTGCGCCCATTAGATCCAGAAGTACTGAAGCTTTTTTCTCATCTTCTATTCCATTTGCGGTGCAAAACACCTCCACTCTTTCCACATATGTGGTCCAATCCTCTATCTCGTTATCAAAAGCATCAATATTGCCAGAATTAGGCATCTTTGAAAAGATATGGCGCTTCCCGCGCTTTCCCGCCACTGCTGCCGATGACAACGCTGTTTCCCGCGGTTTCCGTTCTTTTTTTCAAAAAAAATTATTTATTTATTTACAGTTGGAGACTCGTTCCCGCCGGACTCTCTCTGTAGGTCTGAACACCGACCTGCTTACAGCCGCGGCCGTCTCCCGAGTGCTCCCTCCCCGTCTGTTGCTGCTTGGCCCAGCTGTAGAGCCAGCCGCTGGAGCCCCAGCCTGCCGCCCAGGAAGGATTACCACAGTACCTGCCATCAGCTTGGCCAGCTGGTGAAACAACAGCTTCTTTCACTTCTTGATTCTTCTGGACGCCAGAGGAATCGATGTCCTTGAGGTGCTGCCGAATTGTAGGTAAGTCTGTTTCCACTTCGTCGCCACTGTAGTGTCCGTGTGTTGATAGAGACACTGAAGACAGGAGTTGGTTCATAGGTGTTCACTAAGCAAAGTCTGGAGGGGTTCTAACGGATATAACACAACATACAGGCTTATATAGCCCGAGTGGCCATTACCGGCATTACAGCACATATGGGGCTCTTAAAGACACATACACTACAAATCCTCTCTCTCCCTGTGCTTAATCCTCTCTCTCCCTGTGCTTAATCCTCTCTCTCCCTGTGCTTAATCCTCTCTCCCTGTGCTTAATCCCCTCTCTCCCTGTGCTTAATCCTCTCTCCCTGTGCTTAATCCCCTCTCTCCCTGTGCTTAATCCTCTCTCCCTGTGCTTAATCCTCTCTCCCTGTGCTTAATCCTCTCTCTCCCTGTGCTTAATCCTCTCTCTCCCTGTGCTTAATCCTCTCTCTCCCTGTGCTTAATCCTCTCTCTCCCTGTGCTTAATCTTCTCTCTCCCTGTGCTTAATCCTCTCTCTCCCTGTGCTTAATCCTCTCTCTCCCTGTGCTTAATCCCCTCTCTCCCTGTGCTTAATCCTCTCTCTCCCTGTGCTTAATCCTCTCTCTCCCTGTGCTTAATCCTCTCTCTCCCTGTGCTTAATCCTCTCTCTCCCTGTGCTTAATCCTCTCTCTCCCTGTGCTTAATCCTCTCTCTCCCTGTGCTTAATCCCCTCTGACCCTGGGCAGAGTAGAAATAGAAGGATATTTCAGATGAATACGTGGCTAGAGGAATGGTGCCGGGGGGAGGGATTGAAGTTCCTGGGACATTGGAACCGGTTCTGGGGGAGGTGGGACCAGTTTAAACCGGACGGTTTGCACCTGGGCAGGGCTGGGACCGATGTCCTAGGGGGAGTGTTTGCTAGTGCTGTGGGGGAGGGTTTAAACTAAAATGGCAGGGGGTTGGGAACCTGAGCAAGGAGACACAGAAAAGGGAAACGAGGATAAAAGCAAAAGATAGGAAGGAGAAAAACAAAAGTGGCAGTCAGAGAAATCAACGGTTTAAATCAAACATGGCCACAGTAAATAGTAATTCTAATAGGTCTAAGAGCGTTAAAAAAACAAGCCTGAAGGCTTTGGCCTAGAAATTCAGTTGTTAGCGCCAGCCGCTAGCGCCTTAGGAGGAGGAGAAGTGGGGCGCTAAGCGGCTAGCGCCCGGGCGCGGCGCGATCTGCGCCTCTCGCGAACTTCAGTTAAGATTTAGCGCCGGCGCAAAACCGCACAGATCCTGACGTCATTTCATGGTGCAACGCCCTTGGTGCGTTCCAAACTGGAAATTCAGTGGCGCTGGCCTAATGTGCGCCTGGCGCCCCCCGCGACTGGTAGAGGGGAACGGTTCCCAGTCGCTGCGGGGCGCGGGGGGGCACTAATTAAAGGGGACTCCTCCTGCAGCCATTTTGGCAGCCATTTTGCTCCACTCCTTCTTTGTGAGAGACGGATATTTGGAGAGAGACAAAGGGAGAGAGCTTTCTGGTTTGACTCAGCGCTCGCACAGGTACTCCTGGCTTCAGGCCAGAGCTTTGCACTTGGATTTAACTTTCAGTGCCATAGCCTTGAGTCGCCACATATAATGGGGGCTGCCATGGGTGGAAACGTTGGCTTACTGCATTGCATTCAAAGGGCTCAGAGACGCCGTGAGAGAGTGCCAGTCATGGCCAGACGGAGAAGGGCCAACAGGCGTCGGCACAGGAGGCCTTACCCGCCCAGGGTATACCGCCAGCAGTTCTCATATCTGAGCATGTCTGAGGAGCAGTGTGTTCGGAGGCTGCGATTCAGAAGGGAGGTGGTCACTGAGATCTGCCACCTGCTTCGCAGAGATCTGCAGCCACAGCTGAGGAGCAGGACGTCTCTGTCGGTGGCAGTGAAGGTGACGGTGGCTCTCAACTTCTATGCCACCGGCTCCTTCCAATCCGCTACTGAGGACATTGCCAACATCTCCCAGTTCGCGGCACATTGCTGTTTCCGCCAGGTCACCAATGCCCTTTTCAGAAGGAGACGTCAGTTCATCTCCTTCCCCATGACCCTGGACAAGCAGCAAGAGCGTGCAATGGGCTTTGCAGCATTAGCGGGCTTCCCCATGGTGCAGGGCGCCATTGACTGCACGCATGTGGCTTTGCGGGCACCGCTAGAGAATGCCGAGGATTACCGCAACCGGAAGGGCTACCATCCGCTCAACGTGCAGTTGGTGTGTGACCACAGGCAGCTCATCCTAGCTGTCAATGCCCGCTTTCCAGGCAGCAGCCACGATGCCTTCATCCTACGCCAGACTTCTGTGGCAGACATTTTCGAAGCCCAGGCTCACCCACGAGGATGGCTTCTCGGGGACAAAGGCTATCCTTTGTGCACCTGGCTGATGACCCTGCTCCGTGCACCCAGCACCCCTGCTGAAGAGCGATACAATGACAGCCATCAAGCAACCAGGAACATCATTGAGCACACAATCGGCGTGCTGAAGCAATGGTTCCGCTGTCTGGATCGTTCCGGGGAAGCCCTACAGTACTCGCCTGAGCGAGTCTCCCATTTCGTTGTCGTGTGCTGCATGCTGCACAACCTGGCTATCCGCAGGACTCAGCCACTGCCAGCAGACATTGGAGGACCACCAGAGGAGGAGGAGGAGGAGGAGGAGCACCAGCACGGGACGGAGCCACAAAGTGCAAGGGCTGTCCGTCGGCGGCTTATTGCAACTCGGTTCTAGGCCCCCTCGCAGGGAATGGCTTGTGCTAATGAATGAAGATGAATGTAGCCGCTCCGCAAGCCCTGAGCCGGCCAAGGCAACAAATACTTAAAAAAACAAACATAGACAGTGCGATTCCAGAAGATTTTTTACTGTGCAAACTCTGTGCCCTTCCCGCATGACAAACGAATTCAGAAAACCCCCCCAAAAAACAGAGACATAACTAGCTCTCCCAACCTTCAGAAAATAAAAAAAGCAGTTAAACCCAAATGACCATGATCCTCGGCCTTTATAAAAAACAATCACAACAGTCTCGGCCCTCATATATAAAAAAATCATTTGGCCACACCTTCTACTTTTTCCCGTGAGGGTGATCCGTTTCGCTTCCGCGAGTGGCCCCTTCCCGCCCTGCAGCTCCTCCTCAATGGGACCCCAGTGGCTGCAGCAAGGCTGGGGGAAGGCTGCTGAGGGTCAGATGGTGAGACGGCAAATGTCCTTGGGGGTCGGCCTGGACACCAGCTCTGGCCCTGGAGTGGCCGGCTGCTGACTGCTCCAACTCTGCTTGGGCGGCAGCAGTCTGTCCTACGGGTGGTGGCAGCTGCAGTGGAGCAGTGACAGTGTTGGCAGCAGGAATGCTGCCAACCTGACAGAGCACAGGCACTCCCTGGTCAGCCGAGACACTGGCACTCGCAGGGGCCAGCACTGCAGCATGCGCAGCAATCTGCTGAAGCACAGACTGCTGCGGCGCAGCGAGTGCCCCGGCGATGCCTGGCCGATCCAGCGATGGTGGCAGCAGTTAGTGCCCGTGTGGCCCTGGTCTGTGTCTGCATCACACCAGCCAGTGAATGCACGGCACGACTGAGCACTTGGCTGGAGGCCGCCTGTGCTGCCGCGAAGTCCTGAAGACTCCTGGCCTGTGCTGCACTGAATTCTTGCAGACTCCTGGCCTGTGCTGCCCTGAATTCCTGCACACTCCTTGCCAGTGACTCTATGGAGTCAGGCATCCTTGCCACTGCAGCCATGAGCTCAGTGTGCCTGCGCTCAGCCTGGGCGCCCATTTCCACAAGGAGCCGCACCTCCTCTGCGCTCACTGTAGCAGGACTGGAGGCCGCACTCACCCTCCGGGGAGAAGGCCGCCGAGCTTCCCCACCCCTCCCGCATTGCTGCAGCCCGCTGCGCCCCAGAGCTTCACTCTCCTCCGAACCTTCCCCCCTGCTCCCCTCCAGGGAAGACGTGTCCCCATCATGGCCATGGGCTGCCTCGGCTGAGGGTGGCTCTGATGGGCTGGCTTCATCTTCCTCCTCCTCACCTTCCGATTCACTCACAGTGCCAGCTTGAGGGCCCGCCTCCTCACCTGGCGATTCACCATCTGAAAGCAGGGAGGCACAAGAGTTGCTTTAGAGTGAGGACAGGGCGGCAGCGAGGGAGGCATGAGTGCTGCTATGGACTGCATTGGTCCGATAGTGGCAAAGGATGCTGGTGTGAGGCGCAAGTGGAGAGAGGTCAAAAAGGTGATGCCCTTACCATTGGCGCCCACAACAGGGTCGGCATCTCCACTGGCGACGGGGCCAATCAGCCGGCCTGACATAATGTGCTCCACATGCTGCTCCAGGTTGCTGAGCTGTTTGAGGTCAGGACGGCCTCCCCCGGTCTGTCGCTGCTGCCTTCGGTTGTGTGCCAGCTTGCCGTGCAAGAGAAAGGACGGCCTCTAAGTACAGTGTGAAGCCCTGACCTTGCCTGCACTGCCTCCCATGGTGGAATAGCCCTGACAGTGTGAAGCCCTTATCTTGCCTGCACTGCCTCTCATGGTGGAATAGCCCTGACAGTGTGAAGCCTTGATCTTGCCTGCACTGCCTCCCATGGTTGAATAGCCCTGACAGTGTCAAGCCCTGATCTTGCCTGCACTGCCTCCCATGGTGGAATAGGCCTGACAGTGTGAAGCCCTGATCTTGCCTGCACTGCCTCCCATGGTGGAATAGCCCTGACAGTGTCAAACCCTCATCTTGCCTGCACTGCCTCCCATGGTGGAATAGCCCTGACAGTGTGTAAAGTCCTGAATGTGCAAGTGATTTTCATGACAGTCCCATAGCTCTTGGATGAGGGCTGGGCATTGGGGCTTTCAGGTCCCTTTGGCCAGAAATTGAGGTGCACATGCAGGGATGAGGAGGATACTGGAAAGGGAACTCACCCTGACAACCCGAGTGAGGTCGTTGAACTTTTTTCGGCATTGGACAGGAGCCCTGGCAACCACGCTGTTGGAGGTCACCCTGTTTGCCACCTCCCTCCAAGCTTTCCGATAGTTGCTGGGCAGCGGCCTCCTGCCACTGTCAGGGAAGAGGACATGGCCCCTGCGCTCCACTGCGCCAACCAGTACCCTCAGGTCACCCTCGCTGAAGCGCTGCACTCGCTCCCTGGCCTTCTCCATTGTCCTGGGCGTTGAACTGTTCAAGCAGCTATGTTCAGGGCTGCAGTGTGCAGGGCGTGGCAGCAAAACAATTCCACCCTCCCCCTTTAAGAGCTGACCGACGCCAGAGTGTCTGCCTTCAATCAGCAACTCGCCGCACCTGCGCTGCGCTGCGCCCGCCCTCGGTGGTAGCGCCCCGGCCCGCCGGCTTAGCGCCTTATGATAGTCGTGCACCACCTGCTTTAGCGCAGCAGGAACCTCTTGGGGCGATGCAGCTGAATATCGGCGAAGGTGGCGCTAAGTTGCGCCGGGCGCTAAATTTAGCGAACGCCCAGCTGCAGCGCCCCAAACGTGGCTGTACTGAATTTCTAGGCCTTTGGGTGTGGGACGCACAGAATATCAGACAGATGCACAAGGAGAGGGATTGGTGTTTATTTACAAATTGTCTGTTTTTAATAATTTATACACACACTCAACTTAAATCCGCAGTTTACACTTTTAAGTGCAACGACCGAACATGCGTTTTTACGAAAACCTGAATCAGGACCTCGCTTCCCTGACTCGCTGGACACTGAATGAGCCGGCAGGGGGTTTGGGGGGTCCTTTATACACCCACACGTCCCCCCCCTCCTCACATCCCCGCACCCCCGCCGGTGTCCTGTGCGCCTCAGCAGGCAACGTGTACCTTCGCCAGGAGGGGGAGCACTTCCTCTGTTAACCCGGCGACGGCCGGCATCAACTGCTATTCGGCTAAGGGGTACTTCACCGGTGGCCGATCTCACCGCACGTTCCGCCCTCGCTGGACAGTGACCGCTGAGGTCGATTGTAGTGACTCTCCTGATGCCTCAAGCTGGGATCAGGCTGACCCCGCACAGGCCGGGGATGAAGCATGGGCCTTTCCTGCTCTGTGTGTGTGTCTGGGGCTCAGGACCACACCGGGTGGGAGATCAGGCTCACTCAGCACAGGCCGGTGTTGGAGGCTGGGCCTTTCCTGCTCTGTGTGGGTCAGTTACTCACTCATTAACCTGTTTGAAAGGGTTCCCGACGGAAAAGCTCTCTTTCCATATGGGAGGAATTCGAAATTAAACAAGTATTACAGAAATTTGAATAATTTACAAAGAGAATTCTCAATAACGGTGAAATATAACAGGATACTGCGATAAGACGGTCACACTTTACGTCAACAGTTCCAGAATGCGGATGGTGAAAAGGGGAGGTGGGGAGGTCAGAGAGAGAGAGCAGGTACAGCACGGGTTAGATACAGAGTAAATCTCACTCGACACTGTCCCATCAAACACTCCCAGGGCAGGTACAGCACGGGTTAGATACAGAGTAAATCACACTCTACATTGTCCCATCAAACACTCCCAGGGCAGGGACAGCAGGGGTTAGATACAGAGTAAAGCTCCCTCTACACTGTCCCATCAAACACTCCCAGGGCAGGTACAGCACGGGTTAGATACAGAGCAAAGCTCCCTCTACACTGTCCCATTAACACTCCCTGGGCAGGTACAGCACGGGGTTAGATACAGAGTAAATCTCACTCTACACTGTCCCATCAAACACTCCCAGGGCAGGTACAGCACGGGTTAGATACAGAGTAAATCTCACTCTACACTGTTCCATCAAACACTCCCAGGGCAGGTACAGCACGGGTTAGATACAGAGTAAAGCTCCCTCTACACTGTCCCATCAAACACTCCCAGGGCAGGTACAGCACGGGTTAGATATGGATAAAGCTCCCTCTACACTGTCCCATCAACCACTCCCAGGGCAGGTACAGCACGGGGTTAGATACAGAGTAAAGCTCCCTCTACACTGTCACGTCAAACACTCCCAAGGCAGGTGCAGCACGGGTTAGCTACAGAGTAAAGCTCCCTCTACACTGTCCCATCAAACACTCCCAGGGCAGGTACAGCATGGGGTAGATACAGAGTAAAGCTCCCACTACACTGTCCCATCAAACACTCCCAGGGCAGGTACGGCACGGGTTAGATACAGAGTGAAGCTCCCTCTACACTGTCCCATCAAACACTCCCAGGGCAGGTACAGCACGAGTTAGATATGGATAAAGCTCCCTCTACACTGTCCCATCAACCACTCCCAGGGCAGGTACAGCACGGGGTTAGATACAGAGTAAAGCTCCCTCTACACTGTCACATCAAACACTCCCAAGGCAGGTGCAGCACGGGTTAGGTACAGAGTAAAGCTCGCTCTACACTGTCCCATCAAACACTCCCAGGGCAGGTACAGCACGGGGTAGATACAGAGTAAAGCTCCTTCTACACTGTCCCATCAAACACTCCCAAGGCAGGTGCAGCACGGGTTAGGTACAGAGTAAAGCTCGCTCTACACTGTCACATCAAACACTCCCAAGGCAGGTGCAGCACGGGTTAGGTACAGAGTAAAGCTCGCTCTACACTGTCCCATCAAACACTCCCAGGGCAGGTACGGCACGGGTTAGATACAGAGTGAAGCTCCCTCTACACTGTCCCTTCAAACACTCCCAGGGCAGGTACAGCACGGGGTTAGATACAGAGTAAAGCTCCTCTACACTGTCCCATCAAACACTCCCAGGGCAGGTACAGCACGGGTTAGATACAGAGTAAAGCTCCCTCTACACTGTCCCATCAAACACTCCCAGGGCAGGTACAGCACGGGTTAGATACAGAGTAAAGCTCCCTCGACACTGTCCCCATCAAACACTCCCAGGGCAGGTACAGCACGGGTTAGATACAGAGTAAAGCTCCCTCTACACTGTCCCCATCAAACACTCCCAGGGCAGGTACAGCACGGGTTAGATACAGAGTAAAGCTCCCTCGACACTGTCCCCATCAAACACTCCCAGGGCAGGTACAGCACGGGTTAGATACAGAGTAAAGCTCCCTCTACACTGTCCCATCAAACACTCCCGGGGCACGTACAGCACGGGTTAGATACGGAGTAAAGCTCCCTCTGTACTGTCCCATCAAACACTCCCAGGGCAGGTACAGCACGGGTTAGTTACAGAGTAAAGCTCCCTCTACACTGTCCCATCAAACACACCCAGGGCAGGTACAGCACGGGTTAGATACAGAGTAAAGCTCCCTCTACACTGTCCCATCAAACACTCCCAGGGCAGGTACAGCACGGGTTAGATACAGAGTAAAGCTCCCTCTACACTGTCCCATCAAACACTCCCAGGGCAGGTACGGCACGGGGTTAGATACAGAGTAAAGCTCCCTCTACACTGTCCCATCAAACACTCCCAGGGCAGGTACAGCACGGGTTAGATACAGAGTAAACCTCCCTCTACACTCTCCCATCAAACACTCCCAGGGCAGGTACAGCACGGGTTAGATACAGAGTAAACCTCCCTCTACACTGTCCCATCAAACACTCCCAGGGCAGGTACAGCACGGGTTAGATGTGGATAAAGCTCCCTCTACACTGTCCCATCAACCACTCCCAGGGCAGGTACAGCACAGGGTTAGATACAGAGTAAAGCTCCCTCTACACTGTCACATCAAACACTCCCAAGGCAGGTGCAGCACGGGTTAGGTACAGAGTAAAGCTCGCTCTACACTGTCCCATCAAACACTCCCAGGGCAGGTACAGCACGGGGTAGATACAGAGTAAAGCTCCCACTACACTGTCCCATCAAACACTCCCAGGGCAGGTACGGCACGGGATAGATACAGAGTGAAGCTCCCTCTACACTGTCCCATCAAACACTCCCAGGGCAGGTACAGCACGGGTTAGATACAGAGTAAACCTCCCTCTACACTGTCCCATCAAACACTCCCAGGGCAGGTACAGCACGAGTTAGATATGGATAAAGCTCCCTCTACACTGTCCCATCAACCACTCCCAGGGCAGGTACAGCACGGGGTTAGATACAGAGTAAAGCTCCCTCTACACTGTCCCATCAAACACTCCCAGGGCAGGTACAGCACGGGTTAGATACAGAGTAAAGCTCCCTCTACACTGTCCCATCAAACACTCCCAGGGCAGGTACAGCACGGGTTAGATACAGAGTAAAGCTCCCTCTACACTGTCCCCATCAAACACTCCCAGGGCAGGTACAGCACGGGTTAGATACAGAGTAAAGCTCCCTCGACACTGTCCCCATCAAACACTTCCAGGGCAGGTACAGCACGGGTTAGATACAGAGTAAAGCTCCCTCTACACTGTCACATCAAACACTCCCGGGGCAGGTACAGCACTAGGTTAGATACAGAGTAAAGCTCCCTCTACACTGTCCCATCAAACACTCCCAGGGCAGGTACAGCATGGGTTAGTTACAGAGTAAAGCTCCCTCTACACTGTCCCATCAAACACTCCCAGGGCAGGTACAGCACAGGTTAGATACAGAGTAAAGCTCCCGCTACACTGTCCCATCAAACACTCCCAGGGCAGGAACAGCATGGCATTAGATACAGAGTAAAGCTCCCTCTAGACTGTCCCATGGAACACTCCCAGGGCAGGTACAGCACTGGTTAGATACAGAGTAAAGCTCCCTCTACACTGTCCCATCAAACACTCCCAGGGCAGGTACAGCACGGGTTAGATACAGAGTAAAGCTTCCTCTACACTGACCCATCGAACACTCCCAGGACAGGTACAGCACGGGTTAGATACAGAGTCAATCTCCCTCTACACTGTCCCATCAAACACTCCCAGGGCAGGTACAGCACGGATTAGATACAGAGTAAAGCTCCCTCTACACTGTCCCATCAAACACTCCCAGGGCAGGAACAGCATGGGGTTAGATACAGAGTAAAGCTCCCTCTAGACTGTCCCATCAAACACTCCCAGGGCAGGTACAACACGGGTTAGCTACAGAGTAAAGCTCCCTCTGCACTGTCCCATCAAACACTCCCAGGGCCGGTACAGCACGGGTTAGATACAGAGTAAAGCTCCCTCTACACTGTCCCATCAAACACTCCCAGGGCAGGTACAGCACGGGTTAGATACAGAGTAAAGCTCCCTCTACACTGTCCCATCAAACACTCCCAGGGCCGGTACAGCACAGGTTAGATACAGAGTAAAGCTCTCTCTGCACTGTCCCATCAAACACTCCCAGGGCCGGTACAGCATGGGTTAGATACAGAGTAAAGCTCCCTCTACACTGTCCCATCAAACATTCCCAGGGCAGGTACAGCACAGGTTAGATACAGAGTAAAGCTCCCTCTACGCTGTCCCATCAAACACTCCCAGGACAGGTGCAGCACAGGTTAGATACAGAGTAAAGCTCCCTCTACACTGTCACATCAAACACTCCCAGGGCAGGTACAGCACGGGTTAGATACAGAGTCAATCTCCCTCTACACTGTCCCATCAAACACTCCCAGGGCAGGTACAGCACGGGTTAGATACAGAGTAAAGCTCCCTCTACACTGTCCCCATAAAACACTCCCAGGGCAGGTACAGCACGGGGTTAGATACAGAGTAAAGCTCCCTCTACACTGTCCCATCAAACACTCCCAGGGCAGGTACACCGTGGGTTATATACAGAGTAAAGCTCCCTCTACACTGTCCCATTGAACACTCCCAGGGCAGGTACAGCATGGGTTAGATACAGAGTAAAGCTCCCTCTACACTGTCCCATCAAACACTCCCAGGGCAGGTACAGCACGGGTTAGATACAGAGTAAAGCTCCCTCTACACTGTCCCATCAAACACTCCTAGGGCAGGTACAGCACGGGTTAGATACAGAGTAAAGCTCCCTCTACACTGTCCCATCAAACACTCCCAGGGCAGGTACAGCACGGGTTAGATACAGAGTAAAGCTCCCTCTGCACTGTCCCATCAAACACTCCCAGGGCAGGTACAGCACGGGGTTAGATACAGAGTAAAGCTCCCTCTACACTGTCCCATCAAACACTCCCGGGGCAGGTACAGCACGGGTTAGATACAGTGTAAAGCTCCCTCTACACTGTCCCATCAAACACTCCCAGGGCAGGTACAGCACGGGTTAGATACAGAGTAAAGCTCCCTCTGCACTGTCCCATCAAACACTCCCAGGGCAGGTACAGCACGGGGTTAGATACAGAGTAAAGCTCCCTCTACACTGTCCCATCAAACACTCCTAGGGCAGGTACAACCCTGGGAACAAGGACGAGGTTGAGGCTTGACCCCTTGACCCTCTGCCTTCCCGGCCCACAGACAGACTCCCATTCTCTGACTCCCTGACCTGGCGCTGGGACCCCGTGAGGGGACCTGGTGTTCTCTCGCTGGCGGGGGTGGGGGTGATGATCGGGGGGTCGATGGGAGGTGTTCGGGGGGGGCGGGGGGGGGGGTCGAATGGCGGTCGCGATCACGGGGGGAAAGTCTTCCGTCCGCCCCTTGCCCCGAGAGAGAGGAGGGTCAAAAATAAAGGGGGGTTGAAGTCGTGAGGAGTCAACGCTGGCCTCTCCACGCCGACAGAAGGGGGAACGGAGGGGGGGGGGGGGGAAGGGGAGGGAGGGGGTAAACGGACTGACGGACTCATTTTTCGGTGAGCGAGAGCTGCAAGATTCGCTCCAGTTCCTCCTCCTCCTCTCGGCTCCTCTTCTCGAGCTCCTCCTGCTCTTTGTTCGACTGCTCCATGGCCAGGCGCAGCTGCTCGGAGAAGCTGGGGTACGGGCGGGTCTGGGGCGGCGGGGAGGGGTCCAGGGGCCCCGGCGAGGGGCTCAGGCCACCCCCTCCCCCTCCCCCTCCTCCTCCTCCTCCGCTCGTCTCTGTCAGCATGCTCTCCTGGATCGCCCTGTGTCAGAGAGAGAGGGAGAGAGAGGGGTCAAACAGACATGTCGTCAACTTCGGTACTGAGCGCCACACAAGGGGCAGCAAGATCCCAGGCTGGACCCCACACCCCTCCGCCTGCGTTGAGCCACAGCGCCTCTGTAAAAGGAACATGGGAACAGGAGGAGGCCATTCAGCCCCTCGAGCCTGTTACACAGGAAGAGGAAGAGGCCATTCAGCCCCTTGAGCCTGTTACAGAGGAACTGGAGGAGGCCATTCAGCCCCTCGAGCCTGTTACACAGGAACAGGAGGAGGCCATTCAGCCCCTCGAGCCTGTTACACAGGAACAGGAGGAGGCCATTCAGCCCCTCGAGCCTGTTACAGAGTGTGGTAAACCACGTTCACTATCGTATCACTGTTAGTAGTTAGCACTGTTCACCACTGTTCGTTATAACTGTATCACTGACCACTATTGTATCACGGTACGAGGTCGCCTCTTGCCACACTGCTATACCTGGGATGACCACCGCCGACTCCGCCTTGGCTCCACCCACCAGGCCAGGTATAAAGGTGAGCGACTGACTGGTATTCCTCCTGCTTGGATCGGATCACCCACGAGAGTGGGCTCTGTTATTTAGTCAATAAAAACCTTTAGTCACCTTCGTAACTCTTCGCCTTTTATTGGAGGAATTGATAGGTATATCAATTTTATTGACTAAATTTAATGATGTCCGACAACGAGTCACAACCGGCGGAGGAGCCACCAGCGCAGCTCCCAGGAGCACAGCCACACCAGCCAGCTTGGCTGCGAGCCCTCAGACCGCCGTACCTGGACCTGAACCCACGAGCAGCAAACTCAGCCGCAGACTTTAAACACTGGCTGGTCTGCTTCGAATCATACCTGAGAGAATCCAGCGTCCCTCAGGCATCCAAACTAAGTGTCCTGCAGGCGCAACTGAGCCCGAGAGTATACACTCTCATCGAGGACATGACTACCTACGAGACCGCCATCAACCTGCTGAAACAGAAGTACCGGACCCCGGTAAACTACATGTACGCTAGGCACCTCCTAAGATCACGGCCGCAACAGCCAGGAGAATCAGTAGCCGAATTCTCACAGGCGCTATATGCACTCGCCAGGAACTGTGACTTTAAATCGGTGTCGGCAGCCGAAAATACTGAAGATAATATCCGCGACGCATTCCTGAAAGGCCTACGGTCCGAGTACTCACGGCAAAGACTGCTGGAAGCTAAAGACCTCAGCATGGAAAAAGCTGAAGCCCTCGCTATCTCCCTGGAAGTGGCCCACCAAGATCAGGAAGCATTCACCAGGTACTGCTCGCGACCCTGGGACTCGGGCCCGACCCCTACCACAGCACCCTTCCCAGCGCCGCCCCCGGGACCTACCTCTGCGTCGGCGTCCCGGACCCGACCGGCCCCGCCACCCCCGGCACCGGCCCCGACATCGGGCATCCGCGATCGGGCCGCCGGCTGTTTTTTTTGTGGCCAGGAGAAGCACCCGAGGTCGCGCTGCCCAGCCAAGAACTCCACATGCAGAACCTGCCTGAAGAAAGGCCACTTCTCCAAGGCCTGCAGGAGCGGATCCTCAGAGGCCAGCAGTGCCGCATGCGAACTATGGGGGCGGCCATCTTCGTTTAGGGCAACTGAGGCCAGCATCCCCACACATGAGTCATGGGGGCGGCCATCTTTGATTAAGGCAACCGACCCCAATAGTGCCTCATGTGAGCTACGGGGGCAGCCATCTTCTCCGTCATTTTGCCCTACCTCGTGGGAGACGCCATTTTACTCACCACGCCCGACCGCCTCGCCCGCAGATGACAACGACTCGCTCAGCTACACACTAGCTTCCGTCACCCTGGACCAAGCCCGCCCGCACCATCTGTCCAAGTCAATGATGGACATCAAAGTGAACGGCCACGCCACGACCTGCCTGTTCGACAGCGGAAGCACGGAGAGCTTCATCCACCCAGACACGGTGAGCCACTACTCCCTCTCTGTCCTACCAACGCGCAGCCGAATCTCGATGGCATCGAGGTCCCACGCCACGGACATCAGCGGCTACTGTGTCGTGACCCTGTCGGTTAAGGGCATGGAGTATAAAAACTTTAAACTCCTCGTCCTCCCCCATCTCTGCGCTGCCGTCCTACTAGGGCTGGACTTCCAATCCCACCTCCAAAGCGTAACCCTAGCATACGGTGGACCCCTCCCCCCACTCACAGTCAACAACCAGCAAACGTTAAACCGCCCACCGCGTAACACCTGCAGCCTCTCCACCCTCAAGGTCCCGCCACCCTCTCTGTTTGCTAACCTTACCCCTGACTGCAAACCCGTCGCTACCAAGAGCAGGCGGTATAGCGCCGGGGACAGAGCCTTCATTAGCTCTGAGGTGCGGCGCCTCCTGAAAGAGGGCATTATCGAGGGGAGCAGCAGCCCCTGGCGTGCCCAGGTCGTAGTCGTAAAGACCGGCGATAAAAACCGCCTGGTCATCGACTACAGCCAGACCATAAACAGATATACCCAGCTGGACGCATACCCCCTCCCCCGCATATCTGACATGGTCAATCAGATTGCACAGTATAAAGTATTCTCGACCATCGACCTGAAGTCGGCCTACCACCAACTCCCTATCCACCCTGAGGACCGCCAGTATACCGCCTTCGAGGCGAATGGGCGCCTATACCACTTCCTTAGGGTCCCCTTCGGTGTCACTAATGGGGTCTCGGTCTTCCAAAGGGAGATGGACCAGATGGTTGACCAGAACGAACTGCAGGCTACATTCCCCTACCTAGATAACGTCACTATCTGCGGCCGCGACCGGCAGGAACATGACGCGAATCTGGAGAAATTCCTCCGTACGGCCCAACGGCTGAACCTCACCTACAATAAGGAGAAATGCGTGTTTAACACCACCCGCCTTGCCATCCTCGGCTGCGTAGTGGAGAACGGAATCATCGGCCCCGACCCAGAAAGAATGCGCCCCCTCATGGAGCTACCCCTCCCCCACTGCCCTAAAGCACTTAGGAGAACCCTGGGGCTTTTCGCCTACTATGCCCAATGGGTACCCAATTACGCGGACAAAGCCAGACCCCTCCTGAAAGCCACTTCCTTCCCCCTCACGGAGGAGGCGTGCGCGGCCTTCTCCCTCATTAAGGGAGACATAGCCAAGGCCACGATGCACGCAGTGGACGAGTCCATCCCCTTCCAGGTGGAGAGCGACGCATCCGACTTCGCCTTAGCCGCCACCCTAAACCAGGAGGGGAGGCCAGTGGCCTTCTTCTCAAGGACCCTACAGGGCCCCGAGATCCGACATTCGTCGGTCGAGAAAGAGGCCCAGGCGATCGTGGAGGCAGTACGGCGCTGGAGGCACTACCTGGCAGGCAAACGATTTACCCTCCTCACCGACCAGCGTTCGGTGGCTTTCATGTTTAATAACAAGCTGAAGGGCAAAATCAAGAATGACAAGATTTTGAGATGGAGAATCGAGCTCTCCACCTACGATTATGAGATCTTGTACCGGCCAGGCAAGCTGAACGAATCCCCTGATGCCCTTTCACGAATGACATGCGCCAGCGCGCATATCGATAGGCTTCAGACCCTCCACGACCAGCTCTGCCACCCCGGAGTCACCAGACTCTACCATTTCATTAAGGCCCGCAACCTGACCTACTCCATCGAGGAGGTCAGGACCATGACCAGGAACTGCCAGACCTGTGCGGAGTGCAAACCGCACTTCTATAGGCCGGACCGAGCAAGCCTGATCAAGGCCACCCGCCCCTTCGAGCGCCTGAGCATCGACTTTAAGGGGCCCCTCCCGTCCTCTGACCGTAATGTGTACTTCCTCAACATCGTTGATGAGTACTCCCGTTTCCCCTTTGCCTTCCCCTGCCCCGACATGACCAGTAGCACGGTCATTAAGTGCCTGAATGCCCTCTTCGCCTTGTTCGGGTTCCCGAACTATATACACAGCGACCGGGGCTCCTCCTTCATGAGCGAGGAACTCCGGCAATTCCTCCTAGAGAGAGGTATTGCAGCAAGCAGGACCACCAGCTACAACCCCAGAGGTAACGGTCAGGTGGAAAGAGAGAACGCGACGGTATGGAAGGCCGTCCTCTTAGCCTTAAAGTCTAAGGGCCTCCCAACCTCCCGCTGGCAAGAAGTCCTCCCGACAGCGCTGCACTCCATCCGGTCATTACTTTGCACGGCCACTAACACCACCCCCCATGAACGAATGTTCGTTTTCCCCAGGAAGTCGACTACGGGAACCACTCTACCAACCTGGCTGACCGCCCCGGGGCCGGTCTGGCTGCGGAAACACGTGAGGGCCCATAAAACGGACCCCCTGGTCGAGAGGGTGAACCTCCTGCACGCCAACCCCCAGTACGCCTACGTGGCGTACCCAGACGGGCGGGAGGACACTGTCTCCCTACGAGACCTCGCACCCTCAGCCGATCCGGAAACACCGCCACCACCCCCCCCAACCCCAGCCCAGGTAGACGGCATGCCGGAACCCCACGAGCCCTCGCCGACCACGCAAACACCAGCATCAACACCGGATAAGGCACCAGCACCGGATAAGGCAACACCACCGCTGCGGCGATCGGAGAGGCTTACGAAGCCTCCGGACAGACTGACCTACCAGAATTGGTAGTACACTTCACCCCGCCGGACTTAATTCTAAACAAGGGGTGAATGTGGTAAACCACGTTCACTATCGTATCACTGTTAGTAGTTAGCACTGTTCACCACTGTTCGTTATAACTGTATCACTGACCACTATTGTATCACGGTACGAGGTCGCCTCTTGCCACACTGCTATACCTGGGATGACCACCGCCGACTCCGCCTTGGCTCCACCCACCAGGCCAGGTATAAAGGTGAGCGACTGACTGGTATTCCTCCTGCTTGGATCGGATCACCCACGAGAGTGGGCTCTGTTATTTAGTCAATAAAAACCTTTAGTCACCTTCGTAACTCTTCGCCTTTTATTGGAGGAATTGATAGGTATATCACAGAGGAACTGGAGGAGGCCATTCAGCCCCTCGAGCCTGTTACACAGGAACAGGAGGAGGCCATTCAGCCCCTCGAGCCTGTTACACAGGAACAGGAGGAGGCCATTCAGCCCCTCGAGCCTGTTACACAGGAACAGGAGGAGGCCGTTCAGCTCCTCGAGCCTGTTACACAGGAACAGGAGGAGGCCGTTCAGCCCCTCGAGCCTGTTACACAGGAACAGGAGGAGGCCGTTCAGCTCCTCGAGCCTGTTACACAGGAACAGGAGGAGGTCATTCAGCCCCTCGAGCCTGTTACACAGGAACAGGAGGAGGCCGTTCAGCCCCTCGAGCCTGTTACACAGGAACAGGAGGAGGCCGTTCAGCCCCTCGAGCCTGTTACACAGGAACAGGAGGAGGTCATTCAGCCCCTCGAGCCTGTTACACAGGGACAGGAGGAGGCCATTCAGCCCCTCGAGCCTGTTACACAGGAACAGGAGGAGGCCATTCAGCCCCTCGAGCCTGTTACACAGGAACAGGAGGAGGCCCATTCAGCCCTTCGAGCCTGTTACACAGGAACAGGAGGAGGCCATTCAGCCCCTTGAGCCTGTTACACAGGAACAGGAGGAGGCCCATTCAGCCCCTCGAGCCTGTTACACAGGAACAGGAGGAGGCCCATTCAGCCCTTCGAGCCTATTACACAGGAACAGGAGGAGGTCATTCAGCCCCTCGAGCCTGTTACACAGGAACAGGAGGAGGCCATTCAGCCCCTTGAGCCTGTTACACAGGAACAGGAGGAGGCCCATTCAGCCCCTCGAGTCTGTTACACAGGAACAGGTGGAGGTCATTCAGCCCCTCGAGCCTGTTACACAGGAACAGGAGGAGGCCCATTCAGCCCTTCGAGCCTGTTACACAGGAACAGGAGGAGGCCATTCAGCCCCTTGAGCCTGTTACACAGGAACAGGAGGAGGCCCATTCAGCCCCTTGAGCCTGTTACACAGGAACAGGAGGAGGCCATTCAGCCCCTTGAGCCTGTTACACAGGAACAGGAGGAGGCCATTCAGCCCGAGCCTGTTCCGCCACTCAATTAGATGATATATCTTAACTCCATCGACCAGCCTTGGTATCAAATCCCTTGATACCCTTACCCAACAGAAGTCTAGCGATCCCAGTCTTGACATTTTCACTTGACCCCCAGCCACAACAGCTTTTTGGGGGAGAGAGTTCCAGATTTCCACAAACCTTTGTGTGAAGAAGTGCTTCCTGACCTCACCCCTGAAGTATTGTTTTGCACCAGGCTTCTGTGAAATGCCTTGGGATGTTTTCTACGTTAAGGATGCTAAATAAATAGGGGAGACAGAGAGAGAGCGACAGTCACAGAGAGAGAGAGAGAGGGAGAGGCAGAGACAGAGAGAGAGAGAGACAGAGAGAGGGAGTGAGAGAGACAGAGAGAGAGAGAGAGAGAGAGAGACAGAGAGAGAGACAGCGAGAGGAAGTGAGAGAGACAGAGAGAGAGAGACAGACAGAGACACAGAGAGAGACAGACAGAGACAGAGTGAGAGAGAGAAAGGGGGAGAGCGAGAAAGACAGAGAGAGAGACAGAGAGAGGCAGGGCGAGAGAGAGACAGAGAGAGACAGACAGAGAGACAGACAGCGAGAGGGAGTGAGAGACAGAGAGAGAGAGACAGAGAGAGAGAGTGAGAGAGAGAGACAGAGAGAGAGGCAGAGAGAGAGACAGAGAGAGACAGAGAGAGAGACAGAGAGAGAGAGGGAGAGGCAGAGAGAGACAGAGAGAGAGGCAGAGTGAGAGAGAGAGACAGAGAGAGAGAAAGAGAGAGAGAGAGAGAAAGACAGAGAGAGAGAGAGACAGACAGAGAGAGACAGAGAGAGAGAAGGGAAAGAGAGAGACAGAGCGAGGCAGAGCGAGAGAGAGTGAGACAGAGAGAGAGAGACAGGGAGAGAGAGAGAGAGACAGGGAGAGAGAGAGAGAGAGAGACAGAGGCAGAGAGACAGAGAGAGACAGAGAGTGACGCAGAGAGAGAGAGAAAAACAGAGAGACAGAGATAGAGAGTGACGGAGAGAGAGGGAGAGTGAGTGAGTGACAGAGAGAGACACAGAGGGAGGGAGACAGAGGGAGAGAGCGAGAGAGGGCGAGAGAATGAATGTTTTACCGTTCCAGTTGTGAGTCCTCATCGTACGGGGGTGGAGGGTTGGACCCGGGCCGGCTGTTGGTCAGCGCCTCCCAGATCGTCACCTGTCAGCCAATGGGAGAGCAGCACAGTGAGCGATGGTGAGTCAGTCATCACCCATCTCCCAACCTAACACCCATCACCCACCCATCGCCCATCACCCACCCAACACCCACCCATCACCCACCCAACACCCACCTCCCATCACCCACCCATCACCCACCCACACCCACCCATCACCCACCCAACACCCACCTCCCATCACCCACTCATCGCCCACCCACCCAACGCCCACCCATCACCCACCCATCACCCACCCAACACCCACCTCCCATCACCCACCCATCACCCACCCATCACCCATCTCCCATCACCCACCCATCACCCACCCATCACCCACCCAACACCCACCCATCACCCACCTCCCATCACCCACCCATCACCCACCCAACACCCACCCATCACCCACCTCCCATCACCCACCTCCCATCACCCACCCATCACCCACCTCCCATCACCCACCTGCCATCATCCACCCAACACCCACCACCTATCACCCACCACCCATCACCCACCACCGATCACCCACCCAACACCCACCCATCACCCAACACCCACCACCCACCCAACTCCTATCACCCTCCTCCCATCACCCACCCATCACCCACCTTCCATCACTTGCCCCCACAACAGCCAAATCTCAACTCCCCCCGGAAGCCCCTCCCACCCCCGGAATCCCCCCCCTCCCCCGGAGGCACCCACCCCCTCACCCCGGCCTCACCTGCTCGGTCTCGGTTCCAGCGTCTAGCAGACTCTGCTGAATGGCGAACTGCAGGAGGTCGTCATCCTCGTCCCGCATGGGCTCGCTGCGCCCGGCGCCCACCACCGTGTAGTCCCGAGGAACCTCAAACACCGAGGGGTCCACTTCGCAGTGGCCCACTGCAGGGGGGGGGGGCGGTGAAAGAGAGAAAGAAACCAATCAGAACAATTCAAGCACAGCCTGGGCTTCAACACGAGTGGGGTCAAGGATGTCTTGCTGCAGTTGTACAGGACCTTGGTGAGACCACATCTTGAGTATTGTGTGCAGTTTTGGTCGCCTTATCTGAGGAAGGATGTTCTTGCCATGGAAGGAGTGCAGCGAAGATTCACCAGGCTGATACCTGGGATGGCAGGAATGAAGTATGAGGAGAGATTGGGTCGATTGGGCTTATACTCGCTGGAGTTTAGAAGAATGAGAGGGGATCTCATTGAAACTGGACAGACTAGATGCAGGAAGGATGTTCCCGATGGCGGGGAGTCCAGAACCAGGGGTCACAGTCTAAGGATAAGGGGTAAGCCATTTAGGACAGAGGTGAGGAGGAATTTCTTCACCCAGAGAGTGGTGAACCTGTGGAATTCTCTACCACACAAGGCAGTAGAGGCCAATTCATTAAATATACAGGAATCTTTGGTTTGTCCAGAGGTTAACTGTCCAGAATGCTCACGTCACCGGCAAAAATCAGGAGCTGTTTCGTTAGGTTTTTTTTCTTTACGTTGCTTTTTTTCCACCAGTCAGGCTCTGCAAGGTCTTGCTGAAGCTGTTGCTAAGCTACAGAGACGCTTGCAAGATACGGCCGACTGTTTAGAAGCTGCTGCTAAGCAACAGGGTTTGTTGCTAGATACGGAGCTCAAAATCTCCGTATGTTTCAACATTAGCGCTGGTTTGTCCGGCAGTTTGATGGGACGGCAACAGCTCGGTCTCGTCGGTGCCGGATGTCACAAAGTTTCCTGCATTCAAGAAGGAGTTGGATATATTTCTTAAGGCTAAAGGGATGAAGGGGTATGGGGAGAAGGCAGGGACAGGGTACTGAATTTGGGTGATCAGCCATGATCGCATTGAATGGCGGAGCAGGCTCGAGGGGCCGAATGGCCTACTCGTATCTTCTACGTTTCTCTGTCAAACACCAACTTTTCACCTTCCGGGAGCTGCTTGGAGGTTGAGGGGGAGAGGGGGTCAGACCCACGGGTGGTCATTGGTGGACAGGGAGTCGGTTACCTGGGCGACAGGCTTCCGTTGGCCCACAGGCCGCGAGGTCCTCGTTGCTGGGAGACGAAGGGGGAGAGGCCGTGACGACCGTCAGCGTGTTGACCGGCTCGTCACAGCCGCAGAGGTTCCCGAACGTGATCCGGGCGTTTAACACGTGGAACAGCGGAATCTCTGGAATAGAGAGAAAAAGATGAGCGTTCCCTCAGTACTGACCCTCCGACACTGCAGCGCTCCCTCAGTACTGACCCTCCGACAGTGCGGCACTCCCTCAGTACTGCCCCTCCGACAGTGCGGCGCTCCCTCAGTACTGACCCTCCGACAGTGCGGCACTCCCTCAGTACTGCCCCTCCGACAGTGCGGCACTCCCTCAGTACTGCCCCTCCGACAGTGCGGCGCTCCCTCAGTACTGACCCTCCGACAGTGCGGCGCTCCCTCAGTACTGCCCCTCCGACAGTGCGGCGCTCCCTCAGTACTGACCCTCCGACAGTGCAGCGCTCCCTCAGTACTGCCCCTCCGACAGTGCAGCGCTCCCTCAGTACTGCCCCTCCGACAGTGCGGGGCTCCCTCAGTACTGCCCCTCCGACAGTGTGGCACTCCCTCAGTACTGCCCCTCCGACAGTGCGGCACTCCCTCAGTACTGCCCCTCCGACAGTGCGGCGCTCCCTCAGTACTGCCCCTCCGACAGTGCGGCACTCCCTCAGTACTGCCCCTCCGACAGTGCGGCGCTCCCTCAGTACTGCCCCTCCGACAGTGCGGCGCTCCCTCAGTACTGCCCCTCCGACAGTGCGGCGCTCCCTCAGTACTGTCCCTCCGACAGTGCAGTGCTCCCTCAGTACTGCCCCTCCGACAGTGCGGCGCTCCCTCAGTACTGCCCCTCCCACAGTGCAGCGCTCCCTCAGTACTGCCCCTCCCACAGTGCAGCACTCCCTCAGTACTGCCCCTCCGACAGTGCGGCGCTCCCTCAGTACTGCCCCTCCGACAGTGCGGCGCTCCCTCAGTACTGCACCTCCGACAGTGCAGCACTCCCTCAGTACTGCCCCTCCGACAGTGCGGCGCTCCCTCAGTACTGCCCCTCCGACAGTGCGGCGCTCCCTCAGTACTGCCCCTCCGACAGTGCAGCGCTCCCTCAGTACTGCCCCTCCGACAGTGCAGCGCTCCCTCAGTACTGCCCCTCCGACAGTGCGGCGCTCCCTCAGTACTGCCCCTCCGACAGTGCGGCGCTCCCTCAGTACTGCCCCTCTGACAGTGCGGCGCTCCCTCAGTACTGCCCCTCTGACAGTGCGGCACTCCCTCAGTACTGCCCCTCCGACAGTGTGGCACTCCCTCAGTACTGCCCCTCCGACAGTGCAGTGCTCCCTCAGTACTGCCCCTCCGACAGTGCGGCGCTCCCTCAGTACTGCCCCTCCGACAGTGCAGCGCTCCCTCAGTACTGCCCCTCCGACAGTGCAGCCCTCCCTCAGTACTGCCCCTCCGACAGTGCGGCGCTCCCTCAGTACTGCCCCTCCGACAGTGCGGGGCTCCCTCAGTACTGCCCCACCGACAGTGCGGCACTCCCTCAGTACTGCCCCTCCGACAGTGCGGCGCTCCCTCAGTACTGCCCCTCTGACAGTGCAGCCCTCCCTCAGTACTGCCCCTCCGACAGTGCGGCGCTCCCTGAGTACTGCCCCTCCGACAGTGCGGCGCTCCCTCAGTACTGCCCCTCCGACAGTGCGGCGCTCCCTCAGTACTGCCCCTCCGACAGTGCGAAGTACCCTCAGTACTGCCCCTACGACAGTGCTGCGCTCCCTCAGTACTGCCCCTCCGACAGTGCGGTGCTCCCTCACTACTGCCCTCCAGACAGTGCAGCGCTCCCTCAGTACTGCCCCTCCGAAAGTGCGGCGCTCCCTCAGTACTGCCCCTCCGACTGTGCTGCGCTCCCTCAGTACTGCCCCTCCGACAGTGCGGCGCTCCCTCAGTACTACCCCTCCGACAGTGCGGCACTCCCTCAGTACTGCCCCTCGGACAGTGCGGCGCTCCCTCATTACTGCCCCTCGGACAGTGCGGCGCTCCCTCAGTACTGCCCCTCCGACAGTGCGGCGCTCCCTCAGTACTGCCCCACCGACAGTGCAGCGCTCCCTCAGTACTGCCCCTTCCGACAGTGCGGCACTCCCTCAGTACTGCCCCTCCGACAGTGTGGCGCTCCCTCAGTACTGCCCCTCCGACAGTGCGGCGCTCCCTCAGGACTGCCCCTCCGACAGTGCGGCGCTCCCTCATTACTGCCCCTCGGACAGTGCGGTGCTCCCTCAGTACTGCCCCTCCGACAGTGCGGCGCTCCCTCAGTACTGCCCCTCCGACAGTGCGGCGCTCCCTCAGTACTGCCCCTCCGACAGTGCGGCGCTCCCTCAGTACTGCCCCTCCGACAGTGCAGCGCTCCCTCAGTACTGCCCCTCCGACAGTGCGGGGCTCCCTCAGTACTGCTCCTCCGACAGTGCGGCACTCCCTCAGTACTGCCTTCCGACAGTGTGGCACTCCCTCAGTACTGCCCCCCCGACAGTGTGGCACTCCCTCAGTACTGCCCCTCCGACAGTGCAGTGCTCCCTCAGGACTGCCCCTCCGACAGTGCGGCGCTCCCTCAGTACTGCCCCTCCGACAGTGCAGCGCTCCCTCAGTACTGCCCCTCCGACAGTGCAGCCCTCCCTCAGTACTGCCCCTCCTACAGTGCGGCGCTCCCTCAGTACTGCCCCTCCGACAGTGCGGGGCTCCCTCAGTACTGCCCCACCGACAGTGCGGCACTCCCTCAGTACTGCCCCTCCGACAGTGCGGCGCTCCCTCAGTACTGCCCCTCTGACAGTGCAGCCCTCCCTCAGGACTGCCCCTCCGACAGTGCGGCGCTCCCTCAGTACTGCCCCTCCGACAGTGCGGCGCTCCCTCAGGACTGCCCCTCTGACAGTGCGGCGCTCCCTCAGTACTGACCCTCCGACAGTGCGACGTACCCTCAGTACTGCCCCTCCGACAGTGCGGCGCTCCCTCAGTACTGCCCCTCCGACAGTGCTGCGCTCCCTCAGTACTGCCCCTCCGACAGTGCGGTGCTCCCTCACTACTGCCCTCCAGACAGTGCAGCGCTCCCTCAGTACTGCCCCTCCGACAGTGCGGCGCTCCCTCAGTACTGCCCCTCCGACTGTGCTGCGCTCCCTCAGTACTGCCCCTCCGACAGTGCGGCGCTCCCTCAGTACTACCCCTCCGACAGTGCGGCACTCCCTCAGTACTGCCCCTCGGACAGTGCGGCGCTCCCTCATTACTGCCCCTCGGACAGTGCGGCGCTCCCTCAGTACTGCCCCTCCGACAGTGCGGCGCTCCCTCAGTACTGCCCCACCGACAGTGCAGCGCTCCCTCAGTACTGCCCCTTCCGACAGTGCAGCACTTCCTCAGTACTGCCCCTCCGACAGTGTGGCACTCCCTCAGTACTGCCCCTCCGACAGTGCAGTGCTCCCTCAGTACTGCCCCTCCGACAGTGCGGCGCTCCCTCAGTACTGCCCCTCCGACAGTGCAGCACTCCCTCAGTACTGCCCCTCCGACAGTGCAGCCCTCCCTCAGTACTGCCCCTCCGACAGTGCAGCGCTCCCTCAGTACTGCCCCTCCGACAGTGCGGCGCTCGCTCAGTACTGCCCCTCCGACAGTGCGGTGCTCCCTCAGTACTGCCCCTCCGACTGTGCTGCGCTCCCTCAGTACTGCCCCTCCGACAGTGCGGTGCTCCCTCAGTACTGCCCTCCCGACAGTGCAGCGCTCCCTCAGTACTGCCCCTCCGACAGTGCTGCGTTCCCTCAGTACTGTCCCTCCGACAGTCCGGCGCTCCCTCAGTACTGCCCCTCCGACAGTATGGCGATCTCTCAGTGCTGCCCCTCCGACAGTGCGGCACTCCCTCATTACTGCCCCTCCGACAGTGCGGCGCTCCCTCAGTACTGCCCCTCCGACAGTGCGGCGCTCCCTCAGTACTGCCCCACCGACAGTGCAGCGCTCCCTCAGTACTGCCCCTGTGACAGTGCGGCACTCCCTCAGTACTGCCCCTCCGACAGGGCGTCGCTCCCTCAGTACTGCCCCTCCGACAGTGCGGCGCTCCCTCAGTACTGCCCCTCCGACAGTGCAGCGCTCCCTCAGTACTGCCCCTCCGATAGTGCGGCGCTCCCTCAGTACTGCCCCTCCGACAGTGCGGCGCTCCCTCAGGACTGCCCCTCCGACAGTGCGGTGCTCCCTCATTACTGCCCCTCCGACAGTGCGGCGCTCCCTCAGTACTGCCCCTCCGACAGTGTGACGCTCCCTCAGTACTGCCCCTCCGACAGTGCAGCGCTCCCTCAGTACTGCCCCTCCAACAGTGCGGCGCTCCCTCAGTACTGCTCCTCCGACAGTGCAGGGCTCCCTCAGTACTGCCCCTCCCACAGTGCAGCGCTCCCTCAGTACTGCCCCTCCGACAGTGCAGCGCTCCCTCAGTACTGTCCCTCCGACAGTGCGGGGCTCCCTCAGTACTACCCCTCCGACAGTGCGGCACTCCCTCAGTACTGCCCCTCCGACAGTGTGACGCTCCCTCAGTACTGCCCCTCCGACAGTGCAGCGCTCCCTCAGTACTGCCCCTCCGACAGTGCAGCGCTCCCTCAGTACTGTCACTCCGACAGTGCGGGGCTCCCTCAGTACTACCCCTCCGACAGTGCGGCACTCCCTCAGTACTGCCCCTCCGACAGTGCGGCGCTCACTCAGTACTGCCCCTCCGACAGTGCGGCGCTCCTTCAGTACTGCCCCTCCGACAGTGCAGCGCTCCCTCAGTACTGCCCCTCCGACAGTGCGGGGCTCCCTCAGTAATGCCCCTCCGACAGTGCGGCGCTCCCTCAGTACTGCCCCTCCGACAGTGCGGGGCTCCCTCAGTACTGCCCCTCCGACAGTGCGGCACTCCCTCAGTACTGCCCCTCCGACAGTGCGGCGCTCCCTCAGTACTGCCCCTCCGACAGTGCGGCGCTCCCTCAGGACTGCCCCTCTGACAGTGCGGCGCTCCCTCAGTACTGCCCCTCCGACAGTGCAGCCTTCCCTCAGTACTGCCCCTCCGACAGTGCGGCGCTCCCTCAGTACTGCCCCTCCGACAGTGCGGCGCTCCCTCAGTACTGACCCTCTGACAGTGCGACGTACCCTCAGTACTGCCCCTCCGACAGTGCGGCGCTCCCTCAGTACTGCCCCTCCGATAGTGCGGCGCTCCCTCAGTACTGCCCCTCCGACAGTGCGGCGCTCCCTCAGTACTGCCCCTCCGACTGTGCTGCGTTCCCTCAGTACTGCCCCTCCGACAGTGCGGTGCTCCCTCAGTACTGCCCTCCCGACAGTGCAGCGCTCCCTCAGTACTGCCCCTCCGACAGTACGGCGATCTCTCAGTGCTGCCCCTCCGACAGTGCGGCGCTCCCTCAGTACTGCCCCTCCGACAGTGCAGCGCTCCCTCAGTACTGCCCCTCCGACAGTGCGGCGCTCCCTCAGTACTGCCCCTCCGACTGTGCTGCGCTCCCTCAGTACTGCCCCTCCGACAGTGCGGTGCTCCCTCAGTACTGCCCTCCCGACAGTCCGGCGCTCCCTCAGTACTGCCCCTCCGACAGTACGGCGATCTCTCAGTGCTGCCCCTCCGACAGTGCGGCGCTCCCTCAGTACTGCCCCTCCGACAGTGCGGCGCTCCCTCAGCACTGCCCCTCCGACAGTGCAGCGCTCCCTCAGTACTGCCCCTCCGACAGGGCGGCGCTTCCTCAGTACTGCCCCTCCGACTGTGCTGCGCTCCCTCAGTACTGCCCCTCCGACAGTGTGGCACTCCCTCAGTACTGCCCCTCCGACAGCGCAGTGCTCCCTCAGTACTGCCCCTCCGACAGTGCGGCGCTCCCTCAGTACTGCCCCTCCGACAGTGCAGCGCTCCCTCAGTACTGCCCCTCCGACAGTGCAGCCCTCCCTCAGTACTGCCCCTCCGACAGTGCGGCGCTCCCTCAGTACTGCCCCTCCGACAGTGCGGGGCTCCCTCAGCACTGCCCCACCGACAGTGCGGCACTCCCTCAGTACTGCCCCTCCAACAGTGCGACGTACCCTCAGTACTGACCCTCCGACAGTGCGGCGCTCCCTCAGTACTGCCCCTCCGACAGTGCAGCACTCCCTCAGTACTGCCCCTCCGACAGTGCGGCGCTCCCTCAGTACTGCCCCTCCGACAGTGCTGCGCTCCCTCAGTACTGCCCCTCCGACAGTGCGGCACTCCCTCAGTACTGCCCCTCCGACAGTGCGACGTACCCTCAGTACTGACCCTCCGACAGTGCGGCGCTCCCTCAGTACTGCCCCTCCGACAGTGCAGCACTCCCTCAGTACAGCCCCTCCGCCAGTGCGGCGCTCCCTCAGTACTGCTCCTCCGACAGTGCAGCGCTCCCTCAGTACTGCCCCTCCGACAGTGCGGCGCTCCCTCAGTACTGCCCCTCTGACTGTGCTGCGCTCCCTCAGTACTGCCCCTCCGACAGTGCGGCGCTCCCTCAGTACTACCCCTCCGACAGTGCGGCACTCCCTCAGTACTGCCCCTTGGACAGTGCGGCGCTCCCTCATTACTGCCCCTCGGACAGTGCGGCGCTCCCTCAGTACTGCCCCACCGACAGTGCAGCGCTCCCTCAGTACTGCCCCTTCCGACAGTGCGGCACTCCCTCAGTACTGCCCCTCCGACAGTGCGGCGCTCCCTCAGTACTGCCCCTCCGACAGTGCGGCGCTCCCTCAGTACTGACCCTCCGACAGTGCAGCGCTCCCTCAGTACTGCCCCTCCGACAGTGCAGCGCTCCCTCAGTACTGCCCCTCCGACAGTGCGGGGCTCCCTCAGTACTGCCCCTCCGACAGTGTGGCACTCCCTCAGTACTGCCCCTCCGACAGTGCGGCACTCCCTCAGTACTGCCCCTCCGACAGTGCGGCGCTCCCTCAGTACTGCCCCTCCGACAGTGCGGGACTCCCTCAGTACTGCCCCTCCGACAGTGCGGCGCTCCCTCAGTACTGCCCCTCCGACAGTGCGGCGCTCCCTCAGTACTGCCCCTCCGACAGTGCGGCGCTCCCTCAGTACTGTCCCTCCGACAGTGCAGTGCTCCCTCAGTACTGCCCCTCCGACAGTGCGGCGCTCCCTCAGTACTGCCCCTCCCACAGTGCAGCGCTCCCTCAGTACTGCCCCTCCCACAGTGCAGCACTCCCTCAGTACTGCCCCTCCGACAGTGCGGCGCTCCCTCAGTACTGCCCCTCCGACAGTGCGGCGCTCCCTCAGTACTGCACCTCCGACAGTGCAGCACTCCCTCAGTACTGCCCCTCCGACAGTGCGGCGCTCCCTCAGTACTGCCCCTCCGACAGTGCGGCGCTCCCTCAGTACTGCCCCTCCGACAGTGCAGCGCTCCCTCAGTACTGCCCCTCCGACAGTGCAGCGCTCCCTCAGTACTGCCCCTCCGACAGTGCGGCGCTCCCTCAGTACTGCCCCTCCGACAGTGCGGCGCTCCCTCAGTACTGCCCCTCTGACAGTGCGGCGCTCCCTCAGTACTGCCCCTCTGACAGTGCGGCACTCCCTCAGTACTGCCCCTCCGACAGTGTGGCACTCCCTCAGTACTGCCCCTCCGACAGTGCAGTGCTCCCTCAGTACTGCCCCTCCGACAGTGCGGCGCTCCCTCAGTACTGCCCCTCCGACAGTGCAGCGCTCCCTCAGTACTGCCCCTCCGACAGTGCAGCCCTCCCTCAGTACTGCCCCTCCGACAGTGCGGCGCTCCCTCAGTACTGCCCCTCCGACAGTGCGGGGCTCCCTCAGTACTGCCCCACCGACAGTGCGGCACTCCCTCAGTACTGCCCCTCCGACAGTGCGGCGCTCCCTCAGTACTGCCCCTCTGACAGTGCAGCCCTCCCTCAGTACTGCCCCTCCGACAGTGCGGCGCTCCCTGAGTACTGCCCCTCCGACAGTGCGGCGCTCCCTCAGTACTGCCCCTCCGACAGTGCGGCGCTCCCTCAGTACTGCCCCTCCGACAGTGCGAAGTACCCTCAGTACTGCCCCTACGACAGTGCTGCGCTCCCTCAGTACTGCCCCTCCGACAGTGCGGTGCTCCCTCACTACTGCCCTCCAGACAGTGCAGCGCTCCCTCAGTACTGCCCCTCCGAAAGTGCGGCGCTCCCTCAGTACTGCCCCTCCGACTGTGCTGCGCTCCCTCAGTACTGCCCCTCCGACAGTGCGGCGCTCCCTCAGTACTACCCCTCCGACAGTGCGGCACTCCCTCAGTACTGCCCCTCGGACAGTGCGGCGCTCCCTCATTACTGCCCCTCGGACAGTGCGGCGCTCCCTCAGTACTGCCCCTCCGACAGTGCGGCGCTCCCTCAGTACTGCCCCACCGACAGTGCAGCGCTCCCTCAGTACTGCCCCTTCCGACAGTGCGGCACTCCCTCAGTACTGCTCCTCCGACAGTGTGGCGCTCCCTCAGTACTGCCCCTCCGACAGTGCGGCGCTCCCTCAGGACTGCCCCTCCGACAGTGCGGCGCTCCCTCAGTACTGCCCCTCCGACTGTGCTGCGCTCCCTCAGTACTGCCCCTCCGACAGTGCGGCGCTCCCTCAGTACTACCCCTCCGACAGTGCGGCACTCCCTCAGTACTGCCCCTCGGACAGTGCGGCGCTCCCTCATTACTGCCCCTCGGACAGTGCGGCGCTCCCTCAGTACTGCCCCTCCGACAGTGCGGCGCTCCCTCAGTACTGCCCCACCGACAGTGCAGCGCTCCCTCAGTACTGCCCCTTCCGACAGTGCAGCACTTCCTCAGTACTGCCCCTCCGACAGTGTGGCACTCCCTCAGTACTGCCCCTCCGACAGTGCAGTGCTCCCTCAGTACTGCCCCTCCGACAGTGCGGCGCTCCCTCAGTACTGCCCCTCCGACAGTGCAGCACTCCCTCAGTACTGCCCCTCCGACAGTGCAGCCCTCCCTCAGTACTGCCCCTCCGACAGTGCAGCGCTCCCTCAGTACTGCCCCTCCGACAGTGCGGCGCTCGCTCAGTACTGCCCCTCCGACAGTGCGGTGCTCCCTCAGTACTGCCCCTCCGACTGTGCTGCGCTCCCTCAGTACTGCCCCTCCGACAGTGCGGTGCTCCCTCAGTACTGCCCTCCCGACAGTGCAGCGCTCCCTCAGTACTGCCCCTCCGACAGTGCTGCGTTCCCTCAGTACTGTCCCTCCGACAGTCCGGCGCTCCCTCAGTACTGCCCCTCCGACAGTATGGCGATCTCTCAGTGCTGCCCCTCCGACAGTGCGGCACTCCCTCATTACTGCCCCTCCGACAGTGCGGCGCTCCCTCAGTACTGCCCCTCCGACAGTGCGGCGCTCCCTCAGTACTGCCCCACCGACAGTGCAGCGCTCCCTCAGTACTGCCCCTGTGACAGTGCGGCACTCCCTCAGTACTGCCCCTCCGACAGGGCGTCGCTCCCTCAGTACTGCCCCTCCGACAGTGCGGCGCTCCCTCAGTACTGCCCCTCCGACAGTGCAGCGCTCCCTCAGTACTGCCCCTCCGATAGTGCGGCGCTCCCTCAGTACTGCCCCTCCGACAGTGCGGCGCTCCCTCAGGACTGCCCCTCCGACAGTGCGGTGCTCCCTCATTACTGCCCCTCCGACAGTGCGGCGCTCCCTCAGTACTGCCCCTCCGACAGTGTGACGCTCCCTCAGTACTGCCCCTCCGACAGTGCAGCGCTCCCTCAGTACTGCCCCTCCAACAGTGCGGCGCTCCCTCAGTACTGCTCCTCCGACAGTGCAGGGCTCCCTCAGTACTGCCCCTCCCACAGTGCAGCGCTCCCTCAGTACTGCCTCTCCGACAGTGCAGCGCTCCCTCAGTACTGTCCCTCCGACAGTGCGGGGCTCCCTCAGTACTACCCCTCCGACAGTGCGGCACTCCCTCAGTACTGCCCCTCCGACAGTGTGACGCTCCCTCAGTACTGCCCCTCCGACAGTGCAGCGCTCCCTCAGTACTGCCCCTCCGACAGTGCAGCGCTCCCTCAGTACTGTCACTCCGACAGTGCGGGGCTCCCTCAGTACTACCCCTCCGACAGTGCGGCACTCCCTCAGTACTGCCCCTCCGACAGTGCGGCGCTCACTCAGTACTGCCCCTCCGACAGTGCGGCGCTCCTTCAGTACTGCCCCTCCGACAGTGCAGCGCTCCCTCAGTACTGCCCCTCCGACAGTGCGGGGCTCCCTCAGTAATGCCCCTCCGACAGTGCGGCGCTCCCTCAGTACTGCCCCTCCGACAGTGCGGGGCTCCCTCAGTACTGCCCCTCCGACAGTGCGGCACTCCCTCAGTACTGCCCCTCCGACAGTGCGGCGCTCCCTCAGTACTGCCCCTCCGACAGTGCGGCGCTCCCTCAGGACTGCCCCTCTGACAGTGCGGCGCTCCCTCAGTACTGCCCCTCCGACAGTGCAGCCTTCCCTCAGTACTGCCCCTCCGACAGTGCGGCGCTCCCTCAGTACTGCCCCTCCGACAGTGCGGCGCTCCCTCAGTACTGACCCTCTGACAGTGCGACGTACCCTCAGTACTGCCCCTCCGACAGTGCGGCGCTCCCTCAGTACTGCCCCTCCGATAGTGCGGCGCTCCCTCAGTACTGCCCCTCCGACAGTGCGGCGCTCCCTCAGTACTGCCCCTCCGACTGTGCTGCGTTCCCTCAGTACTGCCCCTCCGACAGTGCGGTGCTCCCTCAGTACTGCCCTCCCGACAGTGCAGCGCTCCCTCAGTACTGCCCCTCCGACAGTACGGCGATCTCTCAGTGCTGCCCCTCCGACAGTGCGGCGCTCCCTCAGTACTGCCCCTCCGACAGTGCAGCGCTCCCTCAGTACTGCCCCTCCGACAGTGCGGCGCTCCCTCAGTACTGCCCCTCCGACTGTGCTGCGCTCCCTCAGTACTGCCCCTCCGACAGTGCGGTGCTCCCTCAGTACTGCCCTCCCGACAGTCCGGCGCTCCCTCAGTACTGCCCCTCCGACAGTACGGCGATCTCTCAGTGCTGCCCCTCCGACAGTGCGGCGCTCCCTCAGTACTGCCCCTCCGACAGTGCGGCGCTCCCTCAGCACTGCCCCTCCGACAGTGCAGCGCTCCCTCAGTACTGCCCCTCCGACAGGGCGGCGCTTCCTCAGTACTGCCCCTCCGACTGTGCTGCGCTCCCTCAGTACTGCCCCTCCGACAGTGTGGCACTCCCTCAGTACTGCCCCTCCGACAGCGCAGTGCTCCCTCAGTACTGCCCCTCCGACAGTGCGGCGCTCCCTCAGTACTGCCCCTCCGACAGTGCAGCGCTCCCTCAGTACTGCCCCTCCGACAGTGCAGCCCTCCCTCAGTACTGCCCCTCCGACAGTGCGGCGCTCCCTCAGTACTGCCCCTCCGACAGTGCGGGGCTCCCTCAGCACTGCCCCACCGACAGTGCGGCACTCCCTCAGTACTGCCCCTCCAACAGTGCGACGTACCCTCAGTACTGACCCTCCGACAGTGCGGCGCTCCCTCAGTACTGCCCCTCCGACAGTGCAGCACTCCCTCAGTACTGCCCCTCCGACAGTGCGGCGCTCCCTCAGTACTGCCCCTCCGACAGTGCTGCGCTCCCTCAGTACTGCCCCTCCGACAGTGCGGCACTCCCTCAGTACTGCCCCTCCGACAGTGCGACGTACCCTCAGTACTGACCCTCCGACAGTGCGGCGCTCCCTCAGTACTGCCCCTCCGACAGTGCAGCACTCCCTCAGTACAGCCCCTCCGCCAGTGCGGCGCTCCCTCAGTACTGCTCCTCCGACAGTGCAGCGCTCCCTCAGTACTGCCCCTCCGACAGTGCGGCGCTCCCTCAGTACTGCCCCTCTGACTGTGCTGCGCTCCCTCAGTACTGCCCCTCCGACAGTGCGGCGCTCCCTCAGTACTACCCCTCCGACAGTGCGGCACTCCCTCAGTACTGCCCCTTGGACAGTGCGGCGCTCCCTCATTACTGCCCCTCGGACAGTGCGGCGCTCCCTCAGTACTGCCCCACCGACAGTGCAGCGCTCCCTCAGTACTGCCCCTTCCGACAGTGCGGCACTCCCTCAGTACTGCCCCTCCGACAGTGCGGCGCTCCCTCAGTACTGCCCCTCCGACAGTGCGGCGCTCCCTCAGTACTGACCCTCCGACAGTGCAGCGCTCCCTCAGTACTGCCCCTCCGACAGTGCAGCGCTCCCTCAGTACTGCCCCTCCGACAGTGCGGGGCTCCCTCAGTACTGCCCCTCCGACAGTGTGGCACTCCCTCAGTACTGCCCCTCCGACAGTGCGGCACTCCCTCAGTACTGCCCCTCCGACAGTGCGGCGCTCCCTCAGTACTGCCCCTCCGACAGTGCGGGACTCCCTCAGTACTGCCCCTCCGACAGTGCGGCGCTCCCTCAGTACTGCCCCTCCGACAGTGCGGCGCTCCCTCAGTACTGCCCCTCCGACAGTGCGGCGCTCCCTCAGTACTGTCCCTCCGACAGTGCAGTGCTCCCTCAGTACTGCCCCTCCGACAGTGCGGCGCTCCCTCAGTACTGCCCCTCCCACAGTGCAGCGCTCCCTCAGTACTGCCCCTCCCACAGTGCAGCACTCCCTCAGTACTGCCCCTCCGACAGTGCGGCGCTCCCTCAGTACTGCCCCTCCGACAGTGCGGCGCTCCCTCAGTACTGCACCTCCGACAGTGCAGCACTCCCTCAGTACTGCCCCTCCGACAGTGCGGCGCTCCCTCAGTACTGCCCCTCCGACAGTGCAGCGCTCCCTCAGTACTGCCCCTCCGACAGTGCAGCGCTCCCTCAGTACTGCCCCTCCGACAGTGCAGCGCTCCCTCAGTACTGCCCCTCCGACAGTGCGGCGCTCCCTCAGTACTGCCCCTCCGACAGTGCGGCGCTCCCTCAGTACTGCCCCTCTGACAGTGCGGCGCTCCCTCAGTACTGCCCCTCTGACAGTGCGGCACTCCCTCAGTACTGCCCCTCCGACAGTGTGGCACTCCCTCAGTACTGCCCCTCCGACAGTGCAGTGCTCCCTCAGTACTGCCCCTCCGACAGTGCGGCGCTCCCTCAGTACTGCCCCTCCGACAGTGCAGCGCTCCCTCAGTACTGCCCCTCCGACAGTGCAGCCCTCCCTCAGTACTGCCCCTCCGACAGTGCGGCGCTCCCTCAGTACTGCCCCTCCGACAGTGCGGGGCTCCCTCAGTACTGCCCCACCGACAGTGCGGCACTCCCTCAGTACTGCCCCTCCGACAGTGCGGCGCTCCCTCAGTACTGCCCCTCTGACAGTGCAGCCCTCCCTCAGTACTGCCCCTCCGACAGTGCGGCGCTCCCTGAGTACTGCCCCTCCGACAGTGCGGCGCTCCCTCAGTACTGCCCCTCCGACAGTGCGGCGCTCCCTCAGTACTGCCCCTCCGACAGTGCGAAGTACCCTCAGTACTGCCCCTACGACAGTGCTGCGCTCCCTCAGTACTGCCCCTCCGACAGTGCGGTGCTCCCTCACTACTGCCCTCCAGACAGTGCAGCGCTCCCTCAGTACTGCCCCTCCGAAAGTGCGGCGCTCCCTCAGTACTGCCCCTCCGACTGTGCTGCGCTCCCTCAGTACTGCCCCTCCGACAGTGCGGCGCTCCCTCAGTACTACCCCTCCGACAGTGCGGCACTCCCTCAGTACTGCCCCTCGGACAGTGCGGCGCTCCCTCATTACTGCCCCTCGGACAGTGCGGCGCTCCCTCAGTACTGCCCCTCCGACAGTGCGGCGCTCCCTCAGTACTGCCCCACCGACAGTGCAGCGCTCCCTCAGTACTGCCCCTTCCGACAGTGCGGCACTCCCTCAGTACTGCTCCTCCGACAGTGTGGCGCTCCCTCAGTACTGCCCCTCCGACAGTGCGGCGCTCCCTCAGGACTGCCCCTCCGACAGTGCGGCGCTCCCTCATTACTGCCCCTCGGACAGTGCGGTGCTCCCTCAGTACTGCCCCTCCGACAGTGCGGCGCTCCCTCAGTACTGCCCCTCCGACAGTGCGGCGCTCCCTCAGTACTGCCCCTCCGACAGTGCGGCGCTCCCTCAGTACTGCCCCTCCGACAGTGCAGCGCTCCCTCAGTACTGCCCCTCCGACAGTGCGGGGCTCCCTCAGTACTGCTCCTCCGACAGTGCGGCACTCCCTCAGTACTGCCTTCCGACAGTGTGGCACTCCCTCAGTACTGCCCCCCCGACAGTGTGGCACTCCCTCAGTACTGCCCCTCCGACAGTGCAGTGCTCCCTCAGGACTGCCCCTCCGACAGTGCAGTGCTCCCTCAGGACTGCCCCTCCGACAGTGCGGCGCTCCCTCAGTACTGCCCCTCCGACAGTGCGGCGCTCCCTCAGTACTGCCCCTCCGACAGTGCAGCCCTCCCTCAGGACTGCCCCTCCGACAGTGCGGCGCTCCCTCAGTACTGCCCCTCCGACAGTGCGGCGCTCCCTCAGGACTGCCCCTCTGACAGTGCGGCGCTCCCTCAGTACTGACCCTCCGACAGTGCGACGTACCCTCAGTACTGCCCCTCCGACAGTGCGGCGCTCCCTCAGTACTGCCCCTCCGACAGTGCTGCGCTCCCTCAGTACTGCCCCTCCGACAGTGCGGTGCTCCCTCACTACTGCCCTCCAGACAGTGCAGCGCTCCCTCAGTACTGCCCCTCCGACAGTGCGGCGCTCCCTCAGTACTGCCCCTCCGACTGTGCTGCGCTCCCTCAGTACTGCCCCTCCGACAGTGCGGCGCTCCCTCAGTACTACCCCTCCGACAGTGCGGCACTCCCTCAGTACTGCCCCTCGGACAGTGCGGCGCTCCCTCATTACTGCCCCTCGGACAGTGCGGCGCTCCCTCAGTACTGCCCCTCCGACAGTGCGGCGCTCCCTCAGTACTGCCCCACCGACAGTGCAGCGCTCCCTCAGTACTGCCCCTTCCGACAGTGCAGCACTTCCTCAGTACTGCCCCTCCGACAGTGTGGCACTCCCTCAGTACTGCCCCTCCGACAGTGCAGTGCTCCCTCAGTACTGCCCCTCCGACAGTGCGGCGCTCCCTCAGTACTGCCCCTCCGACAGTGCAGCACTCCCTCAGTACTGCCCCTCCGACAGTGCAGCCCTCCCTCAGTACTGCCCCTCCGACAGTGCAGCGCTCCCTCAGTACTGCCCCTCCGACAGTGCGGCGCTCGCTCAGTACTGCCCCTCCGACAGTGCGGTGCTCCCTCAGTACTGCCCCTCCGACTGTGCTGCGCTCCCTCAGTACTGCCCCTCCGACAGTGCGGTGCTCCCTCAGTACTGCCCTCCCGACAGTGCAGCGCTCCCTCAGTACTGCCCCTCCGACAGTGCTGCGTTCCCTCAGTACTGTCCCTCCGACAGTCCGGCGCTCCCTCAGTACTGCCCCTCCGACAGTATGGCGATCTCTCAGTGCTGCCCCTCCGACAGTGCGGCACTCCCTCATTACTGCCCCTCCGACAGTGCGGCGCTCCCTCAGTACTGCCCCTCCGACAGTGCGGCGCTCCCTCAGTACTGCCCCACCGACAGTGCAGCGCTCCCTCAGTACTGCCCCTGTGACAGTGCGGCACTCCCTCAGTACTGCCCCTCCGACAGGGCGTCGCTCCCTCAGTACTGCCCCTCCGACAGTGCGGCGCTCCCTCAGTACTGCCCCTCCGACAGTGCAGCGCTCCCTCAGTACTGCCCCTCCGATAGTGCGGCGCTCCCTCAGTACTGCCCCTCCGACAGTGCGGCGCTCCCTCAGGACTGCCCCTCCGACAGTGCGGTGCTCCCTCATTACTGCCCCTCCGACAGTGCGGCGCTCCCTCAGTACTGCCCCTCCGACAGTGTGACGCTCCCTCAGTACTGCCCCTCCGACAGTGCAGCGCTCCCTCAGTACTGCCCCTCCAACAGTGCGGCGCTCCCTCAGTACTGCTCCTCCGACAGTGCAGGGCTCCCTCAGTACTGCCCCTCCCACAGTGCAGCGCTCCCTCAGTACTGCCCCTCCGACAGTGCAGCGCTCCCTCAGTACTGTCCCTCCGACAGTGCGGGGCTCCCTCAGTACTACCCCTCCGACAGTGCGGCACTCCCTCAGTACTGCCCCTCCGACAGTGTGACGCTCCCTCAGTACTGCCCCTCCGACAGTGCAGCGCTCCCTCAGTACTGCCCCTCCGACAGTGCAGCGCTCCCTCAGTACTGTCACTCCGACAGTGCGGGGCTCCCTCAGTACTACCCCTCCGACAGTGCGGCACTCCCTCAGTACTGCCCCTCCGACAGTGCGGCGCTCACTCAGTACTGCCCCTCCGACAGTGCGGCGCTCCTTCAGTACTGCCCCTCCGACAGTGCAGCGCTCCCTCAGTACTGCCCCTCCGACAGTGCGGGGCTCCCTCAGTAATGCCCCTCCGACAGTGCGGCGCTCCCTCAGTACTGCCCCTCCGACAGTGCGGGGCTCCCTCAGTACTGCCCCTCCGACAGTGCGGCACTCCCTCAGTACTGCCCCTCCGACAGTGCGGCGCTCCCTCAGTACTGCCCCTCCGACAGTGCGGCGCTCCCTCAGGACTGCCCCTCTGACAGTGCGGCGCTCCCTCAGTACTGCCCCTCCGACAGTGCAGCCTTCCCTCAGTACTGCCCCTCCGACAGTGCGGCGCTCCCTCAGTACTGCCCCTCCGACAGTGCGGCGCTCCCTCAGTACTGACCCTCTGACAGTGCGACGTACCCTCAGTACTGCCCCTCCGACAGTGCGGCGCTCCCTCAGTACTGCCCCTCCGATAGTGCGGCGCTCCCTCAGTACTGCCCCTCCGACAGTGCGGCGCTCCCTCAGTACTGCCCCTCCGACTGTGCTGCGTTCCCTCAGTACTGCCCCTCCGACAGTGCGGTGCTCCCTCAGTACTGCCCTCCCGACAGTGCAGCGCTCCCTCAGTACTGCCCCTCCGACAGTACGGCGATCTCTCAGTGCTGCCCCTCCGACAGTGCGGCGCTCCCTCAGTACTGCCCCTCCGACAGTGCAGCGCTCCCTCAGTACTGCCCCTCCGACAGTGCGGCGCTCCCTCAGTACTGCCCCTCCGACTGTGCTGCGCTCCCTCAGTACTGCCCC
>NW_028225180.1:18270941-18328441 GCF_052327205.1 Somniosus microcephalus
GTTAGATACAGAGTAAAGCTCCTTCTACACTGTCCCATCAAACACTCCCAGGGCAGGAGCACTGCAGCAACACCTGGAGACAATGTGTGACCTCCTTAGACAGGACGACACCATCAAGCTGGTCAGTGAGACCCACCTCACCCTCCACACTGTCCCATCAAACACTCCCAGGGCAGGTACAGCACGGGGTTAGATACAGAGTAACGCTCCCTGTGCATTATTTTTTTGTATTTACTGAATTTGATTTTAAATGTTGTTCTCTCTCTCTCTGTGTCTCTGTCTCTTTCTCTCTCTCTCTCTGTCTCTCTCTCTCTCTGTCTCTCTCTCTCTCTCTTTCTCTCTCTCTCTGTCTCTCTCTCTCTCTCTGTCTCTCTCTCTCTGTCTCTCTCTCTGTCTCTCTCTCTCTCTCTGTCTCTCTCTCTGTCTCTCTCTCTCTGTCTCTCTCTCTCTGTCTCTCTGTCTCTCTCTCTCTCTCACTCTCTGTCTCTCTCTCTCTCACTCTCTCACTCTCTGTCTCTCTCTCTCTCTCTCTCTCTGTTTCTCTCTGTCTCTCTCTCTCTCTCTCTCTCTCTCTCTCTCTCTCTGTCTCTCTCTCTCTCTCTCTCTCTCTCTCTCTCTGTCTCTCTCTCTCTCTCTCTCTCTCTGTCTCTCTCTCTCTCTGTCTCTCTCTCTCTGTCTCTCTCTCTCTTTGTCCCTCTCTTTCTGTCTCTCTCTGTCTCTCTCCTTCCTTCTCCCTCTCTCTCTCCTTCCTTCTGCCTCACTCTCTCTCGCTCCTCCAACTCTCCCTCTTCCCTCCCCTCCACTCCCTTCCACACAGGCTGTCCGATTGGAGAGCATTAGACCCCATCGGTTCCGCTACTTCCTCATAGTGTCCAACAGCGAGAGTCTGAGCTTGAGCGAGATCATCATCCTGGGAGTGGACATCACAGATCGGAGCAGGTGAGAGCGAGTCCACAGGGCGGGGGAAATCAGCCAGGGTTCCTGCTCCTGATCACTGTCCAGTGACCCCTGGGTTAGAGAGAGGGGAAATCAGCCAGTGTTCCTGCTCCTGATCACGGCCCAGTGACCCTAGGGTTAGAGAGAGGGGAAATCAGCCAGGGTTCCTGCTCCTGATCACTGCCCAGTGACCCCAGGGTTAGAGAGAGGGGAAATCAGCCAGGGTTCCTGCTCCTGATCACTGCCCAGTGACCCCTGGGTTAGAGAGAGAGGAAATCAGCCAGGGTTCCTGCTCCTGATCACTGTCCAGTGACCCCTGGGTTAGAGAGAGGGGAAATCAGCCAAGGTTCCTGCTCCTGATCACTGTCCAGTGACCCCTGGGTTAGAGAGAGGGGAAATCAGCCAGGGTTCCTGCTCCCTGATCACTGCCAGTGACCCCTGGGTTAGAGAGAGGGGAAATCAGCCAGGGTTCCTGCTCCTGATCACTGTCCAGTGACCCCTGGGTTAGAGAGAGGGGAAATCAGCCAGGGTTCCTGCTCCTGATCACTGCCCAGTGACCCCTGGATTAGAGAGAGGGGAAATCAGCCTGGGTTCCTGCTCCTGATCACTGCCCAGTGACCCCTGGATTAGAGAGAGGGGAAATCAGCTCGGGTTCCTGCTCCTGATCACTGCCCAATGACCCCTGGGTTAGAGAGAGGGGAAATCAGCCAGGGTTCCTGCTCCTGATCACTGTCCAGTGACCCCTGGGTTAGAGAGAGGGGAAATCAGCCTGGGTTCCTGCTCCTGATCACTGCCCAGTGACCCCTGGATTAGAGAGAGGGGAAATCAGCTCGGGTTCCTGCTCCTGATCACTGCCCAATGACCCCTGGGTTAGAGAGAGGGGAAATCAGCCAGGGTTCCTGCTCCTGATCACTGTCCAGTGACCCCTGGGTTAGAGAGAGGGGAAGTCAGCCAGGGTTCCTGCTCCTGATCCCTGCCCAGTGACCCCTGGGTAAGAGAGAGGGGAAATCAGCCAGGGTTCCTGCTCCTGATCACAGTCCAGTGACCCCTGGGTTAGAGAGAGGGGAAATCAGCCAGGGTTCCTGCTCCTGATCACTGCCCAGTGAACCCTGGGTTAGAGAGAGAGGAAATCAGCCAGGGTTCCTGCTCCTGATCACTGCCCAGTGACCCCTGGGTTAGAGAGAGGGGAAATCAGCCAGGGTTCCTGCTCCTGATCACTGCCCAGTGACCCCTCGGTTAGAGAGAGGGGAAATCAGCCAGGGTTCCTGCTCCTGATCACTGTCCAGTGACCTCTGGGTTAGAGAGTGGGGAAATCAGCCAGGGTTCCTGCTCCTGATCACTGTCCAGTGACCTCTGGGTTAGAGAGAGCGGAAATCAGCCAGGGTTCCCGCTCCTGATCACTGTCCAGTGACCCCTGGGTTAGAGAGAGGGGAAATCAGCCCGGGTTCCTGCTCCTGGTCACTGTCGAGTGACCCCTGGGTTAGAGAGAGGGGAAATCAGCCAGGGTTCCTGCTCCTGATCACTGCCCAGTGACCCCTGGGTTAGAGAGAGGGGAAATCAGCCAGGGTTCTGCTCCTGATCACTGCCCAGTGACCCCTGGGTAAGAGAAATTGGGGAAATCAGCCAGGGTTCCTGCTCCTGCTCGCTGTCCAGTGACCCCTGGGTTAGAGAGAGGGGAAATTAGCCAGGGTTCCTGCTCCTGATCACTGTCCAGTGACCCCTGGGTTAGAGAGAGAGGAAATCAGCCAGGGTTCCTGCTCCTGCTCACTGTCCAGTGACCCCTGGGTTAGGGAGAGGGGAAATCTGCCAGTGTTCCTGCTCCTGATCACTGTCCAGTGAGCCCTGGGTTAGAGAGAGGGGAAATCAGCCAGGGTTCCTGCTCCTGATCACTGTCCAGTGACCCCTGGGTTAGAGAGAGGGGAAATCAGCCAGGGTTCCTGCTCCTGATCACTGCCCAGTCACCCCTGGGTTAGAGAGAGGGGAAATCAGCCAGGGTTCCTGCTCCTGATCACTGCCCAGTCACCCCTGGGTTAGAGAGAGCGGAAATCAGCCAGAGTTCCTGCTCCTGATCACTGTCCAGTGACCCCTGGGTTAGAGAGAGGGGAAATCAGCCCGGGTTCCTGCTCCTGACCACTGCCCAGTGACCCCTGGGTTAGAGAGAGAGGAAATCAGCCAGGGTTCCTGCTCCTGATCACTGCCCAGTGACCTCTGGGTTAGAGAGTGGGGAAATCAGCCAGGGTTCCTGCTCCTGATCACTGTCCAGTGACCTCTGGGTTAGAGAGTGGGGAAATCAGCCAGTGTTCCTGCTCCTGATCACTGCCCAGTGATCCCTCGGTTAGAGAGAGGGGAAATCAGCCAGGGTTCCTGCTCCTGATCACTGTCCAGTGACCCCTGGGTTAGAGAGAGGGGAAATCAGCCAGGGTTCCTGCTCCTGATCACTGTCCAGTGACCCCTGGGTTAGAGAGAGGGGAAATCAGCCAGGGTTCCTGCTCCTGATCACTGTCCAGTGACCCCTGGGTTAGAGAGAGGGGAAATCAGCCAGGGTTCCTGCTCCTGATCACTGCCCAGTGACTCCTGGGTTAGAGAGGGGAAATCAGCCAGGGTTCCTGATCCTGATCACTGTCCAGTGACCCCTGGGTTAGAGAGAGGGGAAATCAGCCAGGGTTCCTGCTCCTGATCACTGCCCAGTCACCCCTGGGTTAGAGAGAGAGGAAATCAGCCAGGGTTCCTGCTCCTGATCACTGCCCAGTGACCCCTGGGTTAGAGAAATTGGGGAAATCAGCCAGGGTTCCTGCTCCTGCTCACTGTCCAGTGACCCCTGGGTTAGAGAGAGGGGAAATTAGCCAGGGTTCCTGCTCCTGATCACTGTCCAGTGACCCCTGGGTTAGAGAGAGAGGAAATCAGCCAGGGTTCCTGCTCCTGCTCACTGTCCAGTGATCCCTGGGTTAGGGAGAGGGGAAATCTGCCAGTGTTCCTGCTCCTGATCACTGTCCAGTGAGCCCTGGGTTAGAGAGAGGGGAAATCAGCCAGGGTTCCTGCTCCTGATCACTGTCCAGTGACCCCTGGGTTAGAGAGAGGGGAAATCAGCCAGGGTTCCTGCTCCTGATCACTGCCTAGTGACCCCTGGGTTAGAGAGAGGGGAAATCAGCCAGGGTTCCTGCTCCTGATCACTGCCCAGTCACCCCTGGGTTAGAGAGAGCGGAAATCAGCCAGAGTTCCTGCTCCTGATCACTGTCCAGTGACCCCTGGGTTAGAGAGAGGGGAAATCAGCCAGGGTTCCTGCTCCTGATCACTTTCCAGTGACCCCTGGGTTAGAGAGAGGGTAAATCAGCCAGGGTTCCTGCTCCTGATCACTGTCCAGTGACCCCTGGGTTAGAGAGAGAGAGGAAATCAGCCAGGGTTCCTGCTCCTGATCACTGTCCAGTGACCCCTCGGTTAGAGAGAGAGGGGAAATCAGCCAGCGTTCCTGCTCCTGATCACTGTCCAGTGACCCCTGGGTTAGAGAGAGAGGAAATCAGCCAGGGTTCCTGCTCCTGCTCACTGTCCAGTGACCCCTGGGTTAGAGAGAGGGGAAATCAGCCAGGGTTCCTGCTCCTGATCCCTGTCCAGTGACCCCTGGGTTAGAGAGAGGGGAAATCAGCCAGGGTTCCTGCTCCTGATCACTGTCCAGTGACCCCTGGTTTAGAGAGAGGGGAAATCAGCCAGGGTTCCTGCTCCTGATCACTGTCCAGTGACCCCTGGGTTAGAGAGAGGGGAAATCAGCCAGGGTTCCTGCTCCTGATCACTGCCCAGTGTTGAATTCTTCCTGTTTCTCCTCTCTCAGTGACAGAGACTGCACCATTGGAATGGTCTTACCAATTTGGAGTGACGCACACGTATATTTAGATGGAGATGGGTAAGTGGAACCATTCGCTCACACTCCTGTACCTGGGGAGGTCCCTGTAACCCCTCTCTCACACTCCTGTACCTGGGGAGGTCCCTGTAACCACTCTCTCACACACTCCTGCATCTGAGGAGGTCCCTCTAACCCTCTCTCACACACTCCTGTATCTGCGGAGGTCCCTCTAACCGCTCTCACACACTCCTGTATTTGGGGAGGTCCCTCTAACCTCTCTCACACACTCCTGTATCTGGGGAGGTCCCTCTAACCCCTCTCACACACTCCTGTATCTGGGGAGGTCCCTCTAACCCCTCTCACACACTCCTGTATCTGGGGAGGTCCCTCTAACCCCTCTCTCTCTCACCTGTATCTGGGGAGGTCCCTCTAACCCCTCTCTCACACACTCCTGTATCTGGGGAGGTCCCTCTAATCCCTCTCTCACACTCCTGTATCTGGGGAGGTCCCTCTAACCCCTCTCTCACACACTCCTGTATCTGGGGAGGTCCCTCTAATCCCTCTCTCACACTCCTGTATATGGGGAGATCCCTTTAACCCCCCTCTATCTCACACACTCCTGTATCTGAGGAGGTCCCTCTAACCCCTCTCTCTCACACTCCTGTATCTGGGGAGGTCCCTCTAACCCTTATCTCACACACTCCTGTATCTGAGGAGGCCCCTCTAACCCCTCTCTCACACTCCTGTATCTGGGGAGGTCCCTCTAACCCCTCTCTCACACTCCTGTATCTGGGGAGGTCCCTCTAACCCTTATCTCACACACTCCTGTATCTGAGGAGGCCCCTCTAACCCCTCTCACACACCCCTGTATCTGGGGAGGTCCCTCTAACCCCTCTCTCACACACTCCTGTACCTGGGGAAGTCCCTCTAACCCCTCTCTCACACACTCCTGTATCTTAGGAGGTCCCTCTAACCCCTCTCTCACACACTCCTGTATCTGGGGAGGTCCCTCTAACCCCTCTCTCACACCCCTGTATCTGGGGAGGTCCCTCTAACCCCTCTCTCACACTCCTGTGTCTGGAGAGGTCCCTCTAACCACTCTCTCGCACACTCCTGTATCTGGGGAGGTCCCTCTAACCCCTCTCTCTCACACTCCTGTATCTGGGGAGGTCCCTCTAACCTCTCTCTCACACACTCCTGTATCTGGGGAGGTCCCTCTAACCCCTCTCTCTCACACTCCTGTATCTGGGGAGGTCCCTCTAACCTCTCTCTCACACACTCCTGTATCTGGGGAGGTCCCTCTAACCCCTCTCTCACACTCCTGTATCTGGGGAGGTCCCTCTAACCCCTCTCTCTCTCACACTCCTGTATCTGGGGAGGTCCCTCTAACCACTCTCTCTCTCACTCCTGTATCTGGAGAGATCCCTCTAAACCCTCTCTCTCACACTCCTGTATCTGGGAGGTCCCTCTAACCTCTCTCTCTCACACTCTTGTATCTGAGGAGGTCCCTCTAACCCCCCTCTCTCTCACTCCTGTATCTGTGGAGGTCCCTCTAACCCCTCTCTCTCACACTCCTGTATCTGGGAGGTCCCTCTAACCCCTCTCTCTCTCACACTCCTGTTTCTGGGGAGGTCCCTCTAACCCCTCTCTCACACACTCCTGTATCTGGGAGGTCCCTCTAACCCCTCTCTCTCACTCCTGTACCTGGGGAGGTCCCTCTAACCCCTCTCTCACACTCCTGTATCTGGGGAGGTCCCTCTAACCCCTCTCTCACACTCCTGTATCTGGGGAGGTCCCTCTAACCCCTCTCTCACACACTCCTGTATCTGGGGAGGTCCCTCTAACCCCTCTCTCTCACTCCTGTATCTGTGGAGGTCCCTCTAACCCCCCTCTCTCTCACTCCTGTATCTGTGGAGGTCCCTCTAACCCCTCTCTCTCTCACTCCGGGGTACGGGGTCGAGAGGGGAACATCGCGATTGCTCCCTGGCTTCTGATCTCCTTCCTCTCTATCCGCAGCGGCTTCAGTGTGACCAGTGGCTGTCGGACCTGCATCTTCAAACCTTTCAACGTGCAGTCCATGTGGTGAGTAGGTGTGCAAAAAAGTGTCAGAGTTTTAGTGTAGAGACAGAGAGAGACAGACGTCAAATAAAGAACAAACTCCTATTTCTCCAGCGCCTGTCACCACCTCAGGACGTCCTAAAGCACTTCACAATCAATGAGTTACTTTTTTTGAAGTGTGGTCACTGTTGTAATGTAGGAAACGCGGCAGCCAATTTGCGCACAGCAAGCTCCCACAAACAGCAATGTTCTAAATGACCAGATCATCTGTTTTTGTGATGTTGATTGAGGGATAAATATTGGCCCCAGGACACTGGGGAGAACTCCCCTGCTCTTCTTCCAATAGTGGCCGTGGGATCTTTTACGTCCACCTGAGAGAGCAGATGGGGCCTCGGTTTAATGTCTCCTCCCAAAAGACGGCAGCTCCGACAGTGCAGCGCTCCCTCAGTACAGCCCCTCCGACAGTGCAGCGCTCCCTCAGTACTGCCCCTCCGACAGTGCGGCGCTCCCTCAGTACTGCCCCTCCGACAGTGCAGCGCTCCCTCAGTACAGCCCCTCCGACAGTGCGGCGCTCCCTCAGTACTGCCCCTCCGACAGTGCGGCACTCCCTCAGTACTGCCCCTCCGACAGTGCGGCGCTCCCTCAGTACAGCCCCTCCGACAGTGCGGTGCTCCCTCAGTACTGTCCCTCCGACAGTGCGGCGCTCCCTCAGTACTGCCCCTCCGACAGTGCGGCACTCCCTCAGTACTGCCCCTCCGACAGTGCGGCACTCCCTCAGTACTGCCCCTCCGACAGTGCGGCGCTCCCTCAGTACAGCCCCTCCGACAGTGCGGTGCTCCCTCAGTACTGTCCCTCCGACAGTGCGGCGCTCCCTCAGTACTGCCCCTCCGACAGTGCGGCACTCCCTCAGTACTGCCCCTCCGACAGTGCGGCGCTCCCTCAGTACAGCCCCTCCGACAGTACAGCGCTCCCTCAGTACTGCCCCTCCGACAGTGCAGCGCTCCCTCAGTACTGCCCCTCCGACAGTGCGGCGCTCCCTCAGTACTGCCCCTCCGACAGTGCGGCGCTCCCTCAGTACTGCCCCTCCGACAGTGCGGCGCTCCCTCAGTACTGCCCCTCCGACAGTGCGGCGCTCCCTCAGTACTGCCCCTCCGACAGTGCGGCGCTCCCTCAGTACTGCCCCTCCAACAGTGCGGCGCTCCCTCAGTACTGCCCCTCCGACAGTGCGGCGCTCCCTCAGTACTGCCCCTCCGACAGTGCGGCACTCCCTCAGTACTGCCCCTCCGACAGTGCGGCGCTTCCTCAGTACTGCCCCTCCGACAGTACAGCGCTCCCTCAGTACTGCCCCTCCAACAGTGCGGCGCTCCCTCAGTACTGCCCCTCCGACAGTGCGGCGCTCCCTCAGTACAGCCCCTCCGACAGTACAGCGCTCCCTCAGTACTGCCCCTCCGACAGTGCGGCGCTCCCTCAGTACTGCCCCTCCGACAGTGCGGCACTCCCTCAGTACCGCCCCTCCGACAGTGCAGCGTTCCCTCAGTACTGACCCTCCGACAGTGCGGCTCTCCCTCAGTACTGCCCCTCCGACAGTGCAGCACTCCCTCAGTACTGCCCCTCCGACAGTGCGGCACTCCCTCAGTACTGCCCCTCCGACAGTGCGGCACTCCCTCAGTACTGCCCCTCCGACAGTGCAGCGTTCCCTCAGTACTGACCCTCCGACAGTGCGGCGCTCCCTCAGTACTGCCCCTCCAACAGTGCAGCGCTCCCTCAGTACTGCCCCTCTGACAGTGCAGCGCTCCCTCAGTACTGCCCCTCCGACAGTGCAGCACTCCCTCAGTACTGCCCCTCCGACAGTGCAGCGCTCCCTCAGTACTGACCCTCCGACAGTACGGCACTCCCTCAGTACTGCCCCTCCGACAGTGCGGCGCTACCTCAGTACTGCCCCTCCGACAGTGCGGCGCTCCCTCAGTACTGCCCATCTGATTCAGAGGCGAGAGAGCGAAGGGTCAACGCCTTCAGGAGAGATTCGACGGTCAGGCGGGGTTGGAGGGATTATGCTGAAGTAACGCTGACTATTTCTCTCTGCTTGGTAGGACCGTACTTCAGGCGTTGCACAAAGCATGTGGAGAGGCCTCGCAATTAAATCACTGCCCTGGGGGCAACGGGCTTGTCTGGGCCAGTTACTACACAGACCGAATCCAGTCGGACCAGAAATGCATCAACGAGTGGAACGCCATGTCCGATCTCCTGTCCGTGCGTTCAGCATCGCCGGAGTCGCACTGCACGTACGTTGTGAACAGGGAACGCACGGTCGAGAGAGAGAGAATGGGGAGTCTATCCGTCAGGGACCTCTTTTAAATCCCAGCGGATTGGAAGGTAGCAGATGGTACCCCGCGATTGCAGAAAGGAGGGCATAGAAACATAGAAGATAGGAGCAGGAGTAGGCCATTCGGCCCCTCGAGCCTGCTCCGCCATTCAATGAGATCCTGGCTGATCATCCAAATTCAGTACCCTGTCCCTGCTTTCTCCCCATATCCCTTGATCCCTTTGCCTTAAGAAATATATCCAACTCCTTCTTGAATACATTTAATGAATTGGCCTCAACTGCCTTCTGTGGTCGAGAATTCCACAGGTTCACCACTCTCTGGGTGAAGAAATTCCTCCTCATTTCAGTCCTAAATGGCTTACCCCTTATCCTTAGACTGTGACCCCTGGTTCTGGACTCCCCGACCATCGGGAACATCCTTCCAGCATCCAGTCTGTTTAGTCTGTTAGAATTTTATAAGTTTCAATGAGATCCCCTCTCATTCTTCTAAACTCCAGCGAGTATAAGCCCAATCGACCCAATCTCTCCTCATACGTCATTCCTGCCATCCCAGGTATCAGCCTGGTGAATCTTCGCTGCACTCCCTCCATGGCAAGAACATCCTTCCTCAGATAAGGCGACCAAAGCTGCACACAATACTCAAGATGTGGTCTCACCAAGGCCCTGTACAACTGCAGCAAGACATCCTTGTTCCTGTACTCAAACCCTCTCGCTACGAAGGCCAACATACCATTTCCCTTCTTAACCGCCTGCTGCACCTGCATGCTTACCTTCAGCGACTGGTGCACAAGGACACCCAGGTCTCGTTGCACTTCCCCTTCTCCCAATCTATTGCCATTCAGATAATAATCTGCCTTCCTGTTTTTTGACACAAAAGTGGATAACCTCGCATTTATTCACGTTATATTTCGGGCGCGAGAGAAAACAGGGAACGACATCGGTCATTGGGAAAATGCTGGAATCCATTGTTAAGGAAGTGGCACTAGAAAATCATAATATGATTAGGCAGAGTCGACGTAGTTTTATGAAAAGGAAATTGTGTTTGACAAAGAGCTTTTTGAGGATGTGACCAGTCGGGTAGATAAAGGGAAACCAGTAGATGTAGTATATTTGGATTTCCAAAAGGTATTCGAAAAGCACGGTGGCATAGTGGTTAGCACTGTTGCCTCACAGCGCCAGGGACCCGGGTTCAAATCCGGCCTCGGGTGACTGTCTGTGTGGAGTTTGCACATTCTCCCCGTGTTTGCGTGGGTTTCCTCCGGGTGCTCCAGTTTCCTCCCACAGTCCAAAAATGTGCGGGTTAGGTTGATTGGCTATGATAAATTGACCCTTAGTGTTAGGGGGATTAAATACGTGGGGTTACGGGGTTACGGGGATAGGGCTTGGGTGGGATGGCTGTCGGTGTAGGGACCGGGTGCTAGGGTTTGGATGATCAGCCATGATCTCGTTGAATGGTGGAGCAGGCTCGAAGGGCCGAATGGCCTACTCCTGCTCCTATCTTCTATGTTTCTATGTATTCGATAAGAACATAAGAAATACGAGCAGGAATAGGCCATTTGGCCCCTCGAGCCTGCTCCACCATTCAAGAAGATCATGGCTGATCTTGGGCTCAAAGCCACTTCCCCGCCCGCTCCCCATAACCCTTCACTCCCTTATCTTGCAAAAATCTGTCTATCTCCACCTTAAATGTATTTAATGACCCAGCCTCCACAGCTCTCTGGGGCAGAGAATTCCACAGATTTACGACCCTCCGAGAGAAGAAATTCCTCCTCATCTCAGTTCTAAAATGGCGACCCTTTATTCTGAGACTGTGCCCCCGAGTTCTAGATTCCCTGACGAGGGGAAACATCCTCTCTGCATCTACCTTGTCGAGCTCCCTCAGTATCTTATATGTTTCAATAAGATCCCCTCTCATTCTTCTAAACTCCAATGAGTAGAGGCCCAGCCTGCTCAACCTTTCCTCATAACTCAAACCCCTTCATCTCTGGAATCACCCTCGTGAACCTTCTCTGAACTGCCTCCAATGCAAGTATATCCCTCCTTAAATAAGGAGACCAAAACTGTACGCAGTACTCCAGGTGTGGTCTCACCAACACCCTGTACAGTTGTAGCAGGACTTCCCTGCTTTTATACTCCAACCCCCTGAAATAAAGGCCAACACTCCATTTGCCTTTGATTACTTGCTGTACCTGCATGCTAACTTTTCGGGGTCGATTTTCCCGAAGCTGTCGGGAAGAAGGCGGGACTACAACTTTCGGGTTTTAGACCCGCCTACTTTGACGTCCGGCCAATCTGCGCGATTTCCCCTTGATTGACCTTGTTGAGCCCGCCCAGCGGGCTCAGCAGGCCAATTAAGGGCCACCCGGCAACAGGTGGCGTCACAGACTGAAATTTCATCTGTCAAGAGTTCTGTGTGAAGCTGTGAAACACTGACAGTCTGAGTTCTAACATGAGTCCTTCTGCACAGACTCAGTTAGAACTCACACCGGCACTCAAAGCTGAAGGCTGTCACTTTTCACAGATCACAGCCGTTCCGGTTGAGTGATGGGCTCCCGACGGCTGCAGGAAGAAAGGCTGTTAAGGTAAGTACAGGTAAGTAAAAGTTCTTTACACACTTTAAACACACCAAACACACTTACCTTTGCACTCATGCACCCATCACTCACCTGAACACCGGACATCTCGACCCCTCCAAGCCCTTCATCCCAACGGCCCGCCTCGCTAACTTGGCGTGGCTTGGAGCCGTCGGGAATCCCACATTTCACCAATGAAAATAGGCTAAAAACTGCCTGTTAACTACCTGTTAACTGGCAGTAAATTGGCACTAATCCCCTTCCCGCCTCGGGGAGGCGGGTCCCAGCGCGGGTCGAGTACCCGCCTCCTTTGAAACTGGCATGGAGGCGGGTTGGGGGCGGGATGGGTTCGTGCCCCCCCCCGATTTCGTGATTTTAACCCCCCACACACCTCCAATCCCGCCTCCACGACCCAATGAAACTCCTGCCCAATGAGTCCTCTGCACAACTTGCTTTCCCACCCATCTTTGTATCATCTGCAAACTTGGCTACACTACACTCGGTCCCTTCATCCAAGTCATTAATGCAGATTGTAAATAGTTGGGTGCCGAGCACCGCTCCCTGTGGCACCCCACTAGTTACCGTTTGCCAACCGGAAAATGACCCATTTATCCCGACTCTCTGCTTTCTGTTAGTCAGCCAATTCTCTATTGTAGTGTATGTGCCTTTAAGAGCCCCATATGTGCTGTAATGCCGGTAATGGCCACTCGGGCTATATAAGCCTGTATATTGTGTTATATCCGTTAGTACCCCTCCAGACTTTGCTTCGTAAACACCTATGAACCAACTCCTGTCTTCAGTGTCTCTATCAACACACGGACACTACAGTGGCGACGAAGTGGAAACGGACTTACCTACAATTCGGCAGCACCTCAAGGACATCGATTCCTCTGGCGTCCAGAAGAATCAAGAAGGGAAAGAAGCTGTGATTTCACCAGCTGGCCAAGCTGGTGGCAGGTACTGCGGTAATCCTTCCTGGGCGTCAGGCTGGGGCTCCAGCGGCTGGCTCTACAGCTGGGCCAAGCAGCGAAAGCGGAGGCAAGCAGCAACAGACGGGGAGGGAGCACTCGGGAGACGGCCGCGGCTGCAAGCAGGTCGGCGTTCAGACCGACAGAGAGAGTCCGGCGGGAATGAGTCTCCAACTGTAAATAAATAAATAAATAAATAAAAGAACGGAAACCGCGGGAAACAGCGTTGTCATCGGCAGCAGCGGCGGGAAAGCGCGGGAAGCGCCATATCTTTTCTAAGATGCCTAATTCTGGCAATATTGATGCTTTTGATAACGAGATAGAGGATTGGACCACATATGTGGAAAGAGTGGAGGTATATTGCACTGCAAATGGAATAGAAGATGAGAAAAAAGCTTCAGTACTTCTGGATCTAATGGGCGCAAAGACATACAAGCTGTTACAAAACTTAATCACTCCAGCCGAACCGATGGACAAGAATTTTAAGGAGATTGTTGATACCCTACACTGCCAATTCGAGGCAGGACTGGCAGATTCTCTGCGAGACAAATTCGTCTGCGGTCCCCTAAGTGTCGGAAAACAAAAAAGGCTATTTTCTGAGAAAGATTTAACACTGGATAAGGCTTTCAGTGCAAGAGGAGCTGCAGAGATACAGCAAAGGCCACAGGACTTCGGCACCCATGAAATGACACGGGGTTTCGAGAGATGTTATCGCTGCGGCAGATCCACCCATGACCAGAGGGACTGCTGGTTCAAGGACAAAGCATGCAGGCAATGCGGAAAGATGGGACACATTACACGTGTGCGCCGATCTGGAAACAAAAAATCCACTAACAGGAAAAGAATCAATAAGGAAAAGCACAGAAAGGTACAAATGATGACGGACAGTAGCTCCGAAGACCAGAAGAGCGATAGCGACTCCGGGAACAAGAGACTAAGCTCTCTCAAATTACATAATGTAATTGCCAAAGAAGATTACCAGACCATTTGGGTTACCCTCACAATAGCAGGGTCCCCAGTTAAAATGGAGCTAGATACAGGATCAGCTCTGACCGTCATAAATCGACGGGATTACGAGCGGCTATTTCCGCATATACCTTTAAAAGACACATCCATTATCTTGAAAACATATACGGGGCAGAAAGTATACCCCAAAGGAAAAATAAGGGTGTCTGTTGTATACAACGGCAAGGAAATGCAGAAGTTGTATTTATACGTTCTACAAGATGGTGGTCCACCGCTGTTGGGACGTGAATGGATCAGGAAAATACGTTTAGACTGGCACTCCATTCAGGCACTGACGGTGACCAGTAAGGGAAAAAATGATGATGACGTCATACCTGAACGATTAAAAGACATCTTGGCCAACGCCAAGGAAGTGTTTCAAGAGAAACTAGGAACCTTGAAAGGCATCACCGCCTCAATAAAAGTGGAAGATGCAGCAATTCCCAAGTTTTTTTAAGGCAAGACCGGTGCCATACGCAATTCGTCCAGCAGTCGAGGCAGAGCTGGAGAATTTGGAAAAGGCAGGCGTGTTATCCAAGGTAGATTGGAGCGAGTGGGCAACACCCATCGTCCCAGTCATGAAGAAAGCATTGAAGAATGATAAATCTGAAGAACAGAGAAAAATTCGCATCTGTGGAGACTTCAAGGTGACTGTAAACCCGGTCCTTCACACGGTACAGTATCCTCTTCCGAGGATAGAAGATATTTTTGCCTCACTATCCGGAGGGAAACGTTTCACCAAAATTGACTTGGCACAGGCATATCTACAGATGGAGGTTGAGGAGGCCTCTAAAAAGTATCTCACGATAAATATACACGAAGGTCTGTACCAGTACAATCGACTGGTTTTCGGAGTAGCATCCGCTCCAGCTATCTGGCAAAGAGCTATGGAGCAAGTCCTCCAAGGGATTCCGGGGACTCAATGCTACCTAGACGACATCCTTGTAACAGGAGAAAACGACAACGAGCACCTTGCCAATTTAGAGCAAGTGCTCACTAGGCTGAGAGAACGGGGCCTACTAGCAAATCGCCCCAAGTGCGAATTTTTCTGAAATCAAATATCATATTGTGGCCACATAATAAATAAGGAAGGGTTGCATAAGTCACCTGAAAAAATTGAAGCGGTCATAAAAGCCCCAGCACCTGAAAATGTTTCACAATTAAGGTCGTTCCTGGGATTAATAAATTACTATCATAAATTTTTACCGAACTTATCAACTCTTCTACACCCTCTTAATGAACTGCTACAAACAGGAGTAATTTGGAAATGGAACGAAGACTGCAAACGTGCCTTCCATAAATGTAAAGACTTAATCACATCCAAAGAAGTTTTGGCTCATTACAACCCATCACTGCCAATCAGACTGGCGTGCGATGCATCCCCTTACGGCATAGGAGCAGTATTATCGCATATATTCCCTGACGGCTCGGAACGGCCGATAGCTTTTGCGTCACGCTCATTGAACTCAGCTGAGCGTAACTATGCCCAAATCGACAGGGAAGCACTCAGCCTGGTATGGGGAGTGAAGAAATTCAACCATTACCTACACAGACAAAAATTTACCTTGTTGACTGACCATCAACCCCTCATCTCCATATTAAACACTAAAAAGGGTGTTCCCATTATGACAGCGCAAAGGCTACAGAGGTGGTCCCTTTTTCTAGGGGCACACCAATACAACATAGAATACAAAGGATCAAAACAGCATGGAAATGCTGACGGTTTATCGCGCCTACCGTTGCCAACGGTAGAAGAGGCACCTACAGTAGACCCAGTGGAGATGTTCCACTCTACCATAGTGGAATGTCTACCAGTAACAAATTCTGCCATTGAAAGGGAAACGAGAAATGACCCGACTCTCTCATGGGTCTACGATTTAACAGTGAAGGGATGGCCAGCACATGGCGAACCACTGTTGCCAGCATTCTCGCAAAGAAGAGAACAGCTGTCAGTGTGCCGAGGAACCTTGATGTGTGGATCCAGAGTGGTGATTCCACCAAAACTCCAGGATAAAGTGCTAAAGGAGCTTCACGAGGGGCATCTGGGTGGAGTGAAAATGAAGAACCTAGCCAGAGCGTTTGTGTGGTGGCCAGGTATCGATGGAGACATCGAAGAAATGACCAAGAGCTGTCTAGGATGCCAGAAGGTCCAAAACGCCCCACCACAAGCCCCTCTACATCCATGGGAGTGGCCCTCATCTCCATGGCAAAGGGTACATATCGACTTTGCTGGTCCATTTATGGACTCAATGTTCTTAATCGCGGTTGATGCACACTCCAAGTGGCCGGAGGTAATAAAGATGTCCTCCACCACCACGGAAAAAACCATCACAGTATTAAGGACCATATTTGCCAGGAATGGGCTGCCGGAACAGATCTGTTCTGATAATGGACCGCAATTTGTGTCCGAAGAATTCAGGAAGTTCTTAAAAAACAATGGGGTTAAGCACTACACGTCAGCCCCATACCATCCCGCCACCAATGGATTGGCTGAAAGGTTTGTCCAGACCTTCACGATGGCCATAAAGGCCATGGGTAATGAAGACATAAAACTTCAGCACAAGGTGGATAAATTCTTGTTCGCTTACAGGAATGCAACACATATGGTTACCAACCAAACTCCCGCCATGAGGTTCTTCAATAGAAACCTAAGATGCCGGATGGATTTGGTCAAGCCCAACATCAGAAGGGACGTGGAGAACCGGCAGTTTCAAGGCATGAATGAAAGGCCAACTAGAACCTTCCAGATAGGTCAACAAGTTTTGGCCCGGGACTACCGTACCGAGAAATGGCAGCCTGGAACTATCTGCACACGACTAGGACCACCGATGTATACCGTGGACATTGGAGAAAGCATAATAAGGCACCATGCTGACCAAATCATAGAGTCATCCGAAAAGGGACAACCTACACCACCACTCTATACGCCGAACGATGAAGTAGAGATACCCATAGTATCTACCTCCGATCCGGTGATACTGGAACTCGATGAACCCGACACTGGCATTCAAGCCGAATCAGCCTTGCCAAAAGAACCTACTACACCACCAGAAACTACTACACCACCGAGGCGTTATCTGGACCGAGTCAGGAAGCCTCCAGAGAGACTGACTTATAATTAATTAACTACAGTAATGTGTATATTATTTTTCTTATAACATGTAATTAATAATTACTTAAAATATGATGTACTGGTTAGCTAAAAGGGGAGGAATTGTAGTGTATGTGCCTTTAAGAGCCCCATATGTGCTGTAATGCCGGTAATGGCCACTCAGGCTATATAAGCCTGTATATTGTGTTATATCCGTTAGTACCCCTCCAGACTTTGCTTAGTAAACACCTATGAACCAACTCCTGTCTTCAGTGTCTCTATCAACACACGAACACTACACCTAGCCATGTTAATCTATTACCCCCAACCCCGTGAGCTCTTATTTTATGCAGTAACCTTTTATGTGGCACCTTATCGAATGCCTGCTGGAAATCCAAATACACCACATCCACTGGCTCACCCTTGTCCACCCTGCTCTATACATCCTCAAAGAACTCCAGCAAATTTGTTAAACGTGATTTCCCTTTCATAAAACCATGCTGACTCTGTTTGACTGCATTATGATTTTCCAAATGTCCTGCTACTGCTTCCTTACTGAAAGACTCCAGCATTTTCCCAACGACAGATGTTAGGCTAACTGGCCTATAGTTTCCTGCTTTCTGTCTCCCTCCTTTCTTAAATAAGGGTGTTACATTTGCGTTTTTCCAATCCACTGGGATATCTCCAGAGTCCAGGGAATTTTGGTATATTGCAACCAATGCATCCTGTTGTGTCCGTGTGTTAATGGAGACACGGAATGCAGGAGTTGGTTTAACAGGTGTTTACTGAACAAAGTCTGGAGGTGAACTAAAAGATACAAGACACTATACAGGCTTATATACCCGAGTGGTCACTACCGGGATTACAGTACACAGGGGCTCTTAAAGGTACATACACTACAATTCCTCCCCTTTTAGACAACCAGTACATAACATTTTAAGTAATCATTAATTAACATATTTACAAGAACAATAATCTACACATTTGCTGCAGTTAATCAATTATAAGTCAGTCTCTCTGGAGGCTTCCTGACTCGGTCCGGATAACGCCTCGGTGGTGTAGTAGTTTCTGGTGGTGTAGTAGGTTCTTTTGGCAAGGCTGATTCGGCTTGAATGCCAGTGTCGGGTTCATCTGGTTCCAGTATCACCGGACTGGAGGTAGATACTATGGGTATCTCTGCTTCATCATTAGGCGTATAGAGTTGTGGTGTAGGTTGTCCCTTTTCGGATGACTCTATGATCTGGTCAGCATGGTGCCTTATTATGCTTTCTCCAATGTCCACGGTATACATCAGCGGTCCTAGTCGTGTGCAAATAGTTCCAGGCTGCCATTTCTCGGTACGGTAGTCCCGGGCCAAAACTTGTTGACCTATCTGGAAGGTTCTAGTTGGCCTTTCATTCATGCCTTGAAATTGCCGGTTCTCTACGTCCCTTCTGATCTTTGGCTTGATCAAATCCAGCCGGCATCTTAGTCTTCTATTGAAAAACATCATGGCAGGAGTTTGGTTTGTAACCACATGTGTTGCATTCCTGTACACAAACAAGAAGTTATCTACCTTATGTTGTAGATTTATGTCTTCATTACCCATGGCCTTTATGGCCTTCTTGAAGGTCTGGACAAACCTTTCAGCTAATCCATTGGTGGCGGGATGGTATGGGGCGGACGTGTAGTGCTTAACCCCATTGTTTTTTAAGAACTTCCTGAATTCTTCGGACACAAATTGCGGTCCATTATCAGAACAGATCTGTTCCGGCAGCCCATTCCTGGCAAATATGGTCCTTAATACTGTGATGGTTTTTTCCGTGGTGGTGGAGGACATCTTTATTACCTCCGGCCACTTGGAGTGTGCATCAACCGCGATTAAGAACATTGAGTCCATAAATGGACCAGCAATGTCGATATGTACCCTTTGCCATGGAGATGAGGGCCACTCCCATGGATGTAGAGGGGCTTGTGGTGGGGCGTTTTGGACCTTCTGGCATCCTAGACAGCTCTTGGTCATTTCTTCGATGTCTCCATCGATACCTGGCCACCACACAAACGCTCTGGCTAGGCTCTTCATTTTCACTCCACCCAGATGCCCCTCGTGAAGCTCCTTTAGCACTTTATCCTGGAGTTTGGGTGGAATCACCACTCTGGATCCACACATCAAGGTTCCTCGGCACGCTGACAGCTGTTCTCTTCTTTGCGAGAATGCTGGCAACAGTGGTTCGCCATGTGCTGGTCATCCCTTCACCGTTAAATCGTAGACTCGTGAGAGAGTCGGGTCATTTCTCGTTTCCTTTTCAATGGTAGAATTTGTTACTGGTAGACATTCTACTATGGCTGAGTGGAACATCTCCACTGGGTCCACTGTAGGTGCCTCTTCTACTGTTGGCAACGGTAGGCGCGATAAACCCTCAGCATTCCCATGCTGTTTTGATCCTTTGTATTCTATGTCATATTGGTGTGCCCCTAGGAAAAGGGACCACCTCTGTAGCCTTTGCGCTGTCATAATGGGAACGCCCTTTTTAGGGTTGAATATGGAGACGAGGGGTTGATGGTCAGTCAATAAGGTAAATTTTTGTCCGTGTAGGTAATGGTTGAATTCCTTCACTCCCCATACCACGCTGAGTGCTTCCCTGTCGATCTGGGCATAGTTACGCTCAGCTGAGTTCAATGAGCGTGATGCAAAAGCTATCGGCCGCTCCGAGCCATCAGGGAATCTATGCGATAGTACCGCTCCTACGCCGTAAGGGGATGCATCGCACGCCAGTCTGATTGGCAGTGATGGGTTGTAATGAGCCAACACTTCCTTGGACGTGATCAAGCCTTTGCATTTATGGAAGGCACGTTTACAGTGTTCGCTCCATTTCCAAATTACTCCCGTTTGTAGCAGTTCATTAAGAGGGTGCAGAACAGTTGACTAGTTTGGTAAAAATTTATGATAGTAATTTATCAATCCCAGGAATGACCTTAATTGTGAGACATTTTCAGGTGCTGGGGCTTTTATGACCGCTTCAATTTTTTCAGGTGACTTATGCAACCCTTCCTTATTAATTATGTGGCCACAATATGATATTTATTTCTGGAAAAATTCGCACTTGGGGCGATTTGCTCGTAGGCCCCATTCTCTCAGCCTAGTGAGCACCTGCTCCAAATTGGCAAGGTGCTCGTTGTCATTTTCTCCTGTTACAAGGCTGTCGTCTAGGTAGCATTGAGTCCCCGGAATCCCTTGCAGTACTTGCTCCATAGCTCTTTGCCAGATAGCTGGAGCTGATGCTACTCCGAAAACCAGTCGATTGTACTGGTACAGGCCTTTGTGTGTATTTATCGTGAGATACTTTTTAGAGGCCTCTTCAACCTCCCTCTGTAGATATGCCTGTGCCAAGTCAATTTTGGTGAAACGTTTCCCTCCGGATAGTGATGCGAAAATATCTTCTATCCTCGGAAGAGGATACTGTACCGTGTGAAGGACCGGGTTTACAGTCACCTTGAAGTCTCCACAGATGCAAATTTTTCTCTGCTCTTCAGATTTATCATTATTCAACGTTTTCTTCATGACCGGGACGATGGGTGTTGCCCACTCGCTCCAATCTACCTTGGATAACACGCCTGCCTTTTCCAAATTCTCCAGCTCTGCCTCGACTGCTGGATGAATTGCGTATGGCACCGGCCTTGCCTTAAAAAACTTGGGAATTGCCGCATCTTCCACTTTTATTGAGGCGGTGACGCCTTTCAAGGTTCCTAGTTCCTGTTGAAACACTTCTTTGGCGTTGGCCAAGATGTCTTTTAATCGTTCAGGTATGACGTCATCATCATTTTTTTTCTTACTGGTCACCGTCAGTGCCTGAATGGAGTGCCAGTCTAAACGTATCTTCCTGATCCATTCACGTCCCAACAGCGGTGGACCACCATCTTGCAGAACGTATAAATACAACTTCTGTATTTCCTTGCCGTTGTATACAACAGGCACCTTTATTTTCCCTCTGGGGTATACTTTCTGCCCCGTATATGTCTTCAAGATAATGGATGTGTCTTTCAAAGGTATATGCGGAAATAGCCGCTCGTAATCCCGTCGACTTATGACGGTCAGAGCTGATCCTGTATCTAGCTCCATTTAACTGGGGACCCCGCTATCATGAGGGTAACCCAAATGGTCTGGTAATCTTCTTTGGCAATTACATTATGTAATTTGAGACAGCTTAGTCTCTTGTTTCCGGAGTCGCTATCGCTCTTCTCGTCTTCGGAGCTACTGTCCGTCATCATTTGTACCTTTCTGTACTTTTCCTTATTGATTTTTTTTATGTCAGTGGATTTTTTGTTTCCAGATCGGCATACACGTGCAATGTGTCCCATCTTTCCGCATTGCCTGCATGCTTTGTCCTTGAACCAGCAGTCCCTCTGGTCATGGGTGGATCTGCCGCAGCGATAACATCTCTCGAAACCCCGTGTCATTTCATGGGTGCCGAAGTCCTGTGGCTTTTGCTGTATCTCTGCAGCTCCTCTTGCTGCTGCTTCGTATGATACAGCCACACTAAAAGCCTTGTCCAGTGTCAAATCTTTCTCAGAAAGTAGCCTTTTCTGTGTTCCTTCACTTAGGAGACCGCAGACGAATTTGTCTCGTAGAGAATCTGCCAGTCCTGCCCCGAATTGGCAGTGCTTTGACAGCTTTCTTAATTCGGTGAGGTAATCAGCGTTACTTTCATTCTTGTGCTGATTCCTCCTGAAGAATTTGAATCGTTCCGCTATCAGCAGCGGTGTTGGGTTTAAGTGCTCCTGTAGGGTATCAACAATCTCCTTAAAATTCTTGTCCATCGGTTTGGCTAGAGTGATTAAGTTTCGTAACAGCCCGTATGTCTTTGCGCCCATCAGATTTAGAAGTACCAATGCCTTTTTATCATCCTCTACTTCATTCGCTGTGCAATATACCTCCACTCTTTCCACATATGTGGTCCAATCCTCTATATCACTATCGAAAGCAGTAATATTGCCAGTCTTAGGCATCCTGAAAATCAAAAATGGCGCCTCCCGTGCTTTCCTTTCTTCCCTGCCGAGAAAAAATGGCGCCTCCCGCGCTTTCCCCGCCGCTGCTGACAACGCTGTTCTCCGCGGTTTTTATTTACACAGATATTTTTAATAGTTGGAGACTCGTTCCCGCCGGACTCTCTGGGACTTTTCCCTCCCTCTGCTTGGTCCGAACGCCGACCTGCTTTGCAGCGCCGGCCGTCTCCCGAGTGCTCCACCCTCCGTCTCTGTTTGCCTCCGCCTTCCGACTCACTGCTCGGCCCCGCTGCAGAGCCACCCGATCGAGCCCCAGCCCGCCGCCCAGGAAGGATTAGTGCAGTACCTGCCACCAGCCCGGCTAGCTGGTGAACTCACAGTTTTTTTTTGTTTTTTTTTTCTTCTTTGACCTTCGTCTGAGGAATCGATCTCCTTGAGGTTTTGCCGAATTGCAGGTAAGTCCATTTCCAATTCGTCGCCACTGTTGTATCCGTGTGTTAATGGAGACACGGAATGCAGGAGTTGGTTTAACAGGTGTTTACTGAACAAAGTCTGGAGGTGAACTAAAAGATACAAGACACTATACAGGCTTATATACCCGAGTGGTCACTACCGGTATTACAGTACACAGGGGCTCTTAAAGGTACATACACTACACATCCCCTGTCTGGTGTCACATAAAAGGTTGTTACGCAAGATAGAAACATAGAAGATAGGAGAAGGAGTAGGCCATTCGGCCCCTCGAGCCTGCTCCGCCATTCAATGAGATCATGGCTGATCATCCAAATTCAGTACCCTGTCCCTGCCTTCTCCCCATATCCTTTGATCCCTTTAGCCTTAAGAAATATATCTAACTCCTTCTTCAATATATTTAATGAATTGGCCTCTACTGCCTTCTGTGGTAGAGAATTCCACAGGTTCTCCACTCTCTGGGTGAAGAAATTCCTCCTCATCACAGAATCACAGAAACCCCACAGTGCAGATAGAGGCCATTTCGGCCCATCGAGCCTGCACCGACACATATCCCACCCGATCCCCATAACCCCACGTATTTAATCCCCCTAACACTAAGGGTCAATTTATCATAGCCAATCAACCTAACCCGCACATCTTTGGACTGTGGGAGGAAACCGGAGCACCCGGACGAAACCCACGCAAACACGGGGAGAATGTGCAAACTCCACACAGACAGTCACCCGAGGCCGGATTCAAACCCGGGTCCCTGGCGCTGTGAGGCAACAGTGAGGCAACAGTGCTAACCACTATGCCTCACAGCTCATCTCTGTCCTAAATGGCTTACCCCTTATCCTTAGACTGTGACCCCTGGTTCTGGACTCCCCGACCATCGGGAACATCCTTCCTGCATCTAGTCTGTCTAGTCCTGTTAGAATTTTATAAGTTTCAATGAGATCCCCTCTCATTCTTCTAAACTCCAGCGAGTATAAGTCCAATCGACCCAAACTCTCCTCATACATCATTCCTGCCATCCCAGGTATCAGTCTGGTGAATCTTCGCTGCACTCCCTCCATGGCAAGAACATCCTTCCTCAGATAAGGCGACCAAAACTGCACACAATACTCAAGGTGTGGTCTCACCAGTACTGAGGGAGTGCTGCCCTGTCGGAGGGGCAGTACTGAGGGAGCGCCGCACTGTCGGAGGGGCAGTACTGAGGGAGCGCAGCACTGTCAGAGGGGCAGTACTGAGGGAGCGCAGCACTGTCAGAGGGGCAGTACTGAGGGAGCGCCGCACTGTCGGAGGGGCAGTACTGAGGGAGCGCAGCACTGTCGGAGGGGCAGTACTGAGGGAGTGCTGCACTGTCGGAGGGGCAGTACTGAGGGAGCGCCGCACTGTCAGAGGGGCAGTACTGAGGGAGTGAGTGTGTGAGAGTCCAGGTGTGAAGGAACGCTCTTAGAAACATAGAAGATAGGAGCAGGAGTCGGCCATTCGGCCCCTCGAGCCTGCTCCGCCATTCAATGAGATCATGGCTGATCATCCAAATTCAATACCCTGTCCCTGATTTCTCCCCATACCCCTTGATCCCTTTAGCCTTAAGAAATATATCCAACTCCTTCTTGAATATATTTAATGAACTGGCCTCCACCGCCCTCTGTTGCAGAGAATTCCACAGGTTCACCACTCTCTGGGTGAAGAAATTCCTCCTCATCTCAGTCCTAAATGGCCTACCCCTTATCCTTAGACTGTGACCCCTGGATAGCCCTTTGTTGGCCGGCGCGGACACGATGGGCCGAAATGGCCTCCTTCCGTGCAGTAACTTTCTATGATTCTATGAAATAGTAATGTGAAAATTACCCCTGAATTTTTTTCATGGGTGGGAGAGCAAGAAATCCATTTCCATGTCTCTATAATAAGGTGGCCTCGGTGGTAATCCCTTTGCATTGGTTTTCAGGGTCACTTCCAAAGTGTTGGTGTACCATCCTAAATATTTGGCAACTCACTAAATGGAATATTTTCTCTTAAATTACACTCCTCTGAAATGCAAGATTTTCATGACTGAGCTGAAGAAATATTTGAGGCTTTGCCATTATGCCGCACCGTATTGGCAGGCAAATACCTTTGTTGTTTTAATAGATGCATTAACCCACTTAAATGGGTTCACCTCTTAGAAAGAGCAGACAAGAAAATTTCATACCAATGTAGGAATGTCTAGTTCCTATCCAAAGACTGAGGTCCACTCAGGCGATTAAACAAAATTAAGTTTAATGGAAACGAACAGGTTTAAACAAGTAACTACAGGAGAACATCGAGTGTAGGTCTGCTCAGTTCAGAGACTCCACGAGGACTGCTTGGGCGGTCCCATGGCTGACGTCATGACGTCATCACGTTTTTCCCGCCAGTGGGGGATCACGTGATGAACGGCGTGACGTCATCACGTTTTAACCGCGCTGTTAAAGTAACCACGCTCTGTACAGTTAAACAGCATAAATAAAGATACAGACTCAGGCTGTAGTTAACATGTTGTTAAAGGAATTATATACAAACGATCTGAGTCCTTTGGTGGCTCCACCACACCAACACATTTAGCATTCGAACACTTAATATTGCCCTGCTTAATTTCAAGGCTTTATTTTTTTTTTAAATATTCTGGGGTAATTTTTACATTACAGTACTATTTCATAGAATCATCGAAAGTTACAGCAGGGAAGGAGGCCATTTCGGCCCATCGTGTCCGCGCCGGCCAACAACGAGCCATCCAGCCTAATCCCACTTCCCAGCTCTCGGTCCGTAGCCCTGCAGGTTAGAGCATCCCAAGGGCACATCCAAGTACTTTTTAAATGTGGTTAGGGTTCCTGCCTCTACCACCCTTTCAGGCAGTGAGTTCCAGACCCCCACAACCCTCTGGGTGAAGAAATTTCCCCTCAGGCTGATACCTGGGATGGCAGGAATGACGTATGAGGAGAGATTGGGTCGATTGGGCTTGTACTCGCTGGAGTTTAGAAGAATGAGAGGGGATCTCATTGAAACTTATAAAATTCTAACAGGACTAGACAGAGTAGATGCAGGAAGGATGTTCCCGATGGCGGGGGAGTCCAGAACCAGAGGTCACAGTCTAAGGATAAGGGGTAAGCCATTTAGGACAGAAATGAGGAGGAATTTCTTCACCCAGAGAGTGGTGAACCTGTGGAATTCTCTACCACAGAAGGCAGTTGAGGCCAATTCATTAAATATATTCAAGAAGGAGTTGGATATATTTCTTAAGGTTAAAGGGGTATGGGGAGAAGGCAGGGACAGGGTACTGAATTTGGATGATCCGCCATGATCGCATTTAATGGCGGAGCAGGCTCGAGGGGCCGAATGGCCTACTCCTGCTCCTATCTTCTATGTTCTATGTTTCTATGTTTCAAATCCCCTCTAAACCTTCCCCCAATTACTTTAAATCTGTGCCCCCTGGGCTTTGACCCCTGTGCCCTCAGCTCACCTGCGTTGTTCGCTACACTCCTTGCATTGAACTATACTGTAGGAATTAACGAATTCGTACGAATAACGGAGATCGGCACAAGAGAACAACTAAACAGGTCTTTACTCAACGGAGATGCCACGAGGATTGCCTGGGCAGTCCCGTGGTTTACGACGTGACGTCATCGCGTTTGCCCGCGTTTTCCCGCGCTCTTAAAGGGGCCACGCCCCGTACATGCAAACTCTATATACAAAACACAGTAATGCCTAACACAATGGTACAGGTTTAGGCTGGTGTTAGAACATCGTTAAAGAGAATTATATACAGTTAGCCAGAGTCATTCAGTGGTTCTCCCACATGCGCCCCCCCAGAATTCGCTTTAACGGACAAAGTCAAACGGTGAGGGGGGTCTGACGAGCCTGTCAGAACGACTCCTGTACTCTCGAGGCGGAGGCTGCTGGTCGGCTGGCGGTCTGGCGGGCGGCCACACTCGGTCTGCCGTAACGACGATTGGTGGCCGACCCCGTCTCGGCGGTTGTGCTGTCTCGACGGGACGGTCGAGGTCTAAATGTGCTGGCTTTAAGCGGTCGACCGAAATGTGGTCCGGTTTACCACCGACATCTACGGTGAAGGTTTTGTCCCCTGCTTCCAACACACGGAAGGGACCGGTATATGGGGCCTTGAGCAGATCCCTATGTGCGTCATGGCGAATAAAAACGTACTCAGCCTTGTGAAGCTCCGTGGGAACGTGTGACCTCTGCAGCCCGTGGTGCGAAGTGGGCACCGGTGCGAAACATCTGGCCGCCTCTTGGTGACTAGCAAGCTGGGCAGACGTGGACCATGGCTCTGTCGATGTTGGTAGGAAGTCCCCTGGGACTCGCAGCGGCTGACCATACACAAGCTCCGCTGATGAAGAGTGAAGGTCTTCATTGGGAGCCGTGCGAAGACCCAACAGGACCCACGGTAGCTTGTCTGCCCATCCAGCGTCCTGGAGGCTGGCCCTCAGGGCGGCTTTCAGTGATCGGTGGAAGCGTTCGCAGAGGCCATTCGCCTGTGGGTGGTAGGCTGTGGTGCGGTGTAATTTGACACCGAGTCCTTGGGCCACTGCATTCCAGAGTTTGGAGGAAAACTGCGGTCCCCTCTCTGATGAAATATCTGCGGGCACTCCGAAACGGGCAATCCAGGAGGAAATGAACGCCCTGGCCATGTCCGCTGAAGTAGTGGATGACAGGGGGACCGCCACTGGCCATCTGGTGGTGTGGTCCACCATGGTCAGGATGTGTGAAAAACCATGGGAGGGTGGGAGTGGTCCTACCAGGTCCACGTTGACATGGTCAAAACGTCGCTCCGGAACTGTGAAGGTGGCCAACGGAGCTTTGATGTGGCGCTGGAGCTTGGCCTTTTGGCAGACCACGCAGGTGTTGGCCCAGTCGCGGACATCTTTATGCATGCCATGCCATACAAACTTCGCTGACATCAGTTTCTGAGAGGCCTTCATTCCTGGGTGTGACAACCCATGTATGGCGTCGAAAACTTTGCGGCGCCAGACGACCGGCACAACAGGGCGAGGATCCTGTACGGAGACGTCACACAACAGCGTGGTGCCTGCCGAATGGAACTTGACATCGGCCAACTGGAGGCCAGTGATGGCCGTTCGGTAAGCTTGGACTTCCGGGTCTGAGGCTTGGTCCGCTGCCATGAGGGCGTAGTCGATGCCCAAATGAACCGTATTGACGATCGCGCGGGAGAGGCAGTCTGCCACCAGGTTGTCCTTTCCGGCCACGTGCCGTATATCCGTGGTGAATTCGGATATGTAGGTCAGTTGACGCTGCTGTCGGGCTGACCACGGTTCGGCGGTCTTGGCCATTGCAAAGGTTAGCGGCTTATGGTTCACAAAGGCGGTGAAAGGACGTCCTTCCAGTAGGAACCGAAAATGGCGGATGGCCAGAAAAAGGGCGAGCAACTCCCGGTCGAATGTGCTGTATGCTCTCTCGTTCTGCCGTAGTTAGTTGACGGCTGAAGAATGCCAATGGCTGCCACGTCCCCTTCACCCACTGCTGTTGCACGGCACCGACTGCGTAGTCCGACGCGTCGGTGGTGAGGGCGATGGTGGCTCCTGGCAGCGGGTGCACCAGCATAGTCGCGTTGGCTAAGGCGCTTTTGGTGTCGGCGAAAGCTCGGGCCATGTCATCCGTCCAGTCCACCGGGTTCGTGCCAGTCTTGCCCTTGAGGGCCTTGTACAGGGGCTGCATGAGTAGTGCTGCCTTAGGCACGAAACGATGGTAAAAATTTACCATGCCTAGGAATTCCTGCAGGGCCTTTACGTTCTGCGGGCATGGAAAGGATGTCACCGCCTCTACCTTCGAAGGTAAAGGAACCGCTCCCTCTGAGGTGATGCGATGCCCCAGGAAGTCAATTTGGTGCAGGCCAAACTGACACTTGGCCGGGTTGATAATCAGGCCGTGTTGGCTGAGGCGTTGAAAAAGGGTGCGTAGGTGACAGATATGTTCTTCCTTAGTAGGACTGGCAATTAGAATATCATCCAGGTAGACGAAGAGGAACTTGAGGTCCCGCAGCACGGAGTCCATCAGGCGTTGGAAAGCCTGGGCGGCGTTCTTTAACCCAAACGGCATTCGCAGAAACTCGAAGAGGCCGAATGGGGTGATGACTGCGGTCTTCTGGACATCTTGTGGATGAACTGGGACCTGGTGGTAGCCCCGGACGAGGTCGACTTTTGAGAACACGGTGTTCCCTGCCAAATGGGCAGAGAAATCCTGGATATGGGGGATCGGGTACCGATCAGGAGTGGTGGCGTCGTTGTGTTGTCGATAGTCGCCGCATGGCCGCCATCCGCCGCCAGGCTTCGGGATGATATGGAGAGGTGAAGACCAGGGACTATTCGACCGGCGAATAATCGCTAACCGCTCCATGGTCGCGAACTCCGCCTTTGCAACCGCCAGCTTGCCAGGTTCTAGGCGCCGGGCTCGCGCGTAGACCGGGGGGCCGTTGGTGGTGATGTGGTGTTCCACACCATGTTTCGTGGCTGTGGAGGAGAACGTGGGTCTTGTCAGGTCGGGGAATTCGCCGAGCAGGCGAGCGAACTCATCAGGAGTCGGGAACGCACAGGAGACGGTGCGCGACGTAGTGTTACTGCGGTAACACGGAAGAGAATTAAAAGTTGCTGCGTTGATCAGCCGCTGGTTCCTAACGTCGACCAGGAGGCTGTTGGCGCACAGGAAATCCGCGCTGAGGAGGGGCTGGGAAACTCTGGCCGTAACAAACTCCCAGTGAAAGCGTTGCCCCCCGAGGCACACCTCCACTCGCCGTCTGCCGAAGGTCCGAATTGTTCCGCCATTGGCCGCTTCAAGGGTGGGGCCGTGATTCCCCATCTGCACATCGAGGGCGGACGCGGGTAAAATGCTGCACTGCGCCCCGGTGTCACACAGAAAACGACGACCGGAGAGAGTATCAGTGATGAACAGCAATTTTCCCGCATTGCCGATCGCCATCGCGGCCGCGGGGTGCCCGTTAGACCCGTTCCTCGGTGGTCGCAGTGTCAGTTGTTGTGTGTTTTTTTGGGGAAAACTGCAGGGAGGGCGGCAACGCTTCGCCTTCGTGCCGAACTGCGCGTGGTAGAAACACAGCCCAGCAGGCTGACGAGCTGGGGCAGCGTCTGCGGGGAATGGGTGCCTCGTGGCGGCGCAGTACTGCCAAGTTACAACGAAAATTTTGTCAGCCTCCGCCGCGAGTGTTGCGCAGTCTTCAACTTCAGATCTGGCCAGGGCAGCTTGTACCTGTTCAGGCAGTTGGCTGAGGAAAATCTCACGGAATAGGAAACATTCCCGTTCTGAGCCCAGGAGTGTGAGCATTTGGCTCATCAACTCTGAAGGCTTGGAGTCTCCGAGCCCGGGCGAGTAATCGACGGGCGCGCTCCGATTTTGTGAGCCCGAAAACCTGCAGTAACCGCGCTTTGAGGGTTTCATACTTGCGCTCCGTTGGGGGTTTTTCGAGGAGGCTGACGATCCGAGAGGTGGTAGAGCTGTCGAGTGCGGAGACCACATAAAGATACTTGGTCTGATCCGCATCGATGTTCCTCAGGGCGAACTGGGCCTCGACCTGAATAAACCACGAGGGCGCTTGCTGCTCCCAGAACTGCGGTAGTTTTAGGGAAACGACGTTTGCTTCCATGCTGTGCTCTTATGTGAAAACATTCACAAAACGGGGTCACCAATGTAGGAATTAACGAATTCCAACGAATAACGGAGATCGACACAAGAGAACAATTAAACAGGTCTTTACTCAACGGAGATGCCACGAGGACTGCCTGGGCAGCGCCGTGGTTTACGATGTGACGTCATCGCGTTTGCCCGCGCTCTTAAAGGGGCCACGCCCCGTACATGCAAACTCTATATACAAAACACAGTAATGCCTAACACAATGGTACAGGTTTAGGCTGGTGTTAGAACATCGTTAAAGAGAATTATATACAGTTAGCCAGTCATTCAGTGGTTCTGCCACAATATACCATTTAATACAGGCAAACCTCCTTGTTGACTACTATCTAGCCCTTGGTTCCTCTGTCTTTCCAATTTACTTTCTATGTTTTTGTTTTCCAATTCCAGTTTTTCTTCCCTCCCTACTGACTCTATACTTAGGTTCCCACCCCCCTGCCAAGCTAATTTAAACCCTCCCCAACAGCACTAGCAAACCCTCCCGCGAGGATATTGGTCCTGTTCCCGTTGAGGTGCAACCCGTCTGGCTTGTAGAGGTCCCACCTCCCCCAGAAACGGTTCCAATTCCTCAGGAATCTAAAGCCCTCCCTCCTGCACCATCTCTCCAGCCACGCATTCATCTGCTCCATCTTCCTATTCCTGAACTCACTAGCACGTGGCACTGGGAGTAATCCGGAGATTACTACCTTTTGAGGTCCTGCTTTTTAACCTCTTTCCTAGCTCCCTAAACTCTGCCTGCAGGACCTCATCCCTCTTTCTGCCTGTGTCGTTGGTACCGATATGGACCACGACCTCTGGCTGTTCACCCTCCCCCCCACTCAGAGTGTCCAGCAGCCGTTCAGTGACATCCTTGACCCTGGAACCAGGGAGGCAACACACCATCCTGGAGTCACGTCTATTTGTACCATACTTGTTTTTTCACTTCTGCCTTTTAAATTTTCATCATTTCCTGCTCCATATTTAAGTGCGAGAGGTTTTTTTTCGTTGTGTACAAGCCACACTCAGAACTGAATTTTTTTTTTTGAATGCTTGTAACTCTGACCCAAGTCAGCATTCATTTAATTTGTCCTTTTCCTGGATATCTTGTGGGGGAAAACTCTGTGCCAGAGTTTGGGTCAGTTTCAGAAATAAACGGCCCAGAAATTCGGGTCGGGGGCTTCCCGTGGGTGCGAGCCCCCGACCTGCACTTACCTAGCGCGCTGGCCGTTGTGCTGTGGGCCCGCGTGGGATTCCGATCCTGGGCCTCCTCCAACTGCCGGCGCGCAGTGCTTGCGTATCCCGGGGGCGCAGTTAGTCCGAAGCATCCCCTGGGATCACGTGGGCCATGGAGAGCCAATCGGAGCAGGGAATGCTTCATTCATAAGTTTGACAGGAAGGGCTGTCAAAACTTATAAATACTATAAGCCCCAAAACATCACTAAATCTTCAAATAAATTTTTTTTTAAATCACATTTTTTAAATAAACTATAAATATAGAAACATAGAAGATAGGAGCAGGAGTCGGCCATTCGGCCCTTCGAGCCTGCTCCGCCATTCAATGAGATCATGGCTGATCATTCAAATTCAGTACCCTGTCCCTGCTTTCTCCCCAGATCCCTTGACCCCTTTAGCCTTAAGAAATATATCTAACTCCTTCTTGAATATATTTAATGAACTGGCCTCCACCGCCCTCTGTGGCAGAGAATTCCACAGGTTCACCACTCTCTGGGTGAAGAAATTCCTCCTCAATTCAGTCCTAAATGGCTTACCCCTTATCCTTAGACTGTGACCCCTGGTTCTGGACTCCCCGACCATCGGGAACATCCTTCCTGCATCTGGTCTGTCCAGGCCTGACAGAATTTTATAGGTTTCGATGAGATCCCCTCTCAATCTTCTATACTCCAGTGAGTATAAGCCCAATCGACCCAATCTCTCCTCATACGTCATTCCTGCCATCCCAGGTATCAGCCTGGTGAATCTTCGCTGCACTCCTTCCATGGCAAGGACATCCTTCCTCAGATAAGGCGACCAAAACTGCACACAATACTCAAGGTGCGGTCTCACCAAGGCCCTGTACAACTGTAGCAAGACATCCTTGTTCTTGTACTCGAACCCTCTTGCTACGAAGGCCAACATACCATTTGCCTTCTTAACCGCCTGCTGCACCTGCATGCTTACCTTCAGCGACTGGTGCACAAGAACACCCAGGTCTCGTTGCACTTCCCCTTCTCCCAATCTATTGCCATTCAAATAATAATCTGCCTTCCTGTTTTTGCCACCAAAGTGGATAACCTCACATTTATCCACATTATAGTGCATTTGCCATGTTTCTGCCCAATCACCCAATCTGTCCAAATTGTACTGGAGTTTCACGACATCCTCCTCACAGCTTACCCTCCCACCCAGCTTTGTGTCATCTGCAAATTTGGAGATATTACATCCAATTTCCTCGTCCAGATAATTAATATATATTGTGAACAGCTGGGGTCCTAGGACTGATCCTTGCGGTACCCCACTAGTCACTGCCTGCCACTCGGAAAACGACCCGTTTATTCCAACTCTTTGCTTTCTGTCCGCCAATGAATTTAAATTTTTGAAAAAAATAATTTTATTTTCTAACGGGGCTAAAAATAAACTTACCTTTCTTTAAAGTATTTAAAAATAATAAACCTGTGGAAAAAATGTTTTAATTTGAATTAATTCACCACTTACCTTGTAAAAAGCAGGCCTTGCGCCTGTTTTTTATATGTCTAACTTCTGCAGACTTACCCTCCCGGGAAAACCTGCAAAAAAAAACCTAAGTTCGATGCACACGCGCTGCCTCTCCCGCGCTCGCGTTCCAACTCTGAACCCCTTCTTTCAGGGGAACGGAAGTGCCGGTTTCCCGCGCATGCGCAGTGCATGCAGGAAACCGGCACTTCCATTGGGCCTACGGGTGAGGACCCCGAAGTTCTGGGCCATTGAAGTTTTGTTCCAAGTTCAATAAAAGCTGCTCTTGTTTAATACTTGGGTTACGAGGGCTTGACTGGGTAGATAGAGTCCTAGAGTTATACAGCACAGAACGAGGCCCTTCGGCCCATCGTGTCCGCGCCGGCCATCAAGCCCTGTCTATTCTAATCCCATTTTCCAGCACTTGGTCCGTAGCCTTGTATGCTATGGCGTTTCAAGTGCTCATCTAAATGCTTCTTGAATGTTGTGAGGGTTCCTGCCTCTACCACCCTTTCAGGCAGCGAGTTCCAGATTCCAACCACCCTCTGGGTGAAAAAGTTTTTCCTCAAATCGCCTCTAAACCTCCTGCCCCTTACCTTGAAACTATGCCCCCTGGTTATTGACCCCTCTACTAAGGGGAAAAGTTCCTTTCTATCTACCCTATCTATGCCCCTCATCATTTTGTACACCTCAATCAGGTCCCCCCTCAGCCTTCTCTGCTCCAAGGAAAACAACCCCAGCCTGTCCAGTCTCTCTCCATAGCTGAAGCGCTCCAGCCCAGGTAACATCCTGGTGAATCTCCTCTGCACCCTCTCCAATGCAATCACATCCTTCCTATAGTGTGGCGACCAGAACTGCACACAGTATTCCAGCTGTGGCCTAACTAGCGTTTTGTACAGCCCCATCATAACCTCCCTGCTCTTATATTCTATACCTCCGCTAATGAAGGCAAGTATCCCATATGCCTTTTTAACCACCTTATCTACCTGTCCTGCTGCCTTCAGGGATCTATGTACATGCACACCAAGGTCCCTCTGATCCTCTGTCCTTCCTAGGATCCTACCATTCATTGTGTATTCCCTTGCCTTGTTAGTCCTCCCGAAATGCAGCACCTCACACTTTTCAGGGTTAAATTCCATTTGCCACTGTTCTGCCCATCTGACCAACCCATAGATGCTGAGCGGATGTTTCCCCTGGTTGGAGAGTCTAGAATTTAGGGTCATCGGGGGAAAAATTCATTTGGTTTGCGCCTCCCGTTGGCACCTTAAGAGGGCGCTAATGGGGCACAAAGCAATTAGCGCCCGGGCACGGCGATGTTTGCGCCGCTCGTGAAATTGACCGGACATTTTGCGGCGGCACTAAACACTACCGCCACGATCTCCTGCGCCGGCAGATCGTGACGCCAGTCGAGTGCGCAACGCCCCGGTAGCGCCCCGGACCGGATATTGAGTGGCGCCCCCTGCCTTACCGCCTGCCGCTAGCAACGACAGGTTGAGGGGAGCGTTCTGCTGTCGGGAAGGGACTGGGGGAGCGCTATTTAAAGGTGGCCGCTTCCTGCCTTTTTTTGTCGCCGACATTTTTGCACCACGCATTCTGAGAGAGAGAGAGAGAGAGAGAGGCTTCTGGAGAGATTCAACGCTGTGTGAAGGAGTTTTGGGGACTGAGCAGCACTTTGCAGGTTCATTCTGATTTGACCTTGTATCGATTTAGCAGAGACTGTGGGGGCTGCACTCTGAGCTCTTTCCCTGGGCCTCTCCATTGTTCTTTCCAGCAGATTTGATGTACAGGTCTCTCCAGGCCGAGATTCAAGGCTGCAATGAGCAGGATGTGGATGGAGAGCAAGATCAACCCTCCCCTTTAAGATAAAAACAGAAAATGCTGGAGAAAGTCAGCAGGTCAGGCAGCATCTGTGAAGAGAGAAACAGAGTTAACGTTTCTGGTCGATGACCATTCGTCAGAACTCCCCTTTAAGAATTGGACGGTCCCAGTCTGTCTGTGTCCCATTGCTGACTGACATCACATGAGCTTCGCCAGCGCTCTGAGGTAGCACCGCGCTCTGAGGTAGCACCTCGCTCCTCGGCCTTTGCGCCTTAAGACAGGTGTGAAGTGCCTGATTTAGCGCTCCAATCACCTCCAGGGGCGATAATTAGCGCCAGGCGCTAAACTTTGGGCATGGCCGATAATGGCGCCCCAAATGGGGCGATACTGAATTTTTCCCCCACGGTGGCATAGTGGTTAGCACTGTTGCCTCACAGCGCCAAGGACCCGGGTTCGAATCCGGCCTCGGGCGACTGTCTGTGTGGAGTTTGCACATTCTCCCCGTGTTTGCGTGGGTTTCCTCCGGGTGCTCCGGTTTCCTCCCACAGTCCAAAGATGTGCGGGTTAGGTTGATTTGGCTATGATAAATTGACCCTTAGTGTTAGGGGATTAAATACGTGGGGTTATGGGGATAGGGTGGGATATGTGTCGGTGCAGGCTCGATGGGCCAAAATGGCCTCTAGCTGCACTGTGGGGATTCTGTGATTCTGTGAGTCTCAGGATAAGGGGTCGGCCATTTGGGACTGAGATGAGAAATGTCTTCACTCAGAGGGTTGTGAGTCTGTGGACGCTCAGTCATTGAGTACATTCAAGACTGAGATCGATAGGTTTTTGGTCACTCGGGGAATCGAGGGATATGAGGATAGGGGTGGGGAAGTAGAGTTGATTTTTAAAGTTCTGCCATGATCTTATTGAATGACAGAGCAGGCTCGAGGGGCTGTAAGGCCTACTCCTTCTTCAATTTATGTTCTTATAAGGGCACATGAGGTTGGGTTAATGTATTAGAATGGATAGGGGATTGGTTAACGGAGATAAAACAGAGAGTCGGGATAAACGGGTCATTTTCAGATTGGCAGGCTGTAACTAGTGCGGTGCTGGGGCCTCCGCTATTTACAATCCATATGAAGGGACCGAGTGCAATGTAGTCAAATTTGCTGATGATACAAAGGTGGGTGGGAAAGCAAGTTGTGAAGAGGACACAACAAGGAAGGATATACTGGCATTGGAGGCAGTTCAGAGAAGGTTCACGAGGTTGATTCCGGAGATGAAGGGGTTTGAGTTATTACGAAAGGTTGAGCAGGTTGGGCCTATACTCATTGGAGTTTAGAAGAATGAGAGGGGATCTTATTGAAACATATAAGATTCTGAGGGGGCTCGACAGGGTAGATGCGGAGAGGATGTTTCCCCTCGTGGGGGAATCTAGAACTAGGGGGCATAGTCTCAGGATAAGGGGTCGCCCATTTAAAACGGAGATGAGGAGGAATTTCTTCTCTCAGAGGGTCGTAAATCTGTGGAATTCTCTTCCCCAGAGAGCTGTGGAGGCCGAGTCAGTGAGTATATTCAAGGTGGCGATAGACAGATTTTTGAACGATAAGGGAGTCGAGGGTTATGGGGAGCGGGCAGGGAAGTGGGGTTGAGGCCACGATCAGATCAGCCATGATCTCATTGAATGGCGGAGCCGGCTCGAGGGGCTGAATGGCCAACTCCTGCTCCTATTTCTTATGTTCTTATTAAAGAGGGAGTCTCTCCGTCAGGGACCCTGTTTAAAGAGGGAGTCTCTCCGTCAGGGACCCTGTTTAAAGAGGGAGTCTCTCCGTCAGGGACCCTGTTTAAAGAGGGAGTCTCTCCGTCAGGGACCCTGTTTAAAGAGGGAGTCTCTCCCTCAGGGACCCTGTTTAAAGAGGGAGTCTCTCCGTCAGGGACCCTGTTTAAAGAGGGAGTCTCTCCGTCAGGGACCCTGTTTACAGAGGGAGTCTCTCCGTCAGGGACCCTGTTTAAAGAGGGAGTCTCTCCGTCAGGGACCCTGTTTAAAGAGGGAGTCTCTCCGTCAGGGACCCTGTTTAAAGAGGGAGTCTCTCCGTCAGGGACCCTGTTTAAAGAGGGAGTCTCTCCGTCAGGGACCCTGTTTAAAGAGGGAGTCTCTCCGTCAGGGACCCTGTTTAAAGAGGGAGTCTCTCCGTCAGGGACCCTGTTTAAAGAGGGAGTCTCTCCGTCAGGGACCCTGTTTAAAGAGGGAGTCTCTCCGTCAGGGACCCTGTTTAAAGAGGGAGTCTCTCCGTCAGGGACCCTGTTTAAAGAGGGAGTCTCTCCGTCAGGGACCCTGTTTAAAGAGGGAGTCTCTCCGTCAGGGACCCTGTTTAAAGAGGGAGTCTCTCCGTCAGGGACCCTGTTTAAAGAGGGAGTCTCTCCATCAGGGACCCTGTTTAAAGAGGGAGTCTCTCCCTCAGGGGCGCTGTTTAAAGAGGGAGTCTCTCCGTCATGGACCCCGTTTAAAGACTTGACCTTTTGCCTGTTCCTTTTCCCAGACCGACAGATCGGGATCACACGGAGCGACAGATCAGAGCTGAACTTCGAGTCATCATGGTGGACATGGACTTTGAGAATGTCACGTCGAAGGAGGTAGAGGAGCCCCTGAGGGTGCAGGCTCTTCCTTTAGATCCATTGGGATTGTGTACAATGGGAGTGAATGGGAAGGGGTTTGGTCCATTGGGATTGTGTACAATGGGAGTGAATGGGAAGGGGTTTGGGTCCATTGGGATTGTGTACAATGGGAGTGAATGGGAAGGGGTTTGGGTCCATTGGGATTGTGTACAGTGGGAGTGAATGGGAAGGGGTTTGGGTCCATTGGGATTGTGTACAATGGGAGTGAATGGGAAGGGGTTTGGGTCCATTGGGATTGTGTACAATGGGAGTGAATGGGAAGGGGTTTGGTCCATTGGGATTGTGTACAGTGGGAGTGAATGGGAAGGGGTTTGGTCCATTGGGATTGTGAACAATGGGAGTGAATGGGAAGGAGTTTGGGTCCATTGGGATTGTGTACAATGGGAGTGAATGGGAAGGGGTTTGGGTCCATTGGGATTGTGTACAATGGGAGTGAATGGGAAGGGGTTTGGATCCATTGGGATTGTGTACAATGGGAGTGAATGGGAAGGGGTTTGGATCCATTGGGATTGTGTACAATGGGAAAGAGTGGGAAGGGGTTTAGTCCATTGGGATTGTGTACAGTGGGAGTGAATGGGAAGGGGTTTGGGTCCATTGGGATTGTGTACAATGGGAGTGAATGGGAAGGGGTTTGGGTCCATTGGGATTGTGTACAGTGGGAGTGAATGGGAAGGGGTTTGGATCCATTGGGATTGTGTACAATGGGAAAGAGTGGGAAGGGTTTTAGTCCATTGGGATTGTGTGTTTGGTTAGTTGGGTTTTGAAGCTCGGGCAGTAATTCTCCGTCGTCCCTCAGATTCGGACAGCGTTGGAGGTTCACATGAATCAGGACCTGAAGGAATACAAGGGCTTCATCGATAATGAGATGTTGCTGGTTGTCGCACAGATGGACAATCCAAGTAAAATATTCGATTATCTCTACCTGGTGAGTCTCTCTCTCTCTCTCTGTTTCTCTTTCTCTGTCTCTCTCTCTCTCTCTGTTTCTCTTTCTCTGTCTCTCTCTCTCTCTCTGTCACTCTTGCTCTGTCTCTCTGTCTCTCTCTCTGTCACTCTCGCTCTGTCCCTCTCTCTCTGTCTTTCTCTCTCTGTCTCTCTCTCTGTCTCTCTCTCTCCCTCTCTCTCCCTCTCTCTCTCTGTCTCTCTCTCTCTCTCTGTCTCTCTCTCTGTCTCTCTCTCTCTGTCTCTCTCTCTCTCTGTTTCTCTCTCTCTGTCTCTCTCTCTCTGTCTCTCTCTCTCTCTGTCTCTCCCTCTCTCTCTCTGTCTCTCTGTCTCTGTCTCTCTGTCTCTCTCTCTGTCTCTCTCTCTGTCTCTCTCTGTCTCTCCCTCTGTGTCTCTCTCTCTGTCTCTCTCTCTGTCTCTCTCTCTCTGTTTCTCTCTCTGTCTCTCTCAATTCAATTCAATTCAAATCGCTTTATTGGCATGACAAGTTACATCTTATGTTGCCAAAGCATCGGAAAACATTCATGTTTGTTCACAAAAATACAGATCTATCCATACAGTGTATAAACAGATATATCCCTGAGTGTATAAATATACTTTCATATAATTTAAATATACTCTTATCTTATATTTAGTGGTTGTCCCTCTGTTTATGGCAAGCTGTAACATAGTGTGCCGCCAGTGTTACACAATTTCTCTCTTCCCCTAGTAGGTATGGGAGTTTTTGGTCGTCATTCAAATTTCTGAATTCCGGGCATATTTTTGAGAATTTTGGGTAGAAATTCTCCCTTATGCCCTGATATTTTCCACAGGCTGTGAGGAAGTGCATCTCTGTCTCCACCACTCCCTGACTGCAGTGAGAGCATATCCTGTCCTCTCTTGGTAGCCGGGTCTGTCTGTGTCTACCTTTTTCGATGGCCAGGCTATGTTCACTAAGTCTGTACATTGTCAGGATTTTTCTCAGTTTGCTGTCCTTTACCATGGTCAGGTAATCAGCTATGTTGTATTGTCTGTTTAGGGCCAAGTAGCAATTGAGTTTGCTTTGGGTTTTTGTTGTTTCTGCCCAATATGACAGATATTTTTCCTTTTGCTTAGCGACGATTGTGTTGGGTCGAATTCTTTGTGTTACCCTGTCACTGTCCTGGGGCTGGTTATTGTTAGTAGTGTTAGTAGTTACTTCACTGAGTCCCAGGACTAGTTGACTGAGGGTATTCTTCTTTATGGTCCTCTCTTGGCATTTCAGGGCTTCGTAATGATAGCATTGGGGGTTGCTCATTTCTAGGTGTTTCCAAAATTTGGTGGCTCTTTTTTGGATAGTGATTATTAATGGATATTGGCCTAGTTCTGCCCTGCATGCATTGTTTACGGTTTTCCTTTGAGTCCGGAGGATACTTTTACAGAATTCTGCATGTAGGATCTCAATTGGGTGTTTGTCCCATTTTGCAAATTCTTGTTGTGTTAGCGGTCCCCACACCTCACTGCCATAGAGTGCAATTGGTTCAATTACTGATTTGAAAATTTTGAGCCAAATGCTAATTGGGATTTCTATTTGGATTGATTTTTTAATGGCATAGAAAGCCCTCCTTGCTTTCTCTTTCAGTTCATTCACAGCCAGTTTGAAATTTCCCGTAGAACTGATTTTTAAGCCCAAGTATGTGTAGTTAGTGGTTTGTTCAATTTTGGTTGTTCCTAGTGTGAAATTTATTTTGGGTCCCTGATGTCTGGATCTTTGCTGGAACACAAGGACTTTGGTTTTTTGGGGATTTATTGTCAGGGCCCAGGTCTGGCAGTACGACTCCAGCAGATCCAGGTTCTGCTGTAGACCCTCCTTAGTTGGTGACAGCAGAACCAGGTCTCTCTGTCTCTGTCTCTCTCTCTCTGTCTCTCTCTCTCTGTCTCTCTCTCTCTATCTCTCTCTCTGTCTCTCTCTCTCTCGCTCTCTCTCTCTCTCTCTCGCTCTCTCTCTCTCCCTCTCTCTTGTCATTCTGGACACATTTTTAAACTGTGGCCTTTATATTCTCAGGGTTCGGAATGGAATGCTTCAAACCTAGAAGAACTGGAACGAAATGGGTAAATTACTGTCTGTGTGCGCGTGTGCCTGTGTTTGCGTGGGTGTCTGTCTACGTGCGTGCGTGTCAGTCTGTGCATGTGCCTGTGTGTCTGTCTGTGTCTCCATCTGTGCGTCGCTCTGTCTGTGTCTGCCTCTCTGTCTGTGCGTGTGTCTGTGTGCGTGTGTCTGTGTGAAGCGCCTTGGGACGGACGATTCACTATTATTAAAGACGCTGTATAAATGCGAGTTGTTGAGGTTCTGAAGTTAGTCTCTTTCTTTCTGCCGAATTTCAGAGTGGGGTTCATCTTGAACGTGACACGGGAGATCGATAATTTCTTCCCCGACCGCTTTGAGTATCTGAACATTCGGGTTTACGACGAGGAGATGACGGACCTCCTGTCTCACTGGGAGCATACCTACAGATTTATCTCCACTGCGCGGTGAGTAGGCTAAGCGTCGAGGTGGGGAATGTAGAGCGGTGTAGAATTTATTTTTACCCATCATAGAATCATAGAGATTGACGGCACAGAAGGAAGCCGTTCGGCCGACAGCGAGCTCTCCAGCCTAATCCCACTTTCCAACTTTTTAAGTGCGATGAGGGTCTCTGCCTCTACCACCCTTTCAGGTAGTGAGTTCCAGACCCCCACCACCCTCTGTTTTTTTAAAATTCATTCATGGTATGTGGGCGTCGCTGGCAAGGCCAGCATTTATTGCCCATCCCTAATTGCCCTCAAGAAGGTGGTGGTGAGCCGCCTTCTTGAACCGCTGCAGTCCATGTGGTGAAGGTACTCCCACAGTGCTGTTAGGGAGGGAGTTCCAGGATTTTGACCCAGCGACGATGAAGGATCGGCCGATATATTCCCAAGCCAGGATGGTGTGTGACTTGGAGGGGAACTTGGAGGTGGTGGTGTTCCCATGCGCCTGCTGCCCTTGTCCTTCTAGGTGGAAGAGGTCGCGGGTTTGGGAGGTGCTGCTGAAGAAGCCTTGGCGAGTTGCTGCAGTGCATCTTGTAGATGGTCCACACTGCAGCCACGGTGCGCCGGTGGTGGAGGGAGTGAATGTTTAAGAATTTAACCTTGGATTCACCCTATATGAATCCAAGGTTAAATTCCTCCTCTATGCAGACGACCTGGTTCTGCTGTCACCTACTAAAGAGGGGCTACAGCAAAACCTGGACCTGCTGGAGTCGTACTGCCAGACTTGGGCCCTGACAATAAATCCCCAAAAAACCAAAGTCCTTGTGTTCCAGCAAAGATCCAAACATCAGGGACCCAAAATAAATTTCACAGTAGGAACTACCAAAATTGAACAAACCACTAACTACACATACTTGGGCTTAAAAATCAGTTCTACGGGAAACTTCAAACTGGCTGTGAATGAACTGAAAGAGAAAGCAAGAAGGGCTTTCTATGCCATCAAAAAATCAATCCAAATAGAAATCCCAATTAGCATTTGGCTCAAAATTTTCAAATCAGTAATTGAACCAATTGCACTCTATGGCAGTGAGGTATGGGGACCGCTAACTCAACAAGAATTTGCAAAATGGGACAAACACCCAATTGAGATCCTACATGCAGAATTCTGTAAAAGTATCCTCCGGACTCAAAGGAAAACAGTAAACAATGCATGCAGGGCGGAACTAGGCCAATATCCATTAATAATCACTATCCAAAAAAGAGCCACCAAATTTTGGAATCACCTACAAATGAGCAATCCCCAATGCTATCACTACGACGCCCTGAAATGCCAAGAGCTGACCATAAAGAAGAATACCCTCAGTCAACTAGTCCTGGGACTCAGTGAAGTAACTACTAACAATACTAACAATAACCAGCCCCAGGACAGTGACAGGGTAACACAAAGAATTCGACCCAACACAATCGTCGCTAAGCAAAAGGAAAAATATCTGACATATTGGGCAGAAACAACAAAAACCCAAAGCAAACTCAATTGCTACTTGGCCCTAAACAGACAATACAACATAGCTGATTACCTGACCATGGTAAAGGATAACAAACTGAGAAGAACCTTGACAAGGTACAGACTTAGCGAACATAGCCTAGCGATCGAAAAAGGCAGACACAGGCAGACCAGGCTGCCAAGAGAGGACAGGATATGCTCTCACTGCAGTCAGGGAGTGGTGGAGACAGAGATGCACTTCCTCACAGCTTGTGGAAAATATCAAGGCATCAGGGAGAATTTCTACCAAAAATTCTCACAAATATGCCCTGATTTCAGAAATCTGAATGACAACCAAAAACTCCCATTCCTACTGGGAGAGGAGAGAAGCTGTATAACACTGGCGGCACACTATGTTACAGCTTGCCATGAACAGAGGGACAACCAGTAAACTAAGAAAAGAATATATATAAACAATGCGAATGTATATTTATACACTCAGGGATATACCTGTTTATACACTGTATGAATAGAACTGCGTTTATGTGCTAAACCATAAATGTATTTTGATGCTTTGGCAACATAAGATGTAACTTATCATGCCAATAAAGCGATTTGAATTGTGAATTGTGAATTGGATGGGGTGCCAATCAAGCGGGCTGCTTTGTCCTGGATGGTGTCGAGCTTCTTGAGTGTTGTTGGAGCTGCACTCATCCAGGCAAGTGGAGAGTATTCCATCACACTCCTGACTTGTGCCTTGTAGATGGTGGAAAGGCTTTGGGGAGTCAGGAGGTGAGACACTCGCTGCAGAATACCCAGCCTCTGACCGGCTCTTGTTCCCACAGTATTTATGTGGCTGGTCCAGTTAAGTTTCTGGGTGAAAAAGTTCTCCTCAACTCCCCTCTAAACCTCCGACCAATTACTTTAAATCTGTGCCCCCTGGTTATTGACCTCTCTGCTACGGGAAATAGGTCCTCCCTATCCACTCTATCCAAGCCCCTTATAATTTTATACACCTCAATAAGGTCTCCCCTCAGCCTCCTCTGTTCCAAGGAAAACAGACCCAGCCTGTCCAATCTTTCCTCATCGCTAAAATTCTGCAGCCCAGGCAACATTTTCGTAAATCTCCTCTGTATCCTCTCTTGTGCAATCACATCCTTCCTGTAATGTGGTGACCAGAACTGCACGCAGTATTCTAGCTGTGGCCTAACTAGTGTTTTATACAGTTCTAGCATAACCTCCCTGCTCTTGTATTCTACGCCTCGGCTAATAAAGGCAAGTATCCCGTATACCTTCTTAACCACCTTCTCTACCTGTCCTGCTACCTTCAGGGATCTGTGGACCTGCACTCCAAGGTCCCTCTGTTCCTCTGCACTTCTCAGTGTCCTACCCTTACGAGTGGGAACAGCCTTTCCCCGTCTAGCCTGTCCAAACCCGTCATAATCTTGTACACCTCTATCGAATCACCCCTCGACCTCCTTTGCTCCAATGAAAACAAATCCAGCTTCTCCAACCTGTCCTTGTAGCTAAGATCCCCCATCCCCGGAACCATTCTGGTAAATCTCCTCTGCACCCTCTCAAGGGCCTTCACATCCTTCCTAAAGTGTGGTGACCAGAACTGGACGCAATACTCCAGTTGTGGCCTAACCAGCGCTTTATAAAGGTTCAGCATAACTTCTCTACTTTTGTACTCAATACCTCTATTTATGAAGCCCAAGATCCCATATGCTTTGCCAACCACTCTCTCAATATGTCCTGCCACCTTCAGGGACCTATGCACATTAACTCCCAGGTCCCTCTGTCCCTGCACACTCTTTAAAACTGTGCCATTAAGTGTATATTGCCTCTCCCTGTTCCTTCTGACAAAATACATCACCTCACCCTTCTCCGTATTAAATTCCATCTGCCACTTGTCTGCCCATTCTGCTAGCCTTTCTATGTCCTGTTGCAGTCGATTGGTATCATCCTCACTGTTTGCCACACCCCCAAGTTTGGTGTCATCGGCAAATTTAGAAATTCTACTCTGTATTCCAATATCCAGGGCATTTATATATATCAAAGAAAGCAGTGGCCCCAGCACTGACCCTTGGGGAACACCACTGTCTACCATCCTCCAGTCTGAAAAACAGCCATTTACCACAACTCGCTGTTTTCTGTCCTTAAGCCAGTTCCTTATCCAAGCTGCCACTGACCCACCTATTCCATGAGCCTCAACTTTGTTAACCAGCCTTCTATGTGGTACTTTGTCAAACGCCTTCCAAAAATCCATGTAGACAACATCCATTGCATTCCCTTCATCAATCCTCCCTGTTACTTCATCAAAACATTCAATTAGATTAGTCAAACACGACCTGCCTTTTACAAACCCGTGTTGGCCGAGAAGGCTGTTTAAGAAAAAAAGCATCTGGGATCCTTGGGTTTACAATAGAGGCAGAGAGTACAAAAGCAAGGAAGTCATGGTAAACTTTTATAAATCACTGGTTGGGCCTCACCTGGAGTATTGTGTCCAATTCAGGAAGTATGTCAAGACATTGGAGAGGGTGCAGAGGAGATTGACCAGAATGGTACCGGGGATCAGGGACTTCAGTTACGTGGAGAGACTGGCGAAGCTGGGATTGTTCTCCTTAGAGCAGAGAAGGTTAAGGGGAGATTGACCAGAATGGTACCAGGGATCAGGGACTTCAGTTACGTGGAGAGACTGGCGAAGCTGGGATTGTTCTCCTTAGAGCAGAGAAGGTTAAGGGGAGATTGACCAGAATGGTACCAGGGATCAGGGACTTCAGTTACGTGGAGAGACTGGCGAAGCTGGGATTGTTCTCCTTAGAGCAGAGAAGGTTAAGGGGAGATTGACCAAAATGGTACCAGGGATCAGGGACTTCAGTTACGTGGAGAGACTGGCGAAGCTGGGATTGTTCTCCTTAGAGCAGAGAAGGTTAAGGGGAGATTGACCAGAATGGTACCAGGGATGAGGGACTTCAGTTACATGGAGAGACTGGCGAAGCTGGGATTGTTCTCCTTAGAGCAGAGAAGGTTAAGGGGAGATTGATCAGAATGGTACCAGGGATCAGGGACTTCAGTTATGTGGAGAGACTGGAGAAGCTGGGATTGTTCTCCTTAGAGCAGAGAAGGTTAAGGGGAGATTGATCAGAATGGTACCAGGGATCAGGGACTTCAGTTATGTGGAGAGACTGGAGAAGCTGGGATTGTTCTCCTTAGAGCAGAGAAGGTTAAGGGGAGATTGATCAGAATGGTACCAGGGATGAGGGACTTCAGTTACGTGGAGAGACTGGAGAAGCTGGGATTGTTCTCCTTAGAGCAGAGAAGGTTAAGGGGAGATTGATCAGAATGGTACCAGGGATCAGGGACTTCAGTTATGTGGAGAGACTGGAGAAGCTGGGATTGTTCTCCTTAGAGCAGAGAAGGTTAAGGGGAGATTGACCAGAATGGTACCAGGGATGAGGGACTTCAGTTACGTGGAGAGACTGGAGAAGCTGGGATTGTTCTCCTTAGAGCAGAGAAGGTTAAGGGGAGATTGACCAGAATGGTACCAGGGATGAGGGACTTCAGTTACGTGGAGAAGCTGGGGTTGTTCTCCTTAGAGCAGAGAAGGTTAAGGAGGAGATTGACCAGAACGGTACCAGGGATGAGGGACTTCAGTTACGTGGAGAGACTGGAGAAGCTGGCGTTGTTCTCCTTAGAGCAGAGAAGGTTAAGGGGAGATTGATCAGAATGGTACCAGGGATGAGGGACTTCAGTTACGTGGAGAGACTGGAGAAGCTGGGGTTGTTCTCCTTAGAGCAGAGAAGGTTAAGGAGGAGATTGACCAGAATGGTACCAGGGATGAGGGACTTCAGTTACGTGGAGAGACTGGAGAAGCTGGGATTGTTCTCCTTAGAGCAGAGATGGTTAAGGGGAGATTGACCAGAATGGGACCAGGGATGAGGGACTTCAGTGATGTGGAGAGATTGGAAAAGCTGGGGTTGTTCTCCTTGGAGCAGAGATGGTTAAGGGGAGATTGACCAGAATGGGACCAGGGATGAGGGACTTCAGTTACGTGGAGAGACTGGAGAAGCTGGGATTGTTCTCCTTAGAGCAGAGAAGGTTAAGGAGGAGATTGACCAGAACGGTACCAGGGGATGACCAGCATTTATTGCCCATCCCCAGTTGCCCTCGAGAAGGTGGTGAAGCCTTCTTGACCCACTGCAGTCCGTGTGGTGAAGGTTCTCCCACAGCGCTGTTAGGGAGTGAGTTCCAGGATTTTGACCCAGCGACGATGAAGGAATGGCCGATATATTTACAAGTCAGGATGGTGTGTGACTTGGAGGGGAACTTGGAGGTGGTGGTGTTCCCATGCGCCTGCTGCCCTTGTCCTTCTAGGTGGAAGAGGTTGCGGGTTTGGGAGGTGCTGCCGAAGAAGCCTTGGCGAGTTGCTGCAGTGCATCTTGTAGATGGTACACACTGCAGCCACGGTGCGCCGGTGGTGGAGGGAGTGGGATCTTTAAGGCGGTGGAATACAATAGAATAGGTGGGGCAGCACCACAATACAGGAATCAGTATTGCTATCTTTGTAAATGATAGATAGAAAGAACTCCAATTTCTACAGCGACTTTCACCACCTCTGGCTGTGAAGGGCTTTGGGACGTCCAATGAAGTACTTTTTGGAGTGTAGTCACTGTTGTAATGTAGGAAACGTGGCAGACAATTTGCGCACAGCAAGATCCCACAAACAGTGATGTGATAAATGACCAGACCATGTTTTTAGTGATTTTGGTTCAAAGGTAAATGCTGGCCGCAGGACGCCGGGGTGAAATCCCCCCCGCTCTTCTTTCAATAGTGGCCGTGGGATCTTTTACGTCCACCTGAGAGAGCAGACGGGGCCTCGGTTTAACGTCTCATCCGAAAGACGGCCCCCCCGACAGTGCGGCGATCCCTCAGTACTGCCCCTCCGACAGTGCAGCACTCCCTCAGTACTGCCCCTCCGACAGTGCGGCACTCCCTCAGTACTGCCCCTCCGACAGTGCGGCACTCCCTCAGTACTGCCCCTCCGACAGTGCGGCGCTCCCTCAGTACTGCCCCTCCGACAGTGCGGCGCTCCCTCAGTACTGCCCCTCCGACAGTGCGGCACTCCCTCAGTACTGCCCCTCTGACAGTGCAGCACTCCCTCAGTGCTGCCCCTCTGACAGTGCAGCGCTCCCTCAGTACTGCCCCTCCGACAGTGCAGCACTCCCTCAGTACTGCCCCTCCGACAGTGCAGCACTCCCTCAGTACTGCCCCTCCGACAGTCGACAGTGTGGCACTCCCTCAATAACCAGGCGAGTGCCAGCCTGGGTTATGGGGCTCGAGTCGCTGGAGTTGGGGGCTCAGATAACCTGTCCCCCAGGGAGAGTGGGACTGGGCGGAGATGGCGGGGGGGGAGTGGGGGAAATTGGGCATGATTTGACCCAGGACTCATTCTGTCTCTCTCCGCAATGTTTGAAGGGCGCAGGGCTCCAAGTGCCTGGTGCACTGTAAGATGGGAGTGAGTCGCTCAGCATCTACGGTCATGGCCTACGCCATGAAGGAGTACGACTGGGATCTGGAGGAGGCCTTCGCCCATGTGAAGGAGCTGCGCCGAGTCGCAAAACCCAACTCCGGCTTCCTCAGCCAGCTCCTCATCTACCAGGGCATCCTCAACGCCAGGTGAGTGGGCGATACACTGGCCTGGCTCTCTCTCTATCTCACACTCACTCTCTCTCTCACTCTCCGTCCATCTCTCTCTCCCTCTCCGTCCATCTCTCTCTCCCTCTGTCCATCTCTCTCTCTCTCTCCGTCCGTCTCTCTCTCTCTCTCCGTCCGTCTCTCTCTCCCTCTCCGTCCATCTCTCTCTCTCTCTCCGTCCATCTCTCTCTCCCTCTCCGTCCATCTCTCTCTCACTCTCCGTCCATCCCTCTCTCCCTCTGTCCATCTCTCTCTCTCTCCGTCCGTCTCTCTCTCTCTCTCCGTCCGTCTCTCTCTCCCTCTCCGTCCATCTCTCTCTCTCTCTCCGTCCATCTCTCTCTCCCTCTCCGTCCATCTCTCTCTCACTCTCCGTCCATCTCTCTCTCCCTCTCCGTCCATCTCTCTCTCCCTCTGTCCATCTCTCTCTCCCTCTGTCCATCTCTCTCTCTCTCTCCGTCCGTCTCTCTCTCCCTCTCCGTCCATCTCTCTCTCCCTCTCCGTCCATCTCTCTCTCCCTCTGTCCATCTCTCTCTCCCTCTCCGTCCATCTCTCTCTCACTCTCCGTCCATCTCTCTCTCTCTCCGTCCATCTCTCTCTCCCTCTGTCCATCTCTCTCTCCCTCTCCGTCCATCTCTCTCTCTCTTTCACTCTCCCTCCATCTCTCTCTCCCTCTCCGTCCATCTCTCTCTCCCTCTGTCCATCTCTCTCTCTCTCTCCGTCCATCTCTCTCTCCCTCTCCGTCCATCTCTCTCTCCCTCTCCGTCCATCTCTCTCTCTCTCTCCGTCCATCTCTCTCTCTTTCACTCTCCCTCCATCTCTCTCTCTCCCTCCGACTCTCTCTCTCCCTCCGTCTCTTTTTCCTCCGTCATTCACAGTCTCTCTCTCTCTCTCTCTCTCTGCAGCAAACAGCGACACAACTGCCTGTGGCGGAGCCGCTCTGAGCCCGACCTCGCCGAGATCTCTGAGGACACGCCCGACGATCGAGGCCCAAGGCGATCGCAGGACGACTCGGAGACTGGGACCAGACGGCCAGGACAGCTCCTCCGCTCCCCAAGGGCAGGCTCACCCTCGGCCTACTCGCCGAGGCCCGAATCCCCCTCGGCCTATTCGCCAAGGGCAGGTTCACCCGTGGCCTACCTGCCGAGGCCCGACACCCCACCAAGGCCTGACTCCCCTTCGGCCTACCTCTTCAAGCCTCTGAGGGAGCCGCTGAGCGAGATCTGTTCTCCCCCCGCCCCCCGATTCCTCTCCGTCAGCATCCAGGAGGCCCCAAGCTCCGAAGCGGGCGGCGGTTTAGCGGAAGGGGAGAAGCAGGAGCCTGGGCTGCGGGTGCCCCAGCCCCTGACTCCCTCCCTCAGGGAGCGGATCGACCTGCTGACGCTCATGTGGCAGGTGAAGGAAATGGAGAGGCTGAAGGAGGCCTCGGACAGGGTGAGCGGGAACCCCCAGGCCTGCGAGCGGGCAAGGGCCTGGCGACGGAGGGCCTACTCTGTGCAGATCCCGGGAGCAGGCGGGCCGGACAGTGACTGGAACACCTGGAGCTCACTGGACATCAAGGTAAGAGAACGAGGGCAAGGGGGGATCCGGGTGATATGCCATCAATGACTTAAAGACAAGGATTCAACTGAAGGCTTTTAATCACTAAGAACATAGCAGCATTACAGGTCTTCCCACATCGGGTTCGTCTGGTAGGAATGACTCATACAGCTCTTGAGACCTTTATATGGCAAAAGACAGGGGCGTAGCCAATACACACAATAGGAACAAAAGGGGGCGGTACACACAACACAAGCAGGTAAAACACATGGGCTGATGAAGACATATATTTCATCACATTCACCCCTTCTACAGATTTAGTCTGTCCGGGGGTGTGATAGTCCTTCCTGAACGTCGCAACAGTACCTCGGGTTCCGACCGGGAGTCCGTGGTGCCCTCCTGGGCATACCCATGTGCTGGGGGTGTTGCAGGTACTGCTGGGGGTGGTGAGGATACCTCTGGGGATGGTGGAGGTTCTTCTGGGGGTGGTGGTGATGGGTCGTCGTCGTCGCTTCCTGCCGAGGCGAGGTCCTTTATGGACACGGTGTCCTCACGCCCGTCGGCGTGCTTGACGTACGCGTACTGTGGGTTTGCGTGGAGTAGGTGTACTGCCTCCACGAGGGGATTGTTTTGTGGCCCCTCACATGCTTCCATAACAGGACTGTCCCTGGGGCGGAGAGCCACGAGGGTAGGGATACTCCCGAGGTTGATTTGCGGGGAAAACAAACATCTTCTCGTGAGGAGTGGCGTTAGTAGCAGTACACAGTAGCGACCTTATCGAGTGGAGTACGTCTGGGCGGACCTCCTGCCAGCGGGAGGTGGGGAGGCCTTTAGACCTTAGTGCTAAGGTGACCGCCTTCCACACCGTCGCGTTCTCCCTCTCCACTTGCCCATTACCCCGGGGGTTATAACTAGTGGTCCGACTCGTGGCTATCCCCTTTGACAGCAGGTATTGGCGCAGTTCATCGCTCATGAACGACGCCCCCCTGTCAGTGTGGATGTAGTTAGGCATGCCGAACGTGCAAAACAGGCTGCCGAGGCACTTGATGACCGTGGCACTGGTCATATCTGGGCAGGGGTAGGCGAATGGGAAGCGGGAGTACTCGTCCACAATGTTGAGAAAGTACACATTGCGGTCGGTGGAGGGGAGTGGTCCCTTGAAATCTAAGCTCAGGCGCTCGAATGGCCGTGTAGCTTTGATCAGGTGGGCTCGGTCGGGCCTGAAAAAACGGGGCTTGCATTCCGCACAGGTGCGGCAGTCCCTGGTCATAGACCGGACCTCCTTGATGGAATAGGGCAGGTTACGGGATTTTATAAAGTGGACTAGCCGGGTGACCCCCGGGTGGCAGAGGCCATTGTGGAGGCCCTGTAGCCTGTCCCCCTGGATGCTGGCACACATCCCTCGTGATAGGGCGTCGGGGGATTCGTTGAGGGCCCCCGGCCTATATATTATGTCGTACTCAAACGTGGAGAGTTCGATCCGCCACCTGAGAATTTTGTCGTTCTTGATCTTCCCCCTCTGTTTGTTGTTAAACATGAAGGCTACCGACCGCTGGTCGGTAAGCAGGGTGAAGCGTTTGCCGGCTAGGTAGTGCCTCCAGTGCCGCACTGCCTCCACTATGGCCTGGGCCTCCTTCTCTACCGAGGAGTGCCTGATCTCGGGCCCTTGGAGGGTTCTTGAGAAAAAGGCTACGGGCCGCCCATCCTGGTTGAGGGTGGCTGCTAAAGCGAAGTCGGACGCATCGCTTTCGACCTGGAAAGGGATGTTTTCGTCCACTGCCTGCAGTGCGGCCTTCTCAATGTCGTGTTTAATGCTGTTGAAGGCGGCGTGGGCCTCGGCCGTGAGCGGGAAGGACGTTGATTTCAGGAGGGGACGGGCCTTGTCGGAATAATTGGGGACCCATTGGGCGTAATAGGAGAAGAACCCCAGGCACCTTTTCAGGGCCTTGGGAGTGTTTGGTAGGGGTAGCTCCCGTAGGGGGCGTAATCGGTCGGGGTCCGGACCGATTTCCCCGTTTTCCACCACGCAGCCCAGGATACAGAGGCGCGTGGTGCTAAAGACACACTTATCCTCGTTGTAGGTGAGATTGAGTCTGAGGGCGGTTTTCAGAAATCTCGCGAGGTTCGAGTCGTGGTCTCGCTGGTCGTGGCCGCAGATGGTGACGTTGTCTAAGTATGGGTAGGTGGCTGTTAACTGGTTCTCATCGACCATGCGGTCCATCTCCCGCTGGAAGACCGAGACCCCATTCGTTACCCCAAAGGGGACTCTGAAGAAGTGGTAGAGGCGTCCGTTCGCCTCGAAGGCGGTGTATGGACGGTCCTCCGGCCTAATGGGGAGCTGGTGGTATGCCGATTTTAGGTCGATGGTGGAAAACACCCGGTATTGCGCGATTTGGTTAACCATATCCGCTATGCGGGGCAGAGGGTAGGCGTCTAGCTGGGTGTATAGATTAACCGTCTGGCTATAATCTATCACCATCCGCTTCTTTTCGCTGCCCTTAACTACTACTACCTGGGCGCGCCACGGGCTGGTACTGCATTCGATGATACCCTCCCGCTTGAGTCTTTCTACTTCCGACGCAATGAACCGTCTATCCTCCCAGCTGTACCGCCTACTCTTGGTCGCTATGGGTCGACAGTTGGGTGCGAGGTTGGCGAACAGAGAAGGGCGCTTGACCTTCAGGGTAGCCAGACCGCACACTGTGAGGGGCGGCTGGGACCCACCGTAGGTAAGCGTGATACTTTGGTGGTGGCACTGGAAGTCCAGACCCAAGATCACGCTCACACAGAGATCTGGCATTATCAGTAGTTTAAAATCTCTGTAATCATTGCCTTTTACCGACAACATAACCGCGCAGAAACCTGTAATTTTTGAGGTATGAGTCTTATCAGCCATGGCGATTTTGCCCTGTGTGGGGACTATCGTTAGTGAAAGTCGTTTGACCAGGCTAGGATGAATAAAGCTTTCGGTGCTCCCGCAGTCAATCAAGCATTTAACCTTGTTCCCGTTTACCTCTATGTCCATCATCGATTTAGACAACGGATGCGGCCTGGATTGATCCACTGTGATCGAGGCCACCAGTGGGTCCTGGAGGTCCGTGTAGTCGGGGCAAGATGGTGGACGCCATGAGGGTGGACAAGATGGCTTCCAAGATGGCCGCTCCCACGGCGCGCACGCGGCGGTGGTGGAGTTGGAGGCGGGGTTCCCTCTGCAGACTTTGCTGAAATGTCCTTTCTTCCCGCATTTAAAACAGGTGGTGCCCTTCGCTGGGCACAGATGCCTGGAGTGTTTGTCCTGGCCGCAGAAGTAGCATTTCGGGCCCCGATGCATCGCGGCAGTAGTGGGGCTCCTGGGTGGAGGCTGGGGCTCCGATGGTGCTGGGCTGGCCTGAGACCTGGGAGGTGAAGATGGCTTCCAAGATGGCGGCCCCCACGGCGCGCACGAGGCGGAGTGGGCCGCGTGGCCTGAGGAACAGGATTCAGAGTTCCTCTGGGCCATATCCAGCGATCACGCTATATCTATAGCCTGTTTTAAGTCCAGTCCCTCCTTTTCAAACAGTTTCTGCCGAATGTAATTTGAACTGAGGCCCGCAATAAGGGAGTCTCGAATCAGCTCCTCCGTGTACACGATGGCAGACACGGCCTTACAGTTACAGTCTCTGCCCAGTACTTTTAGGCTTAGTATAAAGTCCTCTAGTGACTCACCATGCCGCTGTGTGCGAGTAGTCAGAAGATGCCTGGCGTACACCTCGTTTATTGGCCGCACGTAGTGGGCCTTCAGAATGGTGCAGGCATCCCCGTAGCTGGTGGCATCTTGGATGAGAGGGGAGACCCGATGGCTCACCCAGTTTCGCAGGATTCCCAGTTTCATGTCTCCGGTGGCGGTTGCGGCTGCTATGGTGGTGGATGAGTTTGCAATGAAAAATTCGAAGCATTGGAACCAGTGTCCGAACTGTGTGGCTGCGTCTGAGGCATGGGGGTCCAGATCCAAGCGCTCTGGTTTCAGGAGTCGATCCATCTTGGTGTTTTAGTGATTAAAATTGATATGCCATCAATGACTCAAAGACAAGGATTCTACTGAAGGCTTTTAATCACTAAGAACATTGCAGCATTACAGGTCTTCCCACATCGGGTTCGTCTGGTAGGAATGACTCATACAGCTCTTGAGACCTTTATATGGCAAAAGACAGGGGCGCAGCCAATACACACAATAGGAACAAAAGGGGGCGGTTCACACAATACAAGCAGGTAAAACACATGGGCTGATGAAGGCATATATTTCATCACACCGGGGAGGGGCCACGATTCCAATTGATGGCCAGGGATCAGGGGGCCATGACTAGGCCTGGTCCTAATCGAGAGCCTAGGACTAGGTCTGGTCCTAATCGAGAGCCTGGGGCTAGGCCTGGTCCTAATCGAGAGCCTGGGACTAGGCCTGGTCCCAATCAAGAACCTAGGAATAGGCCTGGACCTAATTGAGAGCCTGAGACTAGGCCTGGTCCCAATCGAGAGCCTAGGACTAGGCCTGGTCCTAATTGAGAGCCTGGGACTAGGCCTGGTCGTAGTCGAGAGCCTGGGACTAGGCCTGGTCGTAATCGAGAGCCTGGGACTAGGCCTGGTCCTAATCGAGAGCCTAGGACTAGGCCTGGTCCTAATTGAGAGCCTGGGACTAGGCCTGGTCGTAATCGAGAGCCTGGGACTAGACCTGGTCCTAACCGAGAGCCTGGGACTAGGCCTGGTCCCAATCGAGAGCCTGGGACTAGGCCTGGTCCTAATTGAGAGCCTGGGACTAGGCCTGGTCGTAATCGAGAGCCTGGGACTAGGCCTGGTCCTAATCGAGAGCCTAGGAATAGTCCTGGCCCTAATCGAGAGCCTGGGACTAGACCTGGTCCTAATCGAGAGCCTGGGACTAGACCTGGTCCTAACCGAGAGCCTGGGACTAGACCTGGTCCCAATCGAGAGCCTGGGACTAGGCCTGGTCCTAATCGAGAGCCTGGAACTAGGCCTTGTCCCAATCGAGAGCCTCGGACTAGGCATCCCCGACTTAGGGGGAGGGGGCATCGGGTGTGGTGTGGTTTGGGGGAAGAATTAAGGAAGGACGTTGAGCCCCTTGAGTTGGAGGCCTTGTTGACCTCAGTTGACCCCCCATTGAGTCTTGTTGACCCGTGTTGAGCAGTTCAAGGGCTGCGAGGTCCCTCTGGGCTCCGCTGCATTGACTAACCTCTACCTTCCTTTCCCCCCACTCTAGGACGTTCCCTCCTGGCCCAGGTCCCCGGGCGCACGACCTCGGCGGGACCAGAGGAGGCCGGAGAAGGGTGGGAGTCACCTCAGGCACAGCGAAGCCGTGGACCTGGCCGAGGAAGAGGAGGAGGAGGAGGACCAGCCGGCGGCGGGCGGGGTCACGGGTCGGGGGGGCGGGCTTCCTGCTCTCGCCGGGGGGCTGCCCTGGAAACCGGAGCCCCATGCGGCCAGCTGGCCAGGGTGGGGGTCTCCGGCGCGGGACGGAAGAGGAGGAGGAGGGTCGGGCGGTCCCGGGGGCGAAGGGGTCGAAGGCCGGGGGGCCGTGACCCCCACGAGGCCCGCCTTCCAGCACAGGGACTCGGTGGTGGCCCTGCAGAAGGCGGGGCTGGTGTCCCGGCGGGGCAAGGGGTTCACAGGTCGCGGCGGGGCGGACGGGGGGAGGGAGGGGGTCCCAGGGGCGGAGGAGGCCGAGGACGCCCCTCCCCTGTAACGGAGGGCAACTTTGCACCCAACCCCCCGCCCTGCCCCCACCCCCAAACCACGGTCCCACCCCGAGGATCACACACGGCCACAGCGAGGCCCTTCCCCCTCCGAGACCGGGAGTTCGAGCAGGTGCCCACAAACCCATGACGCCCCTGATCCTTGGCCTGAGGGGGGGTCAAGTGCGTGACCTGCGATATCAAGACCGCCTGGTTCCTCGGGGAACCGGAGTGCCTGCAGATCTGTGGAGGGGGCGCCTCTTCCCTCAGAGATTGGGGGGTGGAGGGAGGAGAGGGGAGGGAGAGACGCTCAGCACAGTGTCTCCCGCAGCCCATTCTGCACGGAGCCTGGTGAGGAAACCTTCTGGTTGATTGCGAGTCCATTACAGCCCCCAACTCCTCCGTTACCATTTGGTAAGAAGAATGAGGAGAGACAATACACACTAAAAGGTACAATTGTAAAGGGGCTGCAAAGGCTTCTTCGGCAGCACCTCCCAAACCCACGACCTTTTCCACCTAGAAGGACAAGGGCAGCAGGCGCCTGGGAACACCACCTCCTCCAAGTTCCCCTCCAAGTCACACACCAACCTGACTTGGAAATATATCGGCCGTTCCTTCATCGTCGCTGGGTCAAAATCCTGGAACTCCCTCCCTAACAGCACTGTGGGAGTACCTTCACCACACGGACTGCAGCGGTTCAAGAAGGCGGCTCACCACCTCCTTCTCCAGGGCAACGAGGGATGGGCAATAAATGCCGGCCTTGCCGGCGACGCCCTGATCCCATGAACGAATAAAAAGAAAGAAGAGAGAGACCTGGGGGGTGCTTGCGTACAAACCTTTGAAGGTGGCAGGACATTATAATAAAGCGTATGGGACCCTGGGCTTTATAGAGAGAGGCATAGAGTGCAAAAGCCAGGAGCTTATGTTAAACCTAGATAAAACACAAGTTTGGCCTCAACTGGAGTATTGTGTCCAATTCTGGGCACCACACTTCAGGAGGGACCTTGGTGTGCCTGTACATAGATCCCTGAAGGCAGCAGGACAGGTAGATAAGGTGGTTAAAAAGGCATATGGGATACTTGCCTTCATTAGCCGAGGCATAGAATATAAGAGCAGGGAGGTTATGATGGAGCTGTAAAAAACGCTAGTTAGTCCACAGCTGGAATACTGTGTGCAGTTCTGGTCGCCACACTATAGGAGGGATGTGATTGCATTGGAGAGGGTGCAGAGGAGATTCACCAGGATGTTACCTGGGCTGGAGCGCTTCAGCTATGAAGAGAGACTGGACAGGCTGGGGTTGTTTTCCTTAGAGCAGAGAAGGCTGAGGGGGGACCTGATTGAGGTGTACAAAATGATGAGGGGCATAGATAGGGTAGATAGAAAGGAACTTTTCCCCTTAGTAGAGGGGTCAATAACCAGGGGGCATAGTTTCAAGGTAAGGGGCAGGAGGTTTAGAGGGGATTTGAGGAAAAACTTTTTCACCCAGAGGGTGGTTGGAATGTGGAACTCACTGCCTGAAAGGGTGGTAGAGGCAGGAACCCTCACAACATTCAAGAAGCATTTGGATGAGCACTTGAAACGCCATAGCGTACAAGGCTACGGACCAAGTGCTGGAAAATGGGATTAGAATAGACAGGGCTTGATGGCCGGCGCGGACACGATGGGCCGAAGGGCCTCTTTCTGTGCTGTATAACTCTGTGATTCAATCTATGATTATATGACATGAAGGCTTAGGAGCGAGTGCGGAGGAGATTGACCAGAATGGTTCCGGGGATGAGGGATTACAGTCACCTGGAGAGACTGGAGAAGCTGGGGGTTGTTCTCCTTGGAGCAGGGAAGGCTAAGAGGAGATTTGATTGAGGCGTTTATAATCATGAAGGGTGGAGATCGAGTAAATAAAGAGAAACTGTTTCCAGTGGCTGAAGGGTCGATGACCAGAGGGCCCAGATTTAGGGTGATTGGCAAAAACAACCAGAGGAAAAAGCTTTTACGCAGACTCGATGGGCCGAATGGCCTCCTTCTGTGCTGTACTATCCTATGATTACAGCCCCCAGCTCCTCCGTTACAGCCCCGATCTCCTCCGTTACAGCCCCCATCACTTGCTCTCCACCCACTGTGTCCCATCTCTCTGTGTGCTTTTTAATGTTTATTTATATAATCCAGCTCGCTGTCGCCATCCCCCAAATACGAAATCACACCTTCCCTCGCTCGCTGGGTTTTTATCGAAAGTTAGAAGCCAGGCCTCCAGATGGCCATTTCGGCTTACCGCCTGACTCTGTCCGCCATTTTGATCCATTCGATTTTTAACCTCGATTTAGGCGGTGGACAGTTGCCTCTGCTTCTCCTGTGCTTGAGCTAGAATCATTCGCAAGAAGGATCACCCATTTCTCCAGCACCTTTCACCGCCTCAGGACGTCCCAAAGCGCTTCACAGCCAATGAAACACTTTTTTTGAAGTGTGGTCATTGGTGTAATGTTGGAAACAGGGCTGCCAATTTGCGCACAGCAAGCTCCCACAAACAGCAATGTGATGATGGCCAGATCATCTGTTTCGGTGATGTTGGTTGAAGGAT
>NW_028225180.1:18333441-18353795 GCF_052327205.1 Somniosus microcephalus
GCATAGAACAGGGATTTCACTTCCCCATCTAGGAGACAGAGACCCGGTGACTCGCTTTGCTCCAGCATGTCTGCTAACTCATTTATGTATATGTTGAACAGGGTCGGGCTCAAATTGCAGCCCTGCCGGACGCCTCTTCTCTGGGTGAAGAAACCGGTGCGTTTGTCTCCAATTTTGACACCGCATTTATTTTTCAGATACATCGATTTAATAAGGTCATAGACTTTGCCCCCTATTCCACACTGAAGAAGTTTGTAATAGAGCCCTTCGTGCCAGATAGAGTCAAAAGCTTTCTTGAAGTCAATGAAACAAGCGAATATTTTCCCATTTTTTGTTTGGTGTATATGTTTTTCAATGAGAGTGTGAAGGGTATAGATATGGTTGGTGGTGCGGTGTTTTGGAAGAAAGCCTATTTGATTTTTTCTAAGGATATTATGTTTGTTAAGAAAATCCAGCAACCTACTATTTAGAATACTGCAGAATAACTTCCCTAGACAACTGTTGACACAGATGCCACGGTAGTTATTTGGGTCTGATTTGTTTCCACTTTTATATATGGGAGAGATGAGTCCTTGGCACCAGATATCGGGAAAACAGCCTGAGCGTAATATGATGTTGAATAACTTGAGTACAGCACCCTGCATCTCCATATTGCTGAACTTGAGCATTTCATTTTTGATGTTGTCTGGACCACAGGCTTTCTTTAGGTGGAGAGATTTTGTTTTTGTGGCCAGTTCTTTCCAAGTGATTGGGGAGTCTAGAGGGTTTTGGTTGTCTTTAATTGTTGCTTCTAATGTGTGGAGTTTTTCTGTGACATGATGTTGACTCGGGTTTGTTTCGTTTATTGGGATGTCTTTGTAGAGGTTTTCAAAATGTGTTCTCCAGATGTCGCCATCTTGGATTGGTAATGCTTGCAATTGTGTTGTACTCAGGTTATTCCACATATCCCAGAATTGATTTGGATTAATGGAGTTTTCAATTTCTTCGTGTCTTTTGTGGGTATAATTTTGTGTTTTGTTCCTAATGGTGTGTGATATACCTATCAATTCGTCCAATAAAAGGCGACGAGTTAAGAACGTAACTAAAGGTTTTTATTGACTAAATAACAGAGCCCACCCTCGTGGGTGATCGGGTCCAACAAGGAGGAATACCAGCCAGTCGACTACCTTTATACCTGGGCAGGTAGGTGGAGCCATGGGCGGAGTCGGAGGTGGTCAGCCCAGGTATAACAGCGCGACAAGAGGCGACCTCGTATCGTGATACAACGGTGATAACAATACAACAGTGATAACTATAGTGTAACGATAAAGTGGTTTACCACATTCACCCCTTGTTTAGATTTGAGTCCGGCGGGGTGAAGTGTACTACCAGTTCTGGTATGTCAGTCTGTCCGGAGGCCTCGTAAGCCTCTCCGATCGTCGCAGCGGCGGTGCTGCATTATCCGGTGTTAGTGCTGGTGTCTGCGTGGTCGGCGAAGGCTCGTGGGGTTCCGGCATGCCGTCTACCTGGGCTGGAATTGGGGGGGTGGTGGGGGGGGGTAAAGGTGGTGTCTCCGGAGTGCCCGAGGGTGCGAGGTCTCGTAAGGAGACAGTGTCCTCCCGCCCGTCTGGGTAAGCCACGTAGTCGTACTGGGGGTTGGCGTGCAGGAGGTTCACCCTTTCGACCAGGGGGTCTGTTTTATGGGCCCTCACGTGCTTTCGCAGCAAGACGGGCCCCGGAGAGGTCAGCCAGGTTGGTAGAGTGGTTCCCGTAGTCGACTTCCTGGGGAAAACAAACATTCGTTCATGGGGGGTGGCGTTAACGGCAGTGCAAAGTAGTGACCGGATGGAGTGCAGCGCTGTCGGGAGGACTTCCTGCCAGCGGGAGGTTGGGAGGCCCTTAGACTTTAAGGCTAAGAGGACGGCCTTCCATACCGTCGCGTTCTCTCTTTCCACCTGGCCGTTCCCTCGGGGGTTGTAGCTGGTGGTCCTGCTTGCGGCAATACCTCTCGCTAGTAGGAACTGACGGAGTTCCTCGCTCATGAAAGAGGAGCCCCGGTCACTATGTATATAGTTTGGGAACCCGAACAAGGCGAAGAGGTCGTTCAGGCATTTAATGACCGTGGTACTGGTCATGTCTGGGCAGGGGAAGGCAAAGGGGAAACGGGAGTACTCATCAACAATGTTGAGGAAGTACACATTACGGTCAGAGGACGGGAGGGGCCCCTTAAAGTCGATGCTCAGGCGCTCGAAGGGGCGGGTGGCCTTGATCAGGCTTGCTCTGTCCGGCCTAAAGAAGTGCGGTTTGCACTCGGCGCAGGTCTGGCAGTTCCTGGTTATGGTCCTGACCTCCTCGATGGAGTAGGGCAGGTTGCGGGCCTTAATGAAGTGGTAAAGTCTGGTGACCCCGGGGTGGCAGAGGTCGTTGTGGAGGGTCTGAAGTCTATCGCTTTGCGCGCTGGCGCATGTAATTCGTGACAGAGCATCGGGGGGTTCGTTCAGCTTACCTGGCCGGTACAAGATATCATAATCGTAGGTGGAGAGCTCGATTCTCCACCTCAAGATCTTGTCATTCTTGATTTTGCCCCTCAGCTTGTTATTAAACATAAAAGCGACCGAACGTTGGTCGGTAAGGAGGGTAAATCGTTTGCCTGCCAGGTAGTGCCTCCAGCGTCGTACCGCCTCCACAATCGCCTGGGCCTCCTTCTCGACCGACGAGTGTCGGATCTCAGGGCCCTGTAGGGTCCTTGAGAAGAAGGCCACCGGTCTCCCCTCCTGGTTAAGGGTGGCGGCTAGGGCGAAGTCGGATGCATCGCTCTCGACTTGGAAGGGGATGGACTCATCCACTGCGTGCATAGTGGCCTTGGCAATGTCTCCCTTAATGAGGGAGAAGGCTGCGCACGCTTCCTCCGTAAGGGGGAAGGATGTGGACTTCATGAGGGGTCTGGCTTTGTCCGCATAATTGGGCACCCATTGGGCATAGTAGGCGAAGAGCCCCAGGGTTCTCTTAAGTGCCTTAGGGCAGTGGGGGAGGGGTAGCTCCATGAGGGGGCGCATTCTTTCGGGGTCGGGGCCGATGAGTCCGTTCTCTACTACACAGCCAAGGATGGCAAGGCGCGAGGTGTTAAACACACATTTCTCCTTATTGTAGGTGAGGTTCAGCCGTTGGGCTGTACGGAGGAATTTCTCCAGATTCACGTCGTGGTCCTGCCGGTCGCGGCCGCAGATGGTGACGTTATCTAGGTAGGGGAATGTGGCCTGCAGTCCGTTCTGGTCAACCATCCGGTCCATCTCCCTTTGGAAGACCGAGACCCCGTTGGTGACACCGAAGGGGACCCTAAGGAAGTGGTATAGGCGCCCATTCGCCTCGAAGGCGGTGTACTGGCGGTCCTCGGGGTGGATAGGGAGTTGGTGGTAGGCCGACTTAAGGTCGATGGTCGAGAATATGCGGTATTGTGCAATCTGATTGACCATGTCAGATATGCGGGGAAGGGGGTATGCGTCCAGCTGGGTGTATCTGTTTATGGTCTGGCTGTAGTCGATGACCAGGCGATTTTTATCGCCGGTCTTAACGACCACGACCTGGGCACGCCAGGGGCTGTTGCTCCCCTCGATGATGCCCTCCTTCAGGAGACGCTGCACCTCAGAGCAAATGAAAGCTCTGTCCCCAGCGCTGTACCGCCTGCTCTTGGTAGCGACGGGTTTGCAGTCGGGGGTGAGGTTAGCGAACAGGGAAGGTGGCGGCACCTTGAGGGTGGATAGGCTGCAGGTGTTACGCGGTGGGCGGTTTAACCTTCGCTGGTTGTCGACTGTGAGTGGGGGGAGGGGTCCACCGTATGCTAGGGTTACACTTTGGAGGTGGGATTGGAAGTCCAGCCCTAGTAGGACGGCAGCGCAGAGCTGGGGGAGGACGAGGAGTTTAAAGTTTTTATACTCTGTACCCTTAACCGACAAGGTCACAGCACAGTAGCCGCTAATGTCCGTGGCGTGGGACCTCGATGCCATCGAGATTCGGTTGCGCGTTGGCAGGACAGGGAGGGAGTAGTGGCTCACCGTGTCTGGGTGGATGAAGCTCTCCGTGCTTCCGCTGTCGAACAGGCAGGTCGTGGCGTGGCCGTTTACTTTGATGTCCATCATCGACTTGGACAGGTGGTGTGGGCGGGCCTGATCCAGAGTGACGGAGGCTAGCGTGTAGGTAAGCGAGTCGTTGTCGTCTGCGGGCGAGGCGGTCGTCGGGTCCGGGGGCCCGGTGGCAGTCGGGCGTGGTGGGTAAAATGGCATCTCCCACGAGGTAGGACAAAATGGCGGAGAAGATGGCTGCCCCCATAACTCACATGAGGCACTATTGGGGTCGGTTGCCTTGATCAAAGATGGCCGCCCCCATGACTCACGTGTGGGGATACTGGCCTCAGTTGCCGTGAAAGAAGATGGCCGCCCCCACAGTTCGCATGAGGCACTGCTGGCCTCTGAAGATCCGCTCCTGCAGGCCTTAGAGAAATGGCCTTTCTTCCTGCAGGTTGTGCAGGTAGAGTTCCTGGCTGGGCAGCGCGACCTCGGGTGCTTCTCCTGGCCGCAAAAGAAGCAGCCGGCGGCCCGATCGCGGGTGCCCGATGTCGGAGCCGGTACCGGGGGTGGCGGGCCCGGTCGGGTCCGGGACGCCGACGCTGAGGTAGGTCCCGGGGGCGGCGCTGCGAAGGGTATTGCGGTAGGGGTCGGGCCCGAGTCCCAGGGTCGCGAGCAGTACCTGGAAAACGCCTCCTGGTCCTGATGGGCCACCTCCAGGGAGAGAGCGAGGGCTTCAGCTTTGTCCAGGTCGAGGTCTTTAGCTTCAAGCAGTCTTTGCCGTGAGTAGTCGGACCGTAGGCCTTTCACAAAGGCATCGCGGATATTATCTTCCGTATTTTCAACAGCCGTCACCGCTTTAAAGTCACAGTTCCTGCCGAGTGCTCTTAGCGCCCGTAAAAATTCAGCTACAGACTCTCCTGGCTGTTGCGGGCGGGATCTTAGGAGGTGCCTGGTGTACATGTAATTTACCGGGCTGCGGTACTGCTGTTTCAGTAGGTTGATAGCGGCCTCGTACGTAGTCGTGTCCTGTATGAGTGCGTATACTCTCGGGCTCGCTTGGGCGTTCAGAAGTCTTAGTTTGGATCTCTGCGGGGCGCCGGATTCTTCCAGGTAGGATTCGAAGCAGTCCAGCCAGTGTTTGAAGTTGAGGGCTGCGTTTGCTGCCTGTGGGTTTAGATCCAGGTACGGTGGTTTGAGGGCTTGCAGCCAAGCCGGCTGGTGTGGCTGTGCTTCTGGGAGGGCTTCTGGCTGGCCAGTAGTAGACATCTTTAAAATTTAGTCAATAAAATTGATATACCTATCAATTCGTCCAATAAAAGGCGACGAGTTAAGAACGTAACTAAAGGTTTTTATTGACTAAATAACAGAGCCCACCCTCGTGGGTGATCGGGTCCAACAAGGAGGAATACCAGCCAGTCGACTACCTTTATACCTGGGCAGGTAGGTGGAGCCATGGGCGGAGTCGGAGGTGGTCAGCCCAGGTATAACAGCGCGACAAGAGGCGACCTCGTATCGTGATACAACGGTGATAACAATACAACAGTGATAACTATAGTGTAACGATAAAGTGGTTTACCACAGTGTGTTTATATCTTTTGAGGGTCTCATTGTATCTAATACGTAGGCCTGGATTGTTTGGTTGGCGATGCTTTTGGTTTGATATTTTTCTCAGGTCTTTTCTGGCATTTTTGCATTCGTGATCAAACCATTTCTCATTTTTTTGTCTTTTGTAACGTTTCCTCTTCTGTTTCACAAGGTCGGCTTTTACAGCTGCCTCATGGAAGATCATATTTATATCATCTATGGCCATGTTTACACCACCTCTGGTGATCTCATATAGATTTTCTTTTAATTTTGATATTTTACTTGTGAGGTCAGGTGAATTTAGTGCTGTGATGAATTTATCTCCACTGTCTGGGGCCCATTTGTATGTCTGGTTTATTTTATGGAGCTTACTGGGTTCCTTTTTTGTGTCTGTAGTTTGGTTATGGTCTGAGAGGGGGGATTGCTGCCTGACAGTGAATGCGTTGATATCGCAGGGGTCCAGGCCAGTGATTGTATAATCCACCACACTAGACCCAAGAGTTGAGGAATATGTGAGTCTCCCTAAGGAGTCCCCTCTGAACCTACCGTTAACTATATATAAGCCTAAGGCTCGGCAGAGTTGCACTACCTCCCTACCGCTTTTATTTATTTCACAGTCAAGGTTGTTCCGATTTGCAATGGCTGGTGTGACATATAAAGGGGTCTGGCCAAACACATGGTCTCTCTCTCTCTGTCTCTCTCTCTGTCTCTTTCTCTCTCTCTCTCTCTCTGTCTCTCTCTCTGTCTCTTTCTCTCTCTCTGTCTCTCTGTCTCTCTCTCTCTCTCTCTGTCTCTCTCTCTGTCTCTCTCTCTCTCTCCCTGTCTCTCTCTCTCTCTCTGTCTCTCTCTCTCTGTCTCTCTTTCTCCGTCTCTCTCTCTGTCTCTCTCTCTCTGTCTCTCTCGCTCTCTCTGTCTCTCTCTGTCTCTCTCTCTCTCTCTGTCTCTCCCTCTCTCTGTCTCTCTCTCTCTGTCTCTCTCTCTCACTCTCTCTGTCTCTCTCTCTCTGTCTCTGTCTCTCTCTGTCTGTCTCTGTCTGTCTCTCTCTCTGTCTCTCTCTCTCTCTCTCTGTCTCGCTCTCTCCAATTCCAATTCCAATTCAAATGCTTTATTGGCATGAAAGTTTACAGAGAACCATATTGCCAAAGCTTACATAGCAAAAAGGTACAGTTTTCCAACATTCTGTAGGTGTCAATCGATTTGACATTTGTTGGTTACATACAATATTACTTTTAAACAATATTAATTTTAAACAGTCTTTGTACTTCATTTGGTACGCTCAATATTAATTTTAAACAGTCTTAATTTTTAAACAGTCCTCAGGTTGTGACATGTTGTTACATATTTGGCCCCAAGGTATGGTCTGTCTCCTTCTCCTAGGACTAATCTCAATTTTGACAGGTCATCCAATTCCTTGAAATCTGGGGTTGTTTGGCTTAGCTTGTTGAATAATATGTTTCTTGATGTGTTGAATTTTTCGCATTTTAGGAGGAAATGCATCTCTGTTTCAACCTCGCCGGCCAGACATTGATCGCATATTCTATTCTCTCTAGGCTGCCAGGATTTCTTGTATCTGCCTTTTTCAATTTCCAGTTGGTGGTCGCTTAGTCTGTACCTGGTGAGGGTCTGTCTCTGTTTTGTGTCCCTGATGGTCGTGAGGTAGTCTGCCAGTTTATATTCTCTTTTTAGGGCCCGGTAACATTCTAATCTGCTTTGGCTTTCAGTTATTTTGTTCCAATGTTCCAGGTAGGTTTCTTTGCATTTTTTAATGATTTGGTTCACTCGGATTGGTGTTTGGACGGCTGTGTTGGTCTGGGGCTGGTCAGGGTCCGGCTGAGTACTTAGTTTCAGTAGCAGCTGACTCAGGGGACTCTTTTCTGGGTTTAGCTCTTGGGTCTGAAAGGCTTTGAAATGAAGGGTGTCTGGGGAGCTAGATTTGAGGTGATTTAGGAAGTTTAGTGCTCGTTTTTGGATGTTTATTATCAGTGGGTATCTGCCTAGTTCGGCTCTGCATGCATTTGTTGGCGTTTTTCTTTGGGTGCGAAGGATGCTTCGGCAGAATTCTGCATGTAGGGCTTCTATTGTGTGTTTTTCCCATTTAGTGCAGCTTTGGTGATTTAGCGGGCCCCATACTTCACTACCGTACAGTGCAATGGGCAGGATTATGCTGTCAAATATTTTGAGCCAGATTTTGATTGGGATTTGGATGTTGTAGAATTTTCTTTTTATTGCATATAGGGCTCTTCGGGCTTTTTCTTTTAGTGCATTCACTGCTATGCTGAAGCTCCCTGATGCTGTAATAGTTAGACCAAGGTAGGTGTAGCTCATAGTGTGTCCTATAGTGGTATCACTGAGGGTAAACTGGTATTTGTTTTCCTGACATCTGGGCCTTTTTTGAAAAATCATGATGTTGGTTTTCTTTAGATTTACTGTTAGAGCCCAATTTTGGCAGTATTTGTCGAGTAGGTCTAGTTGTTGCTGTAATCCCTGTTCTGTGGGAGACAGCAGAACCAGGTCGTCCGCATAGAACAGGGATTTCACTTCTCCATCCAGGAGACGGAGACCTGGTGACTCGCTTTGCTCCAGCATGTCTGCTAATTCATTTATGTATATGTTGAACAGGGTCGGGCTCAAATTGCAGCCCTGCCGGACGCCTCTTCTCTGGGTGAAGAAATCGGTGCGTTTGTCTCCAATTTTGACCCCGCATTTGTTTTTCAGATACATTGATTTAATAAGGTCATAGACTTTGCCCCCTATTCCACACTGAAGAAGTTTATAATAGAGCCCTTCGTGCCATATAGAGTCAAAGGCTTTCTTGAAGTCGATGAAACAGGCGAATATTTTCCCATTTTTTGTTTGGTGTATATGTTTTTCAATGAGGGTGTGAAGGGTATAGATATGGTCGGCGGTGCGGTGTTTTGGAAGAAAGCCTATTTGGTTTTTTCTGAGGACATTATGTTTGTTAAGAAAATCAAGTAATCTACTATTTAGAATACTGCAGAATAACTTCCCTAGACAACTGTTGACACAGATGCCGCGGTAGTTATTTGGGTCTGATTTGTTTCCACTTTTATATATGGGGGAGATTAGTCCTTGGCACCAGATATCGGGAAAACAGCCTGAACGTAATATGATGTTGAATAATTTGAGTACCGCACCCTGCATCTCCATATTGCTGAACTTGAGCATTTCGTTTTTGATGTTGTCTGGGCCACAGGCTTTCTTTAGGTGGAGAGATTTTGTTTTTGTGGCCAGTTCTTTCCATGTGATTGGGGAGTCTAGAGGGTTTTGGTTGTCTTTAATTGTTGCTTCTAATGTGTGGAGTTTTTCTGTGACCTGATGTTGACTTGGGTTTGTTTCGTTTATTGGGATGTCTTTGTAGAGGTTTTCAAAATGTGTTCTCCAGATGTCGCCATCTTGGATTGGTAATGCTTGCAATTGTGTTGTACTCAGGTTATTCCACATTTCCCAGAATTGTTTTGGATTGGTGGGGTTTTCAATTTCTTCGAGTATTTTGTGGGTATAGTTTTGTGTTTTGTTCCTAATGGTGTGTTTATATCTTTTGAGGGTTTCATTGTATCTAGTACGTAGGTCCGGATTGTTTGGTTGGCGATGCTTTTGGTTTGATATTTTTCTCAGGTCTTTTCTGGCATTTTTGCATTCGTGGTCAAACCATTTCTTATTTTTATTTTGTCTTTTGTGACGCTTCCTCTTCTGTTTCACAAGGTCGGCTTTTACAGCTGCCTCATGGAAGATCATATTTATATCCTCTATGGCCATGTTTACACCATCTCTGGTGATCTCGTATGGGTTTTCTTTAAATTTTGATATTTTACTTGTGAGATCAGGTGACTTTAGTGCTGTGATGAATTTATCTCCACTGTCTGGGGCCCATCTGTATGTCTGGTTTATTTTATGTAGCTTACTGGGTTCCTTTTTTGTGTCTGTAGTTTGGGCAGAAAGTTTAAGGTACACATTTATTTGGTTATGGTCTGAGAGGGGGGATTGCTGCCTGACAGTGAATGCGTTGATATCGCAGGGGTCCAGGTCAGTGATTGTATAGTCCACCACACTAGACCCAAGAGTTGAGGAGTATGTGAGTCTCCCTAGGGAGTCCCCTCTGAACCTACCGTTAACTATGTACAGGCCTAAGGCTCGGCAGAGTTGTACTACCTCCCTACCGCTTTTATTTATTTCACGATCAAGGTTGTTCCGATTTGCGATGGCTGGTGTGACATCTAAAGGGGTCTGGCCAAACACATGGTTGTTTCCCTGTGGGTCTATGAAGTCAGGTTCACAACCGGTCCTTGCATTTAGGTCCCCACATATTATCACCTTTCCTTGGGCCTGGAAATGGCTGATTTCCATGTGGAGAGTATCAAATAACTCCTCTTCGAAATATGGCGATTCTATTGGAGGTATGTAGATCGCACATAAGTAAACATCTTTTTTTGCTATTCCTATATTTTTATCTAGTTTTAGCCATACGTGTGATTTTCCCTGTTTTACCGGTGAGATGTGTTTGTCCAGTTCTCCCTTATACCACACCAATATTCCCCCGGAGGTTCTGCCCTTGCGTGTTTTAGTGTTCTTTACTGAGGGCACAATGATTTCATGGTACATTGGAGGACAGTGGGTCGGCACGTCCTTTTGGCACCATGTTTCTGTTAACACAATTATATCAATGTCTTTTATAGCTTTTAGGAATTCAGGGTCTGTACTCTTCATCCCAAAAGTTGAGGAGCGGAGGCCCTGGATATTCCAGCAGCTTATGTGGAAAGAACGCATTTATATAGTTCAATAAAACGAAATAAAATGGACCTATTTTGTGGGATGAGTGTGGAAACACTATTTTCTATAATGCTAAATGATGATTTAGTATAAATTTCATGAGGCATGCACATATATCTATCTAATAATAGTAATAATACTGATAAGATAACAATAATGATAATGATAATGATAAATAACAATATTAATAATTTCTCCGGCTTTCTATCAGGCTGTTCAGCATCGTCATGATCTTTCTCAGTTCTTGGTCTACAGTCTGTGGTCTAGAGGGGGGTCTTGGGTCAGGTATAAAAGCACGGTTCTGTTGTTGGTTTTGTAAAGGGGGGTGCTATCTCTGTCTCTCTCTCTCTCTCTGTCTGTCTGTCTCTCTCTCTGCCTCTCTGTCTCTCTCTCTCTCTCTCTGTCTGTCTCTCTCTCTATCTCTCCGTCTCTCTCTCTCTGTCTGTCTCTCTCTCTCTGTCTCTCTCTCTGTCTCGCTCTCTGTCTCTCTATCTATCTATCTATCTATCTCTCACTCTCTCTGTGTGTCTCTCTCTCTATCTCACTCTCTCTCTCTCTGTCTCTCTCTCTCTCTGTCTCTGTCTCTCACTCTCTGCCTCTGTCTCTCTCTCTGTCTCTTTCTCTGTCTCTCTCTCTCTGTCTCTCTATCTATCTATCTCACTCTCTCTCTCGGCCTGTGTCTCTCTCTCTCTCTCGGCCTGTGTCTCTATCTAATAATAGTAATAATACTGATAACAATAATGATAATGATAAATAACAATATTAATAATTTCTCCGGCTTTCTATCAGGCTGTTCAGCATCGTCATGATCTTTCTCAGTTCTTGGTCTACAGTCTGTGGTCTAGAGGGGGGTCTTGGGTCAGGTGTAAAAGCACGGTTCTGTTGTTGGTTTTGTAAAGGGGGGTGGGGGACATTGGTGGTCCTGTTTGGTCTCCCAATGGTAGAGGGGGTGGGAGGTCTGCGTCTTTTGGCAGTGTTTATGAGGTTTCTTGCGAAGACCCACATCCGCTGTTTGAGTAGATGTATTTCGTCATAGAGGTCCCTTGTGTTGATGTTTGGATGATGGGCCAGGGAGACGTTGGGGAGGACAGAACATCTCGTGTCGATCTCCCTGTTGGTGTTGTGGATTATATAGGCTGGGGTGTCCTTTCTGGGCAGTAGTGTGGAGATCACGATCCGCGCCTCGGGGAATTCCCTGCTGGCCTTTTCCGCCATCCTGCTCACCGCCCTAGCAGTGCCTTCCTGTAGGGTGCGTAGGTCGTTCGTGCCTGTGTGGATCACAATCCATTTGGGGCTTCCAAGGGATTCTTTGTTCAGGATCTTCATTGCTTGGTCTGTGTTGCTGCACCATTTTTTCAGGACTTGATGGTCTGGGAACAGCCTCTGGGGGTCCAGAAACTTTCCGTTGGAGTCGGTCAGCAGGACCGCCTGAGGGGCTGGTTTTTCAGACTGGGTAACAGTAGTCTGGGTAGGACTCGCCTGGTGGCTGGTTGTTGGCTGGGTTTCTGGGATATGTTGTGTGGCAGGAGCGGGGTTTGGGGCTTTCGGTGTGTCATCGTTTGGGGGGGTATCTGTCGGTTTTTGTGTTCCTGTGTGTGAGGACTGGGTAGCAGTAGTCTGGGCATGACTCGACTGAGGGCTGGTTGGAGCGGGGTTTGTGGCTTTCGGTGTGTCTTCGTGTGGGGTGGCATCCGGCGGGTTCTGTGTCCTTGTGTGTGTTTTTGTGTCCTCAGGTTTTTGGACCTTAAGAGGTGTGTGTTGCCTGCTGAGCCTTTCTACGGTCTCCTTCGTTTTGTTTTGTTGAGTACGGAGTTCTTTGATCTCATTTCTTTGCTCCTCTATGGTCTTTCTCAGTTTGTGGATGGTGGACTCGTGTTCCGTTTTTAGCTGTTTGAATTCCTCCTTCAAATTCTTGGCCAGTGTTTCTCTGTATTCGTTGAAATCAAGTTCTAGTTTGGCCAGATTCTCTTTCATCATTTTGTTTTCGTTGAGAGGTGTGGGGGGGGTGGAGATGGACAGGGAGGTGTTTTCCTCTGCTGGTCTCTCTTCTTCTTCCTCCACTTGGCTCTCATCATCCTCTGTTCGACTCTCTTTTGTTTCCTGTCCATTGGTCCTCTTTGTGTCTGCCTTAGTTTTCAACTGGGGGAATTCCTTTTCGAAGGAGTCCAGATTTTCCACATTCCCCTGTATCATGATCTTTCTATTTTTGTTGTAGTAGCTTATGGTTAGCAGGGGGTCATCTTTATCTAGGTTTCCATCTTTACATATTTTCAGTCTGCCTCCACTGCCAATACCTTCACTGGAGACGTATGTGTAGTGTTTTTGTAAAGTCTCCTTCCAGGAGGTGACGTATTCGGTGTAGAATATGAGGTTGTTCTTCAGCTTAGTCCCTTTGTGTGTGGTATAGTCAACGTAGAGGATCTCTGGGTTATTTTTTAGTGTTGTGTACTTGTATTTTTCCTTTGCTTTATTTTTTGTGCATTGCTCAGGATATATCATTTCCCTGCTCATTGTAGTCGTTTGTTTTTTGTCTCAGATAGATAACTTTTTTTTTCTCTTTTTTGTGTCGTGTTCCACCTTAGCCCACTTTTAGGTCCAAAATTGGGAGTTTTTCAGAGGTTCATCTTTGATATAGCTGCTCTTAAAGGTTTATCTTTCTCTCACAGGCTCTTGGTTCGGGTAGTTTATCGTTTCTCTCGGGTTTCTATTCCTTTTCCTCGCGGGTTTGTTGTTCTTTTTTCAGGTTTTTTTCGAACTAAATTTAAATAAAATTAAACTTTTTCCGAACTAACTTTAACTAAAATGAAACTTAGGTAGAATTAGGTAAAACTTATTTCTCCGGCTTTATTTATTTATTTATTTATTTATTTTTCCTCTTCCGACTCTCTCACTCGCTCTACGGGTCTCGGACTCGCTCTCTCTCTCCGTGCTCCAAACTCGTCCACTCTCCGTGCCCCGGACTCATTCGCTTTCTGCGCTCTGGGCGGATCTCTTCGCGTCGTCGTGTCGGTCTCAGGCCCCCGGGTTTTTTGACTCATTAGGCTGTTTTCTGCCCTGGTCTCCCGGTCTCCGTTCCCGCGGTCTCTGGGCCTCGCGGTCTCGGGTTCACCCTCCCCAGGTCTCTTACTCGTTTTCCCGGTTCGGGCCGCTCCTCCCGTTCTCCGACCTTGCGGTCTCGGGTTCACCCTCCCCAGGCCTCTTACTCGTTTTCCCGGTTCGGGCCGCTCCTCCCGGTCTCCGATCCCGCGGTCTCTGGGCCTCGCGTTCTCGGGTTCACCCTCCCCAGGCCTTATTTACTGTCCTGGTTCGGGCTGCTCCTCCCGGTCTCCGGTCTCGCGGTTCAGGCCTCTGTCTCAGTGTGTATCTGTGATTCTCTCAGCGCTCTCTCTCGCTGTTTCTCTCTCTCGCTGTTTCTCTCTCCCGAGTTACTCGGAGCAGCCGCAAACTCTGCCCAAGTTGGGAGTTGCCGTTCCCGGGACTTGTTGCTGATTTTCGGCTCTCACCTGCTCTCCGCTCGGGGTTTCTCTCTCGGGGTTTCTCTCTCAGGATTTTTTCTCACAGTATCTCTTCGCGCCGCCGCGCTGCTGATTCTCTCCCAATCTCTCTCTCACGCTCTCTCGCTCCGTCTCTCTCTCTCTAGGTGCAGTTACCTCTCTTTGCTCCTTTTCTCCTTTCAGCCGTTTCCCTTCATTCAAATTTCGCGCTCTCAGCTCCCAACGCTCTCTCCGGGCTTCTGCCCTGGTCCCAGCCCCTCGGCTCGGCTGTGCAGTCCCGGCCCGGCCCGGCTCGGTGTTTGTCCGAGTTTCTCCGACCCCGGAGTTTCTCGGGTTTCAGGCCCCGGGCTTGCTCGCTCTCCAGGCCCGACCCGATCCGGCACCCCTACCTCTCCACTCGCCTCTTTGACTGGCTCGGGCCGCTCCTCCCGGTCTGGGTCTACTCCTGTTGCTGCTCGCTCTCCTTCTCTCCGGTGCCTCGCTCGGCCCGGTTCCTCGGGCCTTTCTCCGGCTTCAGGCTCCGTGCTCCGGTTGCTGCTCGGGCTCTGCTGTGGTCTCTCTCTCTCTGTCTCTGTCTCTCTCTGTCTCTCTCTCTCTCTCTGTCTCTCTCTCTCTCCCTGTCTCGCTCTCTCTCTGTCTCTCTCTCTCTCACTCTCTGTCTCTCTCTCTCTCACTCTCTCTCTCTGTCTCTCTCTCTCTCTCTGTCTCGCTCTCTCTCACTCTCTCTCTGTCTCTCTCTCTCTCACTCTCTCTCTGTTTCTCTCTCTCTCTCTGTCTCGCTCTCTCTCTGTCTCTCTCTCTCTCACTCTCTCTCTCTGTCTCTCTCTCTCTCACTCTCTCTCTTGGTCTCTCTCTCTCTCACTCTCTCTCTCTGTCTCTCTCTCTCTCTCTGTCTCGCTCTCTCTCTCTCACTCTCTCTCTCTCTCTCACTCTCTCTCTCTGTCTCTCTCTCTCTCTCTCTCTCTCTGTCTCTCTCTCTCTCTCTGTCTCGCTCTCACTCTCTCTCTCTGTCTCTCTCTCTCTCACTCTCTCTCTCTGTCTCTCTCTCTCTCACTCTCTCTCTCTGTCTCTCTCTCTCTCTCTGTCTCGCTCTCTGTCTCTCTCTCTCTCACTCTCTCTCTCTGTCTCTCTCTCTGTCTCTCTCTCTCTCTGTCTGTCTCTCTCACTCTCGCTCTCTCTCTCTCTCTCTGTCTCTCTCTCTCTCACTCTCTCTCTCTGTCTCTCTCTCACTCTCTCTCTCTGTCTCTCTCTGTCTGTCTCTCTCTGTCTCTCTCTCTGTCTCTCTCTCTCTCTCTGTCTCGCTCTCTCTCTGTCTCTCTCTCTCTCTCTCTCTCTCTCTCTGTCTCTCTCTCTCTCACTCTCTCTCTCTGTCTCTCTCTCTCTCACTCTCTCTCTCGGCCTCTGTCCCTCTCCATTAATTCAATTCAATTCAAATCGCTTTATTGGCATGACAAGTTACATCTTATGTTGCCAAAGCATCGAAAAACATTCATGTTTGTGCACAAAAATACAGATCTATCCATACAGTGTATAAACAGATATATCCCTGAGTGTATAAATATACTTTCATATAATTTATATATACTCTTTTCTTATATTTAGTGGTTGTCCCTCTGTTTATGGCAAGCTGTAACATAGTGTGCCGCTAGTGTTCCATGAACTGAACAATGAACTTCGACTGTTTGGCAGTAGGTGAGGGGTTGTCGACACTGTGACGGGGCTTAGAGGTGAGGCACACAGGGCGTATTGGGTGATGTTCAGGCTTGTTGTTCGGGCTGTGAGCGGATCTCCCGGAGGCCAGCAGCTAATCGGAGAGCGATTACGGGAGATCAGACCAGCTGTTGGGGTTCAATCCAGTGAGAGCTTGTGTCTTGTCGACTAAGCAGGAAGCTAGAGTTCAGTGGGTGGCGTCTTACAGCGAATCACTTGATCTGGAGAGGTTGGAGGGCATTTGCAAAGGGCCAACGTTCACACAAAGCTGGAATGCTGTTGAACTTGCGACCAAGGCACAGGAAAATCCCTGGGTTTCGAACCACATTAAACCTGCGTACGTTACTGCTAAAATTCTGCATCTACTGACATAGGGTGTGTTGTAGGGGCTGGAGGAGGTTACAGAGATAGGGAGGGTTGTAGGGGCTGGAGGAGTTTACAGAGATAGGAGGGTTGTAGGGGCTGGAGGAGTTTACAGAGATAGGAGGGTTGTAGGGGCTGGAGGAGGTTACAGAGATAGGGAGGGTTGTAGGGGCTGGAGGAGTTTACAGAGATAGGAGGGTTGTAGGGGCTGGAGGAGGTTACAGAGATAGGGAGGGTTGTAGGGCTGGAGGAGGTTACAGAGATAGGGAGGGTTGTAGGGGCTGGAGGAGGTTACAGAGATAGGGAGGGTTGTAGGGGCTGGAGGAGGTTACAGAGATAGGGAGGATTGTAGGGGCTGGAGGAGGTTACAGAGATAGGGAGGGTTGTAGGGGCTGGAGGAGGTTACAGAGATAGGGAGGGTTGTCGGGGCTGGAGGAGGTTACAGAGATAGGGAGGGTTGTAGGGGCTGGAGGAGGTTACAGAGATAGGGAGGGTTGTAGGGGCTGGAGGAGGTTACAGAGATAGGGAGGGTTGTAGGGCTGAAGGAGGTTATAGAGATAGGGAGGGTTGTAGGGCTGAAGGAGGTTACAGAGATAGGGAGCATTGTTGGGGCTGGAGGAGGTTACAGAGATAGGGAGGATTGTAGAGGCTGGAGGAGGTTACAGAGATAGGGAGGGTTGTAGGGGCTGGAGCAGGTTACAGAGATAGGGAGGGTTGTAGGGCTGGAGGTGGTTACAGACATAGGGAGGATTGTAGGGGCTGGAGGAGGTTACAGAGATAGGGAGGGTTGTAGGGGCTGGAGGAGGTTACAGAGATAGGGAGGGTTGTAGGGCTGGAGGTGGTTACAGACATAGGGAGGGTTGTAGAGGCTGGAGGAGGTTACAGAGATAGGGAGGGTTGTAGGGCTGGAGGTGGTTACAGACATAGGGAGGGTTGTAGAGGCTGGAGGAGATTACAGAGATAGGGAGGGAGGGGAATGAGGTCATGGAAGGAAATTGAACAAGACAATTTTGAAGTCGATGAGAATGGCCTCCTCCTGTTCCTGTGTAACAGGCTCGAGGGGCTGAAGGGGGTCCCCCTGTTGCTATGACAACATTGGGGGCCTGGTTTGAGGCCGAGCATGATTTGAGATTGAACTCTGACCCAATTTTCCTCCCCATCCAGGACTCAGCAGCCGAACAACCAGTCAGTCGCTCTGGCCATGACCTGCGACCCTGCCCTGACCTATGCCCCCCTGCGGCGTGTGGCGGTCCTGGGGGCACCCACGGCAACGAGATGTCGGGCGTATACCTGGCCCACCATTGGCTGAAGGACCCCACGGAGCTCCGGCGCTTGACCTTCTCAGCGACGCCTCTCCTGGCCAACCCGCCGGCCGTGGAGAAATGCGTTCGGTACTGGACTGTGACCTGAATCGCTGCTTCCTCCAGGAGACGCTCAGGTGAGTCTCTCGCACTCGCTCAGTACTGCCCCTCCGACAGTGCAGCGCTCCCTCAGTACTGCCCCTCGACAGTGTAGCACTCCCTCAGTACTGCCCCTCCGACAGTGCAGCGCTCCCTCAGTACTGCCCCTCCGACAGTGCGGCGCTCCCTCAGTACTGCCCCTCCGACAGTGCAGCGCTCCCTCAGTACTGCCCCTCCGACAGTGCAGCGCTCCCCTCAGTACTGCCCCTCCGACAGTGCGGCGCTCCCTCAGTACTGCCCCTCCGACAGTGCGGCGCTCCCTCAGTACTGCCCCTCCGACAGGGCAGCGCTCTCTCAGTACTGCCCCTCCGACAGTGCAGCGCTACTCAGTACTGCCCCTCCGACAGGGCAGCGCTCTCTCAGTACTGCCCCTCCGACAGTGCGGCGCTCCCTCAGTACTGCCCCTCCGACAGTGCGGCGCTCCCTCAGTACTGCCCCTCCGACAGTGCAGCACTCCCTCAGTACTGCCCCTCTGACAGGGCAGCGCTCCCTCAGTACTGCCCCTCTGACAGTGCGGCGCTCCCTTAGTACTGCCCCTCCGACAGTGCGGCGCTCCCTAAGTACTGCCCCTCCGACAGTGCAGTGCTCCCTCAGTACTGCCCCTCCGACAGTGCGGCACTCCCTCAGTACTGCCCCTCCGACAGTGCGGCGCTCCCTTAGTACTGATCCTCTGACATGATCCCAGCTGATAATCTCCCTGATGCTTTGTAATATTCTCCCATCCCTCAGCTTGGTGTCGGACCAAACTCTCGCCTACGAGGTATTGAGAGCGAAGGAACTGAACTGCCTGCTGGGGCCGCGCGGGAGCGAGGGAGCGACTGATTTAATCATCGATTTACACAACACTACCGCCAACATGGGTGACTGTCTGATCCTGAATAACTCCACCAGTCACCTCTCCGCACAGCTTGCCTCCTACATACAGGTACCTGCTCGCTCACCTTCCCTCCCTTCCTCACTCCCTCTCTCCATCCCTCCTTCACTCTCTCTCTCTCTCTCTTTCTCTCTCTAACTCACCCTCCCTCTCTCCCTCTAACTCACCCTCCCTCTCTCTCCCTCTAACTCACCCTCCCTCTCTCCCTCCCTCGCTCTCTACCCTCCCTCTCTCCCTCCTGCACACTCTCTTCTCATTCCCTCCCTCCCATCCTCTCCCACTCTCTTTCCTTCTCTCTCTGTCCCTCCTTTCTTCTCTCCCTTCCTCCTTCTCTCTCTCCCCTCCCTTTCTCCCCTCCACCCTCTCTCTCTCTCTCTCACCCTCCCTCTCTCTTACCCCTCCTCCCTCTCTCTCGCTCCCTCCCTCCCTCCCTCTCTCTCCTCTCCTCCCTCCTTCGATGATCTGTGGTCCATGAGCCCCTGGGTCTCTCTGTTCCGCCGCCCCCTTTAACTGAATATTTTATATTTCCACTTCAGCCGTTGCAGACTGTTTATGCGAAAATACATCTTAAAATCTTTCCCACAGCGGAACCTGGTCGGAGCGAAGTGTCGAGTGTTGGCCCTGCAACTGACAGTCGAGCAGCTGTATGATATCGTATCGGTGGGCAACATGACTTGGGTAAGAGACTGAGAGGCAGAGAGAGAGACAGGAGAGAGAGGGAGAGAGACAGAGAGACAGAGAGAGAGAGAGAGACAGAGAGAGAGAGAGAGGCGGAGAGAGAGGGAGAGAGACAGAGAGAGAGAGAGAGAGAGAGAGAGACAGAGAGAGAGAGAGAGACAGAGAGAGGGAGAGAGACAGAGAGAGAGAGAGAGAAACAGGGAGGGAGAGAGAGGGAGACAGAGAGAGAGAGGAGAGACAGAGAGAGAGAGAGACAGAGAGAGAGAGAGAGACATGAGAGAGAGAGAGAGACAGAGAGAGAGAGAGGGAGACAGAGAGAGAGACAGGGAGAGACAGAGAGAGACAGAGACAGAGCGAAAGGCAGAGACAGAGAGAGAGACAGAGAGAGACAGGGAGAGAGAGACAGACAGAGAGAGAGGGAGAGACAGAGAGAGAGGGAGGGAAACAGAGAGAGAGAGAGAGAGACAGAGAGAGAGAGTGAGGGACAGAGAGAGAGAGAGAGAGAGACAGAGAGAGAGGAGACAGGGTAAGGGAGACAGAGAGAGACGGAGGAGGGAGACAGAGAGAGAGAGAGAGAAAGAGTCTCCCCGATGGAGGGGACATTCACTCAGTTAAACACAGCTTCAGGGTGAATGGCTGCGGTTTTTAGGATTAGTGAAAGGTTTTGCGATGGGAAACCGGTGGAAGATGGTTTGTTCTTGTTGGTGATCCAGTAGTGAGCAGCCACAGACTGAGGGTGATCACGAGGTGACCAGAAAGCGGAAGTAGAAGCAATGTTGACACGCAGCTATTAGAAGATGGGATACATTACCACAAGTGTCTATTGCAACACAGACTCGGAACAGGAGGAGACCATTCAGCCCGCGAGCCTGTTACACAGGAACAGGAGGAGGCCATTCAGCCCCTCGAGCCTGTTACACAGGAACAGGAGGAGGCCATTCAGCCCCTCGGGCCTGTTACACAGGAACAGGAGGAGGCCATTCAGCCCCTCGAGCCTGTTACACAGGAACAGGAGGAGGCATTCAGCCCCTCGGGCCTGTTACAACAGGAACAGGAGGAGGCCCATTCAGCCCCTCGAGCCTGTTACACAGGAACAGGAGGAGGCCATCAGCCCCTCGGGCCTGTTACACAGGAACAGGAGGAGACCGTACAACCCCTCGAGCCTGTTACAGGAGAACAGGAGGAGGCCATTCAGCCCTTGAGCCTGTTGGACAGGAACAGGAGAAGGCCATTCAGCCCCTTGGGCCTGTTACACAGGAACAGGAGGAGGCCATTCAGCCCCTCGAGCCTGTTACACAGGAAACAGGAGGAGGCCATTCAGCCACTCGGGCCCTGTTACACAGGAACAGGAGGAGACCGT
>NW_028225180.1:18354295-18375900 GCF_052327205.1 Somniosus microcephalus
TCGCTACATTAGCACAAGACCTTTCCTTCTTTTACCACCTGAGGCAACCATATGGTGCGACCAACACATGTTGAACATTAATCAGAGGGTCCTTGAACTAGCAGAAGGACAGTGAGAAGCTGCTGTGCTGATCGCTGTGAGCAAAACGACAGACTGTTGACATATTGAACCAGAACGTTGCAGCACTGAAACAGGGCACTGAGCTGCCAAGTCTGCGCTCGAGCTTCCTCACCTCCACCCCCTCTCCCCCAACCAGGAGCCACCTACTCTAATCCCACTCGCCTGCTTCGAATCTCACAGCACAGGAGGAGGCCATTCGGCCCATCGTGCCTGTGCCGGCTCTTTGGTCGAGCTCTCCAATTAGTCTCACTCCGTGCTCTTTCCCCACAGCCCTGCACATTTTTCCCCTTATCAATTCCCTTTTGAAAGTTCCTATTGAATCTGCTTCCACCGCCCTTTCAGGCAGCGCATTCCAGATCACAACAACTCGCTGTAAAAACATTCTCCTCATCTCCCCTCTGGTTCTTTTGCCAATTCCCTTCAATCTGTGTCCTCTGGTTACCGACCCTCCTGCCACTGGAAACAGTTTCTGCTTATTTACTAATAAAAACTCGTCATAATTTTGAACACTTCTATCAAATCTCCCCTTAACCTTCTCTGCTCTAAGGAGAACAATCCCAGCTTCTCCAGTCTCTCCACATAATTGAAGTCCCTCATCCCCAGCACCATTCTAGTAAATCTCCTCTGCACCCTCTCCAAGGCCTTGACATCCTTCCTAAACTGCGGTGCCCAGAATTGGCCACAATACTCCAGCTGGGGCCTCACCAGTGATTTATAAAGGTTTAGAATAACTTCCTCGCTTAGCTTACTCCTCATATTAACAAATATTTATCCTTTTCAAGACACCATCCAATCCTCTCAAATGAATTTATGGACTCCACATTCTCACTACACTCCGTGTAAAGAATGTTTCTCGAACCATCCCTTTCATTCTTATTGCTATTATCTTAAATTTGTGCCCTATTTTCCTATCTTGCTAACCACTAGAAGCAGCCCATCACCATTCACATCACCGTAGATTAACTGGCACCAAGACCCGTTCACCCATCATCCCGTGCTCGCGGACCTACATAAGCTCCCGGTCCACCAACGCCTCCTGCATGGGCTCGCCCCCTCCCCATCTCGGTAACCCCCCCACCCACCCTACACCCCTCCCTATCACTGTAACCCGCTCCCACCCTACACCCCTCCCTATCACTGTAACCCCTTCCACCCTACACCCCTCCCCATCACTGTAACCCCCTCCCACCCTACACCCCTCCCTATCACTGTAACCCCCTCCCACCCTACACCTCTCCCCATCACTGTAACCCCCTCCCACCCTACACCCCTCCCCATCTCTGTAACCCCCTCCCACCCTACACCCCTCCCTATCACTGTAACCCCCTCCCGCCCTACACCCCTCCCTATCACTGCAACCCCCTCCCACCCTACACCCCTCCCCATCTCTGTAAACCCCTCCCACCCTACACCCTCCCTATCACTGTAACCCCTCCCGCCCTACACCCCTCCCTATCACTGTAACCCCCTCCCACCCTACACCCCTATCACTGTAACCCCCACCTGCCCTACACCCCTCCCTATCACTGTAACCCCCTCCCACCCTACACCCCTCACTATCACTGTAGCCCCCGCCCACCCTACACCCCTCCCCATCACTGTAACCCCCTCCCACCCTACACCTCTCCCTATCACTGTAACCCCCTCCCTCCCTATCACTGTAACCCCCTCCCACCCTACACCCCTCCCCATCACTGTAGCCCCCTCCCACCCTACACCCCTCCCTATCACTGTAACCTCCTCCAGCCCTACACCCCTCCCTATCACTGTAACCCCCTCCCACCCTACACCCCTCCCTATCACTGTAACCCCCTCCCACCCTACACCCCTCCCTATCTCTGTAACCCCCTCCCACCCTACACCCCTCCCTATCACTGTAACCCCCTCCCACCCTACACCCCTCCCTATCACTGTAACCCCCTCCCACCCTACACCCCTCCCTATCTCTGTAACCCCCTCCCACCCTACACCCCTCCCTATCACTGTAACCCCCTCCCACCCTACACCCCTCCCTATCACTGTAACCCCCTCCCACCCTACACCCCTCCCTATCACTGTAACCCTCTCCCACCCTACACCCCTCCCTATCTCTGTAACCCCCTCCCACCCTACACCCCTCCCTATCACTGTAACCCCCTCCCGCCCTACACCCCTCGCTATCACTGTAACCCCCTCCCACCCTACACCCTTCCCCATCACTGTAACCCGCTCCAGCCCTACACCCCTCCCTATCACTGTAACCCCCTCCCACCCTACACCCCTCCCTATCACTGTAACCCCCTCCCGCCCTACACCCCTCCCCATCACTGTAACCCCTCCCACCCTACACCCCTCCCTATCTCTGTAACCTCCTCCAGCCCTACAACACTCCGAGATCTCCGCGCTCCTCCAATTCTGGCCTCTTGTCCATCCCCCACTCCCTTCGCCCCACCATTGCCGGCCGTGCCTTCAGCTGCCTGGGCCCTAAGCTCTGGAATTCCCTCCCTAAACCTCTCCACCTCAAACCTACCTCTTTGACCAAGCTTTTGGCCACCCGTACAAACACCTCCTTATGTGGTTCTGTGTCAAATTCTGCGTGATGACACTCCTGTGAAGCGCTTTGGGATAGAGAGAAACCATTTCCTGTAGGGGGGAGAGTCCAGAACAAGGGGGCAGAACCTTAAAATGAGAGCCAGGCCGTTCAGGGGTGATGTCAGGAAGCACTTCTTCACACAAAGGGCAGTGGGAATCTGGAACTCTCGCCCCCAGAGAGCTGTTGAGGCTGGGGGTCAATTGAAAATTTCAAAACTGAGGAGGATAGATTTTTGTTAGGTAAGGGTGTTAAAGGTTACAGAACCAAGAACTTACATTTCTACAGCGTCTTTCATGATCTCAGGACGTCCCAAAGCGCTTTACAGCCAATGAAGTACTTTTGAAGTGTGGTCACTCCATGTTTTGAACTCATCATCAATACAGGGACAAGACTGTAGCCTGTGTCCAGATAATATTACAAAACTCACATTCACCAGGCACCAAGCCAGGAGAGAGCCCCGTGGAACATTCCCCCTCACATGCTGCGCTGACCAGACTGACACCGGGGCTAAAAGGGTTAAATTCCGAGGCCAGGCTGCACAGACTGGGCTTGTATTCCCCTGAGTTAAAGGGTGATCTAATTGAGATGTTTAAGATGATTAAAGGAGTTGATCGGGTCGAGAGAGAGAAACTATTTCCTCTGGTGGGGGGAGTCCAGAACAAGGGGGCAGAACCTTAAAATTAGAGCCAGGCCGTTCAGGGGTGATGTCAGGAAGCACTTCTTCACACAAAGGGCAGTGGGAATCTGGAACTCTCTCCCCCAGAGAGCTGGTGAGGCTGCGGGGGGGGGGGGGGGGGGGGTCAATTGAGGTTTTCAGGATCGATGTTTTTTTTTGTTGGGTGGAGGGGTTGGGGTTTGTAGAACCAAGGCGGGTGAATGGAGTTCAGATGCAGATCAGCCTGATCTGATTGAACGGCAGAACAGTCTCGAGGGGCTGAATGGCCGACTATGTTTTACTACGTTAAAGGCGCTGTATAAATGGAATTTGTCGTTCTTCTACGCACCTCTCTTTGTCCTCTTCACTCCCACTTTCATACTCCGATTCTTCCTCACTGGAAACGTCCATTTCTTCCTCTGGCAAAGGCGGTTCCTCCGGGGGCAACGGAGGCATGGGTGGAGGAGCTGGAAAGTATTCCTCGTACTAGCAGAGGTAGTTTAAAAAAAAAATCATCAATCACCCACAGAACGGAAGCTAGCTGAAAATATTCGGTGACCTTAACCACAGCTCCAACGATTATAGGAGCAGGAGGAGGCCATTCAGCCCATCGAGCCTGTCCCGTCACTCAGAGATTGTGGCTGATCTGTATCCTAACTCCATCTGCCCGCTTTGGTTCCTTAACCCTTCATACCCTTCTCTAGCAAAAACCTATTGATCTCAGGTTTAAAATGATTAATTGAGCTAGCATCTACTGCTTTTAGTGGGAGAGTTCTACACTTCTTGAAGGCAGACTTGAAAGACTTGCATTTCTATAGCGCCTACCACCACCTAAGGACATCCCAAAACGCTTTACAGCCAATAGTTACTGTTGTGGTGTAGGAAACACGGCAGTCTCTTCCCCCCCCCGCCCCCAGGAATGGGCGGTTGAACAGCTCGCACTCCCCTCGATCAGCCCCCAAAAGTTTAACTCCACCCCAATCACATTACAGCTTGTTCTTTTCCGGTGGCCATTTATTCTCCCCTCCCACCCTCCGGCTCTGTAACATCTCCCGCTTCTGAGGAAAGGGTCATCGCGTAGAAACTTTAACCCAACCTCTGCCCCCTCTCTCCCGCAGAAGCTGCCTGACCGGCTAAGCGTTTCCAGCATTTTCAGGTTTTTTTTTATTTCAAAAATATTTTCTATTGCTTTTGCAACAAAAAAAATTAAAATATCCTTGACCCAAATGTGGGGCCAAGTTCCCCAGTGTCACAGTCTGACCATAGAATCAGACAGCACAGGAGGAGGCCATTCAGCCCATCGTGCCTGCTCTTTGAAAGAGCTCTACAATTAGTCCCACTCCCTGCTCTTTCCCCACAGCCCTGCAAATCTTTCCCTTCCGGTATTTCTCCAATTCCCCTTTGAAAGTTCCTATTGAATCTGCTTCCACCGCCCTTTCAGGCAGCGCATTCCAGATCACAACAACTGGCTGTAAAAACATTCTCCTCATCTCCCCTCTGGTTCTTTTGCCAATTCCCTTCACTCTGTGTCCTCTGGTTACCGACCCTCCTGCCACTGGAAACAGTTTCTCCTTATTTACTCGATCAAAATCCCTCATGATTTTGAGCGCCTCTATTAAATCTTCCCTTAGCCTTCCCTGCTGTAAGGAGAACAATCCCAGCTTCTCCAGTCTCTCCACATAACTGAAGTCCCTCATCCCTGGCACCATTCTAGTAAATCTCCTCTGCACCCTCTCCAAGGCCTTGACATCCTTCCTCAAAACCACTCATAATTGGGATAACTTTGGATACTGCGCATGTTATTTTTACAAGTTAAATTTCGCAGATTACCATTGGAGGGCGAGTAGTGATGGGTCCAAAGGGAGCAAGCAAATTCATTTTGTTCATCAGATGCAGAACCTGTAAGCACAATTGCAAGATACTCAGTGCTGTAAGAATGCAAGCCACTAGTGGCCCAGAAATGAGGGTCTCCATGGGCGAGTACGTGCTGGGTACTCACACGTAGGCCCAACAAAAGTGCCGGTTTCGTGCATGTACTGCGCATGCGCGGGAAACGGGAACTTCCGTTCCCTTGAAAGGGGTTGACAGGTGGAACGTGTGCACCGGAGAGGCAGCGCGTGCGCATCGAACTTACGTTTTTTTTTGCAGGTTTCTCCGGGAGGGTAAGTCTCCAGCAGTTACACTTTTAAAAAGCAGGCGCAAGGCTTGCTTTTAACAATGTAAGTGGTGAATTAATTAAAATGAAAGCATTTTTTCCACAGGTTTATTATTTTTAAATACTTTAAGGAAAGGTAAGTTTATTTTTAGCCCTGTCAGAAAAGGTAATTAATTTTTTCAAAATTTTAAATTATTGTTTAAAATAGTTATTTCATGTAATTTATAGTTATTTTAAAAATGTGATTTAAAAAAAAAATTATTTGAAGTTTTAGTTATGTGTTTGCTAGTGCTCTGGGGGAGGGTTTAAACTAAAATGGCAGGGGGTTGGGAACCTGAGCAGGGAGACAGAGGAAAGGGAAACAAGGATAAAAGCAAAAGACAGGAAGGAGAAAAACAAAAGTGACAGGCAGAGAAATCAAGGGTTTAAATCAAACATGGCCACAGTAAATAATAATTCTAAAAGATCTAAGAGCGTTAAAAAAACAAGCCTGAAGGCTTTGTGTCTTAATGCGAGGTGCATTCGTAATAAGGTGGATGAATTAGCTGCGCAAATAGAGGTAAACGATTATGATACGATTTGGATTACAGAAACATGGCTCCAGGGTGGCCAAGGCTGGGATCTCAACATCCAGGGGTATTCAATATTCAGGAAAGATAGGCAGAAAGGAAAAGGAGGTGGGGTAGCATTGCTGGTTAAAGAGGGGATTAACGCAATTGAAAGGAAGGATATTAGCTCTGATGATGTGGAATCTGTATGGGTAGAACTGAGAAATACCAAGGGGCAGAAAACGTTAGTGGGAGTGGTATATACACCTCCAAACAGTAATGCGGAGGTCGGGGATGGCATTAAACGGGAAATTAGAGAAGTGTGCAATAAGGGCACAGCAGTTATCATGGGTGACTTTAATCTACATATATATTGGGCTAACCAAATTAGTAACAATACTGTGGAGGAGGAATTCCTGGAGTGTATACGGGATGGTTTCCTGGACCAATATGTCGAGGAACCAACTAGAGATCAGGCCATCTTAGACTGGGTATTATGTAATGAGAAAGGATTAATTAGCAATCTTGTTGTGCGAGGCCCCTTGGGTCAGAGCAATCATAATATGATCGAATTCTTCATTAAGATGGAGAATGAAGTAGTTGACTCAGAGACTGGGGTCCTGAATTTAAATAAAGGAGACTACGATGGTATAAGGTGCGAGTTGGGTAGCATTGATTGGGGAATGTCACTCAAAGGGTTGACGGTAGATGGGCAATGGCAAACATTCAAAGATCGCATGGATGAACTAAAAAATAAAACAAAAAAGGTGACTCAACCGTGGCTAACAAGGGAAATTAGGGATAGCATAAGATCCAAGGAGAGGACATATAAATTGGCCAGAAAAAGCAGTAAACCTGAGGATTGGGAGCAGTTTAGGATCCAACAAAGGAGGACAAAGGGATTAATTAAGATGGGGAAAATAGAGTATGAGAGTAAGCTTGCAGGGAAGATAAAAACTGACTGTAAAAGCTTTTATAGATATGTGAAGAGAAAAAGATTGGTGAAGTCAAGTGTAGGTCCCTTGCAGTCAGAATCAGGGGAATTTATAATGGGGAACAAAGAAATGGCAGACCAATTAAATACATACTTTGGTTCTGTCTTCACAAAGGAGGACACAAATAACCTCCCAAAGATGTCGGGGAACATAGGGTCTAATGAAAGGGAGGAACTGATAGAAATCAGTATTTGTAGGGAAATGGTGTTAGGGAAATTGATGGGCTTGAGGGCTGATAAATCCCCAGGGCCTGATAATCTACATCCTAGGGTACTTAAGGAAGTGGCCCTAGAAATACTAGATGCATTGCTGGTCATCTTTCAAAATTCGATAGACTCTGGAACAGTACCCATGGATTGTCGGGTAGCTAATGTTACCCCACTGTTCAAAAAGGGTGGTAGAGAGAAAACGGGGAATTACAGACCGGTAAGCCTGACATCGGTAGTGGGGAAAATGCTAGAGTCCATTATAAAGGATGTAATAGCAGAGCACTTGGAAAAAAGTGACCGGATCAGAGAAAGTCAACATGGCTTTACAAAAAGTAAATCGTGCTTGACTAATCTACTGGAATTTTTTGAGGATGTAACTGGTAAAATAGATAAGGGAGAACCAGTGGATGTGGTGTATTTGGATTGTCAAAAGGCTTTCGATAAGGTCTGGCATAAGAGATTAGCGTGTAAAGTTGAGGCACATGGGACTGGGGGCAAGGTATTGACTTGGATAGAGAACTGGTTGGCAGACAGGAAGCAAAGAGTTGGAATAAACGGGTCCTTTTCCGAGTGGCAGGCAGTGACTAGTGGGGTGCCGCAGGGATCGGTCCTTGGACCCCAGCTATTCACAATATATATTAATGATCTGGATGAGGGAACTAGATGTAATATCTCCAAGTTTGCAGATGACACAAAGTTTGGGTGCTGTGAGGAGGATGTCGAGAAATTCCAGTATGATTTGGACAGGTTGGGTGATTGGGCAGAAGCATGGCAGATGCAACATAACGTGGATAAATGCGAGGTTATCCACTTTGGTGTCAAAAACAGGAAGGCAGATTATCTAAATGGCAATAGATTGGGAGAAGGGGAAGTGCAACAAGACCTGGGCGTCCTTATGCACCAGTCGTTGAAAGTAAGCATGCAGGTGCAGCAGGCGGTTAAGAAGGCAAATGGTATGTTGGCCTTCGTAGCGAGAGGGTTCCAGTACAGGAACAAGGATGTCTTGCTGCAGTTGTACAGGGCCTTGGTGAGACCACATCTTGAGTATTGTGTGCAGTTTTGGTCGCCTTATCTGAGGAAGGATGTTCTTGCCATGGAGGGAGTGCAGCGAAGATTCACCAGGCTGATACCTGGGATGGCAGGAATGACGTATGAGGAGAGATTGGGTCGATTGGGAATAACAACAGAAAATGCTGGAAATACTCAGCAGGCCAGGCAGCATCTGGGGAGAGAGAAACAGAGTTAACGTTTCAGGTCTGGGACCCTTCATCAGAACTGGAAAAAGCTGGAGATGTAACAGATATTAAGCAGGTGCAGAGACGGGGAGGGGTGGGGGGGGTTAGGAGGGGAGGAAGGAATTGAAAGAACATCCTGTACTTTTGTAAGAGGCAGGAAAGATAAAATGTTGCAAATGGGAATGGCAAAAATCATGCTGCATGAGAAATGGGGGCAGGGATAATTATCTGAAATTGTTGAACTCAATGTTGAGTCCGGCAGGCTGCAAAGTGCCCAATCGAAAGATGAGGTGCTGTTCCTCGAGCTTACGTTGAGCAACATTGGAACAATGCAATAGCCCGAGGACAGAGAGATCAGAGTGGGAATGGAGCGGTGAATTAAAGTGACAGGCGACTGGAAGCTCGGGGTCACCCGTACGGACTGAACGGAGGTGTTCCGCAAAGCGGTCGCCCAATCTGCGTTTGGTCTCCCCAATGTAGAGGAGACCGCATCGTGAGCAGCGAATACAGTATACTAGATTGCAAGAAGTACAAGTAAATCGCTGTTTCACCTGGAAGGAGTGTTTGGGGCCCTGGACAGTGGGAAGGGAGGAGGTAAAAGGGCATGTGTTGCATCTCCTGCGTTTGCACGGGAAGGTGCCAGGTGAAGGAGAAGGGCTGTTGGGGGTGACTGAGGAGTGGACCAGGGTGTCGCGGAGGGAGCGGTCCCTTCGGAATGCTGAAAGGGGAGGTGAGGGGAAGATGTGTTTGGTGGTGGGATCACGTTGGAGGTGGCGGAGGATGATCCGTTGAATGTGGAGGCTGGTGGGGTGAAAGGTGAGGACAAGGGGAACCCTATCGTGGTTCTGGGAGGGAGGGGCAGGGGTGAGAGCAGAAGTGCGGGAAATAGAATGGACACAGTCAAGGGCCGCGTCAACCACAGTAGAGGGGATACTCGGTTGAGGAAAAAGGAAGACATGTCGGAAGCACTGGTGTGGAAGGTGGCATCGTCAGAACAGACGCGGCAGAGACGGAGAAACTGGGAGAATGGAATAGAGTCCTTACAGGAAGCGGGGTGGGAGGAAGTGTAGTCCAGGTAGCTGTGGGAGTCGGTGGGCTTGTAGTGGATGTTTGTCGAAAGCCGATCGCCAGAAATGGAGACGGAGAAGTCAAGGAAGGGAAGGGAAGAGTCGGAGATGGACCATGTGAAGGTGAGGGCAGGGTGGAAATTGGAAGTAAAGTGAATGAACTTATCTAGTTCAGGGCGAGAGCAGGAAACGGCACCAATACAGTCATCGATGTAACGGAAAAAGAGGTGAGGGAGGGGACCTGAGTAGGACTGGAACAAAGAATGTTCCACATATCCCATGAACAGGCAGGCATAGCTAGGGCCCATGCGGGTTCCCATAGCAACGCCTTTAATTTGGAGGAAGTGAGTGGAGTCAAAGGAGAAGTTGTTCAATGTGAGAACAAGCTCAGCCAGGCGGAGGAGGGTGGTGGTGGATGGGGACTGGTCGGGCCTCTGTTCAAGGAAGAAGCGGAGCGCCCTCAGGCAATCCTGGTGGGAGATGGAGGTGTAGAGGGATTGTACGTCCATGGTGAAAAGGAGACGGTTGGGGCCAGGAAACTGGAAACTGTTAAAGTGGCGGAGGGCGTCCGAAGAGTCGCGAATGTAGGTGGGAAGAGACTGGACAAGGGGAGAAAAAAATAGAGTCGAGGAACAGCACCTCATCTTTCGATTGGGCACTTTGCAGCCTGCCGGACTCAACATTGAGTTCAACAATTTCAGATAATTATCCCTGCCCCCATTTTTCATGCAGCATGATTTTTGCCATTCCCATTTGCAACATTTTATCTTTCCTGCCTCTTACAAAAGTACAGGATGTTCTTTCTATTCCTTCCTCCCCTCCTAACCCCCCCCACCCCTCCCCGTCTCGGCACCTGCTTAGTATCTGTTACATCTCCAGCTTTTTCCAGTTCTGATGAAGGGTCCCAGACCTGAAACGTTAACTCTGTTTCTCTCTCCACGGATGCTGCCTGGCCTGCTGAGTATTTCCAGCATTTTCTGTTGTTTCAGATTTCCAGCATCTGCAGTATTTTGCAATTATATTTGAGTCGATTGGGCTTGTGCTCGCTGGAGTTTAGAAGAATGAGAGGGGATCTCATCGAAACTTATAAAATTCTAACAGGACTAGACAGACTAGATGCAGGAAGGATGTTCCCGATGGTCGGGGAGTCCAGAACCAGGGGTCACAGTCTAAGGATAAGGGGTAAGCCATTTAGGACTGAGATGAGGAGGAATTTCTTCACCCAGAGAGTTGGGAACCTGTGGAATTCTCTACCACAGAAGGCAGTAGAGGCCAATTCATTAAATATATTCAAGAAGGAGTTAGATATATTTCTTAAGGCTAAAGGGGTCAAGGGATATGGGGAGAAGGCAGGGACAGGGTACTGAATTTGGATGATCAGCCATGATCTCGTTGAATGGCGGAGCAGGCTCGAGGGGCCGAATGGCCTACTCCTGCTCCTATCTTCTATGTTTCTAAGTTATGTTTTGGGGCTTATAGTATTTATAGGTTTGACAGCTCTTCCTATCAAATTTATGAATGAAGCATTCCCTGCTACCATTGGCTGCCCATGGCCCACGTGATCCCAGGGGACGCATCGAACTAACTGTGCCCCTGGGATACGCAAGCACTGCGCGTCGGCAGTTGGAGGAGGCCCAGGATCGGAATCCCACGCGGGCCCACAGCTCAACGGCCGGCACGCTAGGTAAGTACAGGTCAGGGGCTTACACCCGCGGGAAGCCTCCGACCCGAATTTCTGGGCCACTAACTCTAGAGAAATAACTTGCATTGCTATAGCGCCTTTCACCATCTGAGGATGTCCCAAAGCGCTCTACAGCCAATGAAGTACTTCTTGGAGTGTAGTCACTGTTGTAATGTAGGAAACGCGGCAGCCAATTTGCACACAGCAAGATCCCATTAACAGCAATGTGATAATGACCAGATCATCTGTTTTAGATGTTGATTGAGGGACAAATATTGGCCCCAGGACACTGGGGATAACTCCCCTACTTTTCTTCAAAATAGTGCCATGGGATCTTTAAGATCCATCTGAGGGGGCAGACAGGGCTCAGTTTAACACCTCATCTGGAAGACAGCACATCCAACAGCTCTTTCAAATGTCATGGGGCAAACAGGAGCCTCGGTTTAACACCACCTCTCTGAGGAATATACTTCAGCCGTTTCAATTCACATTAAAAGCCGAGAAGTTGTGTTAAACTTATTACATAACTAACCTTGGTTAGACCACACTTGGAGCACTCTGCACAGTTCTGGTCTCCATATTATAAAAAGGACATAGAGGCACTGGAGAAGGTGCAAAAATGATTTACAAGGATGGTATATGAACTGAGAGGTTATAACTATCAGGAAAGATTGAACAGGCTGGGGCTCTTTTCTCTAGAAAAGAGAAGACTGAGGGGTGACCCGATAGAGGTCTTTGTTATGAAAGGGTTTGATGGGGTAGACGTAGAGAAGATGTTTCCACTTGTGGGGGAGACCAGACCTAGGGGCGATAAATACAAGATAGTCACTAATAAATCCCATCGGTAATTCAGGAGAAACTTCTTTCCCCAGAGAGTGGTGAGAATGTGGAACTCGCTCCCACAGGGAGTGGTTGAGGTGAATAGCACAGATACATTTAAGGGGAAGCTGGATAATCACATGAGGGAGAAAGGAATAGAAGGATATGGTGATGGGGTGAGATGAAGAGGGGTGGGAGGAGGCTGGTGTGGAGCAGAAACACCGGCACGGACCAGTTGGGCCGAATGGCCTGTTTCTGTGCTGTTCAATTCTAAGTAAAACAAGTCCCAACAAACTTTAATCCCCTTTCAAAACTCGAGACTTTGTAAAGTGTACTTCGAAACGTAAACATTCAGTGAAACCAAAATGCTAAGACTTCCTTGCAGTGAAATGTTGAAAATATATAAACCAAGTCATTTACCTGCACGTAGAACTTGGGCACGCTGACCATGGCGTTGGCGATATTGGCCAGAATGACGCTGCTTGGCGGTGGATACAGGTATTTCAGGCACGGATTTGCGGGAAAGGTCAGTCTGCAACACAAAACAGGACAAACCACAGGCCCCGAGACACACCTGAGTATTACACCACTCGGCAGCTCCATACATGCCGCGAACCGCACCCAGATATTAAAACCCGACACCGCAGCAAGATTCCCCATCCTGTGGTAGTGACTAGGACCGGGGTCTTAAACCCATGCATTCTGTTTTTATGCATTCCTATAATGTCTTTTAGTGATATTGGCCAGGACACCCCTGCTCTTCCATGAAATAGTGCCGTGGGATCTTTCACATCCACCCGAAGGGGCACACGGGTCCTCGGTTTAACGTCCCAACCAAAAGATGGCACCTCCGACAGTGCGGCACTCCCTCAGTACTGCCCCTCCGACAGTGCAGCGCTCCCTCAGTACTGCTCCTCCGACAGTGCGGCACTCCCTCAGTACTGCCCCTCCAACAGTGCAGCGCTCCCTCAGTACTGCCCCTCCGACAGTGCAGCGCTCCCTCAGTACTGCCCCTCCGACAGTGCAGCTCTCCCTCAGTACTGCCCCTCCGACAGTGCAGCGCTCCCTCAGTACTGCCCCTCCGAGAGTGCAGCGCTCCCTCAGTACTGCCCCTCCGACAGTGCAGCGCTCCCTCAGTACTGCCCCTCCGACAGTGCAGCGCTCCCTCAGTACTGCTCCTCCGACAGTGCAGCACTCCCTCAGTACTGCCTCTCCGACAGTGTTGCACTCCCTCATTACTGCCCCTCCGACAGTGCGGCGCTCCCTCAGTACTGCCCCTCCGACAGTGCAGCGCTCCCTCAGTACTGCCCCTCCGACAGTGCAGCGCTCCCTCAGTACTGCCCCTCCGACAGTGCTGCACTCCCTCAGTACTGCCCCTCCGACAGTGCTGCACTCCCTCAGTACTGCCCCTCCGACAGTGCTGCACTCCCTCAGTACTGCACTGCAGGTGTCAGCCTAGATTATGCACTCGACCTTCTGGAGTGAGACTTGAACCCACGACCTTCTGACTCAGAGGTGAGTGTGCTGCCCACTAAGCCATGGCTGACCCCATAAGCTTGAACTTGCTGCTGTCAAGAAAATGGAGTGACAGCACTGTCGAAGCGATTCCAGGTGGGTTGCAATCTGAAGTCGTGCTACTAACCCGAGGCTTGGAGCGATCCCAGTTTCGATAACAGGAAGTCTTGGTTTCAGAACCTGCTTCACATCTTTATCGATCGAAGCTTTATCCGCTCTACAAGTAAAAGCAGAGTAAAAACATGAAGATAAAAACCTTGCATTTTATAAAGCACCTCAACAACTTACATTTATATAGCACCTTTAATCTAATAAAACGTACCAGGTCGCTTCACAGGAACGTTATGAAACAAAAATTTGACACCAGGTCACATAAGGAGGAGACATTAGGATGCACACATGCACAGAATGGAGACTGTCCGGGGCTGCAAGAGGGTCCGAGAGACAAGCAAGCAGATATTTCCATCTCCGCCTCACCACCAATCAGACAGAAACTGACACCCAGACACGGGAGGAGATATTAGGACAGGTGACCAAAAGCTCTGTCAAAGAGGGAGGCTTTAAGGAGCGTCTTAAACGAGGAGAGGCGGAGAGGTTTAGGGAGGGAATTCCAGAGCTTGGGGCCCAGGTGGCTGAAGGCACGGCCGCCAACGGTGGGGCGATAGAGATCGGGGATGCGCACGAGGCCAGAGTTGGAGGCGGGCAGAGATCTCGGCGTTGTGGGGCTGGAGGAGGTTACAGAGACAGGGAGAGGCGAGGCCATGGAGGGATTTGGAAACAAGGACGAGAATTTTAAAATCGAGGCGTTGCTGGACTGGTAGCCACTGTAGGTCAGTGAGCACAGGGGGTGAGGGGTGAACGGGACTTGGTTTGATTAAGGTGAGAGATGGTGAGGGCCCGATCAGGGATTGATGGCACAGCAAGCTGATTTACTAACGCTCGCCCTCAGCAAAGCAATGAGACCCTCTGCTACCCTCCTGTGGACATGGACTGACATTGCCAAGTCATGTCTAATAAGGGAGAGTTTTCATGCTGTAATCACATTAGGAACTAGATAAAGGACTTACATAGAAACATAGAAGATAGGAGCAGTAGTAGGCCATTCGGCCCCTCGAGCCTGCTCCTATCTTAGAAATATATTAGAAATATATCTAACTCCTTCTTGAATATATTTAATGGATTGATTACAAAGAATATACAGCCCCAAATCGCTTTACAGCCAATGAAGTACTTTTTGAAGTGTAGTCACTGTTTTAATGTAGGCAACAAGGCAGCTAATTTCCGCACAGCAAGCTCCCACAAAGAGCATTGTGATAACAGAGTGACTCCTGCCAACAAACTGCTGCGCAGAAGCATTCTGCAAGTATTAACTTTCATTAAGCCAATATAAACACGATTTCAACTTTATCTTTTATTTTCTTCCCCTGACGCGGCTCAGTCCGGCAGCAGCGGTGTCTTTTCCCCACCCCCTCCCCTACTTTCTCTCTCGCCAATCTGTGGGAAGTCCGGCGAGAACAACCAAAAAAACCGCTTGAACTGCGCAGGCGCAGCGACTTCACTTCGTTGGCAGCAGTCGCGTCCTTGTGATACTGAGCAGAGAGTCTGTTTTTAGTGATGTTGGTTGAGGGGGTAAAGGACACCGGGGAGAACTCCCCTGCTCATCTTTAAAATAGTGCCATGGGATCTTGTACCTCCACCTGAGGTCGCAGACAGGGACTCGTTTTAACATCTCGTTCAAAAGATGGCACCTCAGATAGTGCAGCACTCCCTCAATACTGCCCCTCCAACAGTGCAGCACTCCCTCAGTACTGCCCCTCCGACAGTGCAGCGCTCCCTCAGTACTGCCCCTCCGACAGGGCAGCACTCCCTCAGTACTGCCCCTCCGACACTGCAGCGCTACCTCAGTACTGCCCCTCCGACAGTGCAGCGCTCCCTCAGTACTGCCCCATCAACAGTGCAGAGCTCCCTCAGTACTGCCCCTCCGACAGTGCGGCGCTCCCTCAGTACTGCCCCTCCGACAGTGCGGCGCTCCCTCAGTACTGCCCCTCCGACAGTGCGGAGCTCCCTCAGTACTGCCCGTCGCAGCCCAGTGCTTCCTCAGTACTGACCCTTCGACAGTGCGGCGCTCCCTCAGTACTGCCCCCCCGACAGTGCAGCGCTCCCTCAGTACTGACCCTCCGACAGTGCAGCGCTCCCTCAGTACTGACCCTTCAACAGTGCGGCGCTCCCTCAGTACTGCCCCTCCAACAGTGCGGCGCTCCCTCAGTACTGCCCCTCCGACAGTGCGGCGCTCCCTCAGTGCTGCCCCTCCGACAGTGCAGCACTCCCTCAGTACTGCCCCTCCAACAGTGCGGCGCTCCCTCAGTACTGACCCTCCAACAGTGCGGCGCTCCCTCAGTGCTGCCCCTCCGACAGTGCAGCACTCCCTCAGTACTGCCCCTCCGACAGTGCAGCGCTCCCTCAGTACTGACCCTCCAACAGTGCGGCGCTCCCTCAGTACTGCCCCTCCGACAGTGCAGCGCTCCCTCAGTACTGCCCCTCTGACAGTGCAGCGCTCTCTCAGTACTGCCCCATCAACAGTGCAGAGCTCCCTCAGTACTGCCCCTCCGACAGTGCGGCGCTCCCTCAGTACTGCCCCGCCGACAGTGCGGCGCTCCCTCAGTTCTGCCCCTCCGACAGTGCAGCGCTCCCTCAGTACTGACCCTCCGACGGAGTGCTGCACTCCCTCAGTACTGCCCCTCCGACAGTGCAGCGCTCTCTCAGTACTGCCCCGACAGTGCAGCGCTCCCTCAGTACTGCCCCGACAGTGCAGCGCTCCCTCAGTACTGCCCCTCTGAGTGCACAGGGAGGGTCCGCCTGGGGCTCAAGTCTCTGGAACCGGACTGGAACCCACATTCTTCTGGCGAAAGTGCTACTCCCTGAGCCACGGCGGACACCCGATAAGAGTCTGACCCAGGTCAGGGTAGGAAGGAGCACTTTACAGTCAGTATCTGAGCTGGATTCGAGCCCAGATTTGAGGCCAACGTGTAATCTGATCACACCCGCCAAAGACCGCTCCCACTGCCTTCACATTACCGTCGCAGGTACGGAAATGACTGAACTTGAAGTACATACGCTTTGTTTTTGTCGGAGAACAGCGGCTTGTCCAGTAGTTCCGCGTGCTCCTGCTCCGTCGCGTACTCCACCACCAAAGTGTGGCCCAGGCATCGGACCTGGTGCAGCCTAGTCAGCGCCTGAAATGGCACATTGCAGGATAACAACACTGGATTCACGCCCTCAGGTCTGGCTGCAGATACAATGTGTAAAGTCTTGCCCTTTCTCAGTTTAGCTCCATAACCCAGAAGGCCGAAAGGTTCGAGCCAACAACTTACATTTACATCGTGCCTTTAACGTCACAAGGTGTTTCACAGGAGCGATTATCAGACAAAATCCAACACCGAGACACAGGAGGTGTTAGGACAGGTGCTCAGTCAAAGAGGTGGGTTTTAAGGAGCATCTTAAAGGAGGAGAGAGAGGCGGAGGTTTAGGGAGGGAATTCCAGAGCATAGGGCCCAGGCAGCTGAAGGCACGGCCGCCAATGGCGGAGCGATGGAAATCGGGGATGTGCAAGAGGCCAGAATTAGAGGAGTGCAGAGATCGAGGAGGGCTTTAGAGCTGGAGGAGGTGACAAGAGTCAGGGAGCGGCGAGGCCATGGAGGGATTTGAAAAGGATGAGAATTATAAAATCGAGGCATTGCTCAACCAGAAGCCAACGTAAGTCAGCGAGCACAGGGGTGATGGGTGAACGAGACTTGGTGCGAGTTAGGACACGGGGCAGCAAGCACAGGGGGTGATGGGTGAACGGGACTCGGTGCGAGTTAGGACACGGGGCAGTGAGCACAGGGGGTGATGGGTGAACGGGACTGGGTGTGAGTTAGGACACGGGGCAGTGAGCACAGGGGGTGAGGGGTGAAAGGGACTGGGTGTGAGTTAGGACACGGGGCAGTGAGCACAGGGGGTGATGGGTGAACGGGACTTGGTGCGAGTTAGGACATGGGGCAGTGAGCACAGGGGGTGATGGGTGAACGGGACTTGGTGCGAGTTAGGACACGGGGCAGTGAGCACAGGGGGTGATGGGTGAACGGGACTGGGTGTGAGTTAGGACATGGGGCAGTGAGCACAGTGGGTTGATGGGTGAACGGGACTGGGTGTGAGTTAGGACACGGGGCAGTGAGCACAGGGAGTGATGGGTGAACGGGACTGGGTGTGAGTTAGGACACGGGGCAGTGAGCACAGTGGGTGATGGGTGAACGGGACTGGGTGTGAGTTAGGACACGGGGCAGTGAGCACAGTGGGTGATGGGTGAACGGGACTGGGTGTGAGTTAGGACACGGGGCAGTGAGCACGGGGGGTGATGGGTGAAAGGGACTGGGTGTGAGTTAGGACACGGGGCAGTGAGCACAGGGGCTGATGGGTGAACGGGACTGGGTGTGAGTTAGGACACGGGGCAGTGATCACAGGGGGTGATGGGTGAACGGGACTGGGTGTGAGTTAGGACACGGGGCAGTGAGCACAGGGGGTGATGGGTGAACGGGACTGGGTGTGAGTTAGGACACGGGGCAGTGAGCACAGGGGTGATGGGTGAACGGGACTGGGTGTGAGTTAGGACACGAGGCAGTGAGCACAGGGGGTGATGGGTGAACGGGACTGGGTGTGAGTTAGGACACGGGGCAGTGAGCACAGGGGGTGAGGGGTGAACGGGACTGGGTGTGAGTTAAGACACGGGGCAGTGAGCACAGGGGGTGAGGGGTGAACGGGACTGGGTGTGAGTTAAGACACGGGGCAGTGAGCACAGGGGTGATGGGTGAACGGGACTGGGTGTGAGTTAGGACACGGGTAAGTGAGCACAGGGGGGTGAGGGGTGAACGGGACTTGGTGCGAGTTAGGACACGAGGCAGTGAGCACAGGGGGTGATGGGTGAACGGGACTTGGTGCGAGTTAGGACACGGGGCAGTGAGCACAGGGGGTGATGGGTGAACGGGACTTGGTGCGAGTTAGGACATGGGGCAGTGAGCACAGGGGGTGATGGGTGAACGGGACTGGGTGTGAGTTAGGACACGGGGCAGTGAGCACAGGGGGTGATGGGTGAACGGGACTGGGTGCGAGTTAGGACACGAGGCAGTGAGCACAGGGAGTGATGGGTGAACGGGACTTGGTGCGAGTTAGGACACGGGGGCAGTGAGCACAGGGGGTGATGGGTGAACGGGACTTGGTGCGAGTTAGGACACGGGGCAGTGAGCACAGGGGGTGATGGGTGAACGGGACTGGGTGTGAGTTAGGACACGGGGCAGTGAGCACAGGGGGTGATGGGTGAACGGGACTGGGTGTGAGTTAGGACACGGGGAAGTGAGCACAGGGGGTGATGGGTGAAAGGGACTGGGTGTGAGTTAGGACACGGGGCAGTGAGCACAGGGGGTGATGGGTGAAAGGGACTGGGTGTGAGTTAGGACACGGGGCAGTGAGCACAGGGGGTGATGGGTGAAAGGGACTGGGTGTGAGTTAGGACACGGGGCAGTGAGCACAGGGGGTGATGGGTGAACGGGACTGGGTGTGAGTTAGGACACGGGGCAGTGAGCACAGGGGGTGATGGGTGAAAGGGACTGGGTGTGAGTTAGGACACGGGGCAGTGAGCACAGGGGGTGAGGGGTGAACGGGACTGGGTGTGAGTTAGGACACGGGGCAGTGAGCACGGGGGGTGATGGGTGAAAGGGACTGGGTGTGAGTTAGGACACGGGGCAGTGAGCACAGGGGCTGATGGGTGAACGGGACTGGGTGTGAGTTAGGACACGGGGCAGTGATCACAGGGGGTGATGGGTGAACGGGACTGGGTGTGAGTTAGGACACGGGGCAGTGAGCACAGGGGGTGAGGGGTGAACGGGACTGGGTGTGAGTTAGGACAATGGGCAGTGAGCACAGGGGGTGATGGGTGAACGGGACTGGGTGTGAGTTAGGACACGGGGCAGTGAGCACAGGGGGTGATGGGTGAACGGGACTGGGTGTGTGTTAGGACACGGGGCAGTGAGCACAGGGGGTGAGGGGTGAACGGGACTGGGTGTGAGTTAGGACACGGGGCAGTGAGCACAGGGGGTGAGGGGTGAACGGGACTGGGTGTGAGTTAGGACAATGGGCAGTGAGCACTGGGGGTGAGGGGTGAACGGGACTGGGTGTGAGTTAAGACACGGGGCAGTGAGCACAGGGGGTGAGGGGTGAACGGGACTGGGTGTGAGTTAAGACACGGGGCAGTGAGCACAGGGGTGATGGGTGAACGGGACTGGGTGTGAGTTAGGACACGGGGCAGTGAGCACAGGGAGTGATGGGTGAACGGGACTCGGTGCGAGTTAGGACACGGGGCAGTGAGCACAGGGGTGATGGGTGAACGGGACTGGGTACGAGTTAGGACACGGGGCAGTGAGCACAGGGGGTGATGGGTGAACGGGACTGGGTGTGAGTTAGGACACGGGGCAGTGAGCACAGGGGGTGAGGGGTGAACGGGACTGGATGTGAGTTAGGACACGGGGCAGTGAGCACAGGGGGTGATGGGTGAACGGGACTTGGTGTGAGTTAGGACACGGGGCAGTGAGCACAGGGGGTGATGGGTGAACGGGACTGGGTGTGAGTTAGGACACGGGGCAGTGAGCACAGGGAGTGATGGGTGAACGGGACTCGGTGCGAGTTAGGACACGGGGCAGTGAGCACAGGGGTGATGGGTGAACGGGACTGGGTGTGAGTTAGGACACGGGGCAGTGAGCACAGGGGGTGAGGGGTGAACGGGACTGGGTGTGAGTTAGGACACGGGGCAGTGAGCACGGGGTGATGGGTGAACGGGACTGGGTGTGAGTTAGGACACGGGGCAGTGAGCACAGGGGGTGATGGGTGAACGGGACTGGGTGTGAGTTAGGACACGGGGCAGTGAGCACTGGGTGTTTGGGGTGAACGGGACTGGGTGTGAGTTAGGACACGGGGCAGTGAGCACAGTGGGTGATGGGTGAACGGGACTGGGTGTGAGTTAGGACACGGGGGCAGTGAGCACAGGGGTGATGGGTGAACGGGACTGGGTGTGAGTTAGGACACGGGGCAGTGAGCACAGGGGGTGATGGGTGAACGGGACTGGGTGTGAGTTAGGACACGGGGCAGTGAGCACAGGGGGTGATGGGTGAACGGGACTGGGTCTGAGTTAGGACATGGGGCAGTGAGCACAGGGGGTGATGGGTGAACGGGACTGGGTGTGAGTTAGGACACGGGGCAGTGAGCACAGGGGTGATGGGTGAACGGGACTGGGTGTGAGTTAGGACACGGGGCAGTGAGCACAGGGGGTGATGGGTGAACGGGACTGGGTGTGAGTTAGGACACGGGGCAGTGAGCACAGGGGTGATGGGTGAACGGGACTGGGTGTGAGTTAGGACACGGGGCAGTGAGCACAGGGGTGATGGGTGAACGGGACTGGGTGTGAGTTAGGACACGGGGCAGTGAGCACAGGGGGTGATGGGTGAACGGGACTTGGTGTGAGTTAGGACACGGGCCAGTGAGCACAGGGGGTGATGGGTGAACGGGACTTGGTGTGAGTTAGGACACGGGGCAGTGAGCACAGGGGTGATGGGTGAACGGGACTGGGTGTGAGTTAGGACACGGGGCAGTGAGCACAGGGGGTGATGGGTGAACGGGACTTGGTGTGAGTTAGGACACGGGGCAGTGAGCACAGGGGTGATGGGTGAATGGGACTGGGTGTGAGTTAGGACACGGGGCAGTGAGCACAGGGGTGATGGGTGAACGGGACTGGGTGTGAGTTAGGACACGGGGCAGTGAGCACCGGGGTGATGGGTGAACGGGACTGGGTGTGAGTTAGGACACGGGGCAGTGAGCACAGGCGGTGATGGGTGAACGGGACTGGGTGTGAGTTGGGACACGGGGCAGTGAGCACAGGGGGTGATGGGTGAACGGGACTGGGTGTGAGTTAGGACACGGGGCAGTGAGCACATGGGGTGATGGGTGAACGGG
>NW_028225180.1:18376400-18394664 GCF_052327205.1 Somniosus microcephalus
CTAACTCACACCCAGTCCCGTTCACTCCATCCCCCCCTGTGCTCACTGCCCGTGTCCTAACTCACACCCAGACCCGTTCACCCCAGCACCCCCTGTGCTCACTGCCCCGTGTCCTAACTCACACCCAGTCCCGTTCACCCATCACCCCCTGTGCTCACTGCCCCGTGTCCTAACTCACACCCAGTCCCGTTCACCCATCACCCCCTGTGCTCACTGCCCCGTGTCCTAACTCACACCCAGTCCCGTTCACCCATCACCCCCTGTGCTCACTGCCCCGTGTCCTAACTCACACCAGTCCCGTTCACCCATCACCCCCTGTGCTCACTGCCCCGTGTCCTAACTCACACCAAGTCCCGGTCACCCATCACCCCCTGTGCTCACTGCCTCGTGTCCTAACTCACACCCAGTCCCGTTCACACCATCACCCCCTGTGCTCACTGCCCCGTGTCCTAACTCACACCCAGTCCCGTTCACCCATCCCCCCCTGTGCTCACTGCCCCGTGTCCTAACTCACACCCAGACCCGTTCACCCAGCACCCCTGTGCTCACTGCCCCGTGTCCTAACTCACACCCAGTCCCGTTCACCCATCACCCCCTGTGCTCACTGACCCGTGTCCTAACTCACACCCAGTCCCGTTCACTCATCACCCCCTGTGCTCACTGCCCCGTGTCCTAACTCACACCCAGTCCCGTTCACCCATCACCCCTGTGCTCACTGCCCGTGTCCTAACTCACACCCAGTCCCGTTCACCCACACCCCCTGTGCTCACTGCCCCGTGTCCTAACTCACACCAAGTCCCGGTCACCCATCACCCCTGTGCTCGTTCAACTGCATTGGCTTCCGGTTCAGCAACGCCTCGATTTTAAAAATCTCATCATTGCTTTCACATCCCTGCATGGCCTCGCCCTCTTTATCTCTCGTCTCCTACAACACTCCCTATCTCTCTCTGTAACCTCCAGCCCCTACAACCCTCCCTATCTCTGTAACCTCCAGCCCTACAACCCTCCCTATTTCTGTAACCTCCCCCAGCCCCTACAATCCTCCCTATCTCTGTAACCTCCTCCAGCCCCTACAACCCTCCCTATCTCTGTAACCTCCCCAGCCCCTACAACCCTCCCTATCTCTGTAACCTCCCCCAGCCCCTACAACCCTCCCTATCTCTGTAACCTCCCCCAGCCCCTACAACCCTCCCTATCTCTGTAACCTCCCCCAGCCCCTACAACCCTCCCTATCTCTGTAATCTCCTCCAGCCCCTACAACCCTCCCTATCTCTGTAACCTCCTCCAGCCCCTACAACCCTCCCTATCTCTGTAACCTCCTCCAGCCACTACAAACCTATCTCTGTAACCTCCTCCAGCCCCGACAACCCTCCCTATCTCTGTAACCTCCTCCAGCCCCTACAACCCTCCCTATCTCTGTAACCTCCTCCAGCCACTACAAACCTATCTCTGTAACCTCCTCCAGCCCCGACTACCCTCCCTATCTCTGTAACCTCCTCCAGCCCCTACAACCCTCCCGATCTCTGTAACCTCCTCCAGCCCCTACAACCCTCCCTATCTCTGTAACCTCCTCCAGCCCTACAACCCTCCGTCTGTGTAACCTCCTCCAGCCCCTACAACCCTCCCTATCTCTGTAACCTCCTCCAGCCCTACAACCTTCCATATCTCTGTAACCTCCTCCAGCCCCGACAAACCTATCTCTGTAACCTCCTCCAGCCCTACAACCCTCCCTATCTGTAACCTCCTCCAGTCCCTACAACCCTCCCTATCTCTAACCTCCTCCAGCCCCTACAACCCTCCGAGATCTCTGCAACCTCCTACAACCCTCCCTCTCTAACCTCCTCCAGCCCCTACAACCCTCCCTATCTCTAACCTCCTCCAGCCCCAACAACCGTCCGAGATCTCTGTAACCTCCTCCAGCCCTACAACCTTCCCTATCTCTGTAACCTCCTCCAGCCCTACAACCCTCCCTATCTCTGTAACCTCCTCCAGTCCCTACAACCCTCCCTATCTCTAACCTCCTCCAGCCCCTACAACCCTCCCTATCTCTGTAACCTCCTCCAGTCCCTCCAACCCTCCCTATCTCTAACCTCCTCCAGCCCCTACAACCCTCCGAGATCTCTGCAACCTCCTCCAATTCTGGCCTCTCGCGCATCCCTCGATTTCCATCACCTCACCAGTGGCGGCCGTGCCTTCAGCTGCCTGGGCTCTGAGCTCTGAGATTCCCTCCCTAAACCTCTCCGTCACTCTCTCTCCTCCTTTAAGACGCTCCTTAAAACCCACCTCTTTCGGTCACCTGCCCTCATATCTCCTTGTGTGTCTCGGTGTCAGATTGTGTTTGATGAACGCTCCTGCGAATCGCCTTGGGACGTTGGCTGATGTTAAAGGCGCTATACAACTGCAAGCTGTTGTTGTAAGGCGAGGTAGGGAAGAGGAGAATATACAATGCTCGTGCTAACTCAATGAAAGAACCAGCAATTACTCACTTTCCGGCTCTTCAAAACGACACGTTACATTCTCCATCCCTCTCAAACGCCTATTCCATTCAGAGATATGTTTTTCCTTAAATATAGTCTTTAAACTGCTGCAGTATCACTCCATTTAAATTAAAATGAGGTTGGGGGTGGGTGTGGGCAGATATCAGTGTGAGCTCACAGACAGATCACATCTCACAAAGGGGAAGTGCGGGCTGTCACCCTTAAGTATTTAAAGGCCACAGCTTTCATGGGATCTTGCCGTGCGCAAATTTGTAGCCGAGTTTTGCCACTCAAAGTCACTGGCCAGTGACCCCGGGGTTAGAGGGGGAAATCAGCCAGGGTTCCTGCTCCTGATCACTGTCCAGTGACCCCTGGGTTGGAGAGAAGTGAAATCAGCCAGGGTTCCTGCTCCTGATCACTGTCCACTGACCCCTGGGATAGAGGGGGGAAATCAGCCAGGGTTCGTGCTCCTGATCACTGTCCAGTGACCCCTGGGTTAGAGAGAGAGAGAGGAAATCAGCCATTGTTCCTGCTCCTGATCCCTGCCCAGTGACCCCTGGGTTAGAGAGAGGGGAAATCAGCCAGGGTTCCTGCTCCTGATCACTGTCCAGTGACCCCTGGGTTAGAGGGGAAATCAGCCAGGGTTCCTGCTCCTGATCACTGCCCAGTGACCCCTGGGTTAGAGAGAGAGGAAATCAGCCAGGGTTCCTTCTCCTGATCACTGTCCAGTGACCGCTGGGTTAGAGAGAGGGGAAATCAGCCAGGGTTCCTGCTCCTGATCACTGCCCAGTGACCCTTGGGTTAGAGAGAGGGGAAATCAGCCAGGGTTCCTGCTCCTGATCACTGCCCAGTGACCCCTGTGTTAGAGAGAGGGGAAATCAGCCAGGGTTCCTGCTCCTGATCGCTGCCCAGTGACCCCTGGATTAGAGAGAGGGGAAATCAGCCAGTGTTCCTGCTCCTGATCACTGCCCAGTGACCCCTGGGTTAGAGAGAGGGGAAATCAGCCAGGGTTCCTGCTCCTGATCACTGCCCAGTGACCCCTGGGTTAGAGAGAGGGGAAATCAGCCAGGGTTCCTGCTCCTGATCACTGCCCAGTGACCCCGGGGTTAGAGAGAGGGGAAATCTGCCAGGGTTCCTGCTCCTGATCACTGTCCAGTGACCCCTGGGTTAGAGAGAGGGGAAATCAGCCAGGGTTCCTGCTCCTGATCGCTGCCCAGTGACCCCTGGGTTAGAGAGAGGGGAAATCAGCCAGGGTTCCTGCTCCTGATCACTGCCCAGTGACTCCTGGGTTAGAGAGAGGGGAAATCAGCCAGGGTTCGTGCTCCTGATCACTGTCCAGTGACCCCTGGGTTAGAGAGAGGGGAAATCAGCCAGGGTTCCTGCTCCTGATCACTGTCCCTGACCCCTGGGTTAGAGAGAGGGGAAATCAGCCAGGGTTCCTGCTCCTGATCACTGTCCAGTGACCCCTGGGTTAGAGAGAGCGGAAATCAGCCAGGGTTCCTGCTCCTGATCGCTGTCCAGTGACACCTGGGTTAGAGAGAGAGGAAATCAGCCAGGGTTCCTGCTCCTGATCACTGTCCAGTGACCCCTGGGTTAGAGAGAGAGGAAATCAGCCAGGGTTCCTGCTCCTGATCGCTGTCCAGTGACCCCTGGGTTAGAGAGAGAGGAAATCAGCCAGGGTTCCTGCTCCTGATCACTGTCCAGTGACCCCTGGGTTAGAGAGAGGGGAAATCAGCCAGGGTTCCTGCTTCTGATCACTGTCCAGTGACCCCTGGGTTAGAGAGAGAGGTGAAAACAGCCAGGGTTCCTGCTCCTGATCACTGTCCAGTGACCCCTGGGTTAGAGAGAGCGGAAATCAGCCAGGGTTCCTGCTCCTGATCGCTGTCCAGTGACCCCTGGGTTAGAGAGAGAGGAAATCAGCCAGGGTTCCTGCTCCTGATCACTGTCCAGTGACCCCTGGGTTAGAGAGAGAGGAAATCAGCCAGGGTTCCTGCTCCTGATCGCTGTCCAGTGACCCCTGGGTTAGAGAGAGAGGAAATCAGCCAGGGTTCCTGCTCCTGATCACTGTCCAGTGACCCCTGGGTTAGAGAGAGGGGAAATCAGCCAGGGTTCCTGCTTCTGATCACTGTCCAGTGACCCCTGGGTTAGAGAGAGGGGAAATCAGCCAGGGTTCCTGCTCCTGATCACTGTCCAGTGACCCCTGGGTTAGAGAGAGGGGAAATCAGCCAGGGTTCCTGCTTCTGATCACTGTCCAGTGACCCCTGGGTTAGAGAGAGGGGAAATCAGCCAGGGTTCCTGCTTCTGATCACTGTCCAGTGACCCCTGGGTTAGAGAGAGAGGGGAAATCAGCCAGGGTTCCTGCTCCTGATCACTGTCCAGTGACCCCTGGGTTAGAGAGAGGGGAAATCAGTCAGGGTTCCTGCTCCTGATCACTGCCCAGTGATCCCTGGGTTAGAGAGAGGGGAAATCAGCCAGGGTTCCTGCTCCTGATCACTGTCCAGTGACCCCTGGGTTAGAGAGAGGGGGAAATCAGCCAGGGTTCCTGCTCCTGATCACTGTCCAGTGACCCCTGGGTTAGAGAGAGGGGGAAATCAGCCAGGGTTCCTGCTCCTGATCACTGTCCAGTGATCCCTGGGTTAGAGAGAGGGGAAATCAGCCAGGGTTCCTGCTCCTGATCACTGCCCAGTGACCCCTGGGTTAGAGAGAGAGGAAATCAGCCAGGGTTCCTGCTCCTGATCACTGTCCAGTGACCCCTGGGTTAGAGAGAGAGGAAATCAGCCAGGGTTCCTGCTCCTGATCGCTGTCCAGTGACCCCTGGGTTAGAGAGAGAGGAAATCAGCCAGGGTTCCTGCTCCTGATCGCTGTCCAGTGACCCCTGGGTTAGAGAGAGAGGAAATCAGCCAGGGTTCCTGCTCCTGATCACTGTCCAGTGACCCCTGGCTTAGAGAGAGGGGAAATCAGCCAGGGTTCCTGCTTCTGATCACTGTCCAGTGACCCCTGGGTTAGAGAGAGGGGAAATCAGCCAGGGTTCCTGCTCCTGATCACTGTCCAGTGACCCCTGGGTGAGAGAGAGGGGAAATCAGCCAGGGTTCCTGCTTCTGATCACTGTCCAGTGACCCCTGGGTTAGAGAGAGGGGAAATCAGCCAGGGTTCCTGCTTCTGATCACTGTCCAGTGACCCCTGGGTTAGAGAGAGGGGAAATCAGCCAGGGTTCCTGCTCCTGATCACTGTCCAGTGACCCCTGGGTTAGAGAGAGGGGAAATCAGCCAGGGTTCCTGCTTCTGATCACTGTCCAGTGACCCCTGGGTTAGAGAGAGGGGAAATCAGCCAGGGTTCCTGCTTCTGATCACTGTCCAGTGACCCCTGGGTTAGAGAGAGAGGGGAAATCAGCCAGGGTTCCTGCTCCTGATCACTGTCCAGTGACCCCTGGGTTAGAGAGAGGGGAAATCAGTCAGGGTTCCTGCTCCTGATCACATTCCACTGACCCCTGGGTTAGAGAGAGGGGGAAATCAGCCAGGGTTCCTGCTCCTGATCACTGTCCAGTGACCCCTGGGTTAGAGAGAGGGGAAATCAGCCAGGGTTCCTGCTCCTGATCACTGTCCAGTGACCCCTGGGTTAGAGAGAGGGGAAATCAGCCAGGGTTCCTGCTCCTGATCACTGTCCAGTGACCCCTGGGTTAGAGAGAGGGGGAAATCAGCCAGGGTTCCTGCTCCTGATCACTGTCCAGTGACCCCTGGGTTAGAGAGAGGGGGAAATCAGCCAGGGTTCCTGCTCCTGATCACTGCCCAGTGATCCCTGGGTTAGAGAGAGGGGAAATCAGCCAGGGTTCCTGCTCCTGATCACTGTCCAGTGACCCCTGGGTTAGAGAGAGGGGGAAATCAGCCAGGGTTCCTGCTCCTGATCACTGTCCAGTGACCCCTGGGTTAGAGAGAGGGGGAAATCAGCCAGGGTTCCTGCTCCTGATCACTGCCCAGTGATCCCTGGGTTAGAGAGAGGGGAAATCAGCCAGGGTTCCTGCTCCTGATCACTGTCCAGTGACCCCTGGGTTAGAGAGAGGGGAAATCAGCCAGGGTTCCTGCTCCTGATCATTGCCCAGTGACCCCTGGGTTAGAGAGAGGGGAAATCAGCCAGGGTTCCTGCTCCTGATCACTGCCCAGTGACCCCTGGGTTAGAGAGAGGGGAAATCAGCCAGGGTTCCTGCTCCTGATCACTGCCCAGTGACCCCTGGGTTAGAGAGAGGGGGAAATCAGCCAGGGTTCCTGCTCCTGATCACTGCCCAGTCACCCCTGGGTTAGAGAGAGGGGAAATCAGCCAGGGTTCCTGCTCCTGATCACTGCCCAGTGACCCCTGGGTTAGAGAGAGGGGGAAATCAGCCAGGGTTCCTGCTCCTGATCACTGCCCAGTCACCCCTGGGTTAGAGAGAGGGGAAATCAGCCAGGGTTCCTGCTCCTGATCACTGTCCAGTGACCCCTGGGTTAGAGAGAGGGGAAATCAGCCAGGGTTCCTGCTCCTGATCACTGTCCAGTGACCCCTGGGTTAGAGAGAGGAGAAATCAGCCAGGGTTCCTGCTCCTGCTCACTGTCCAGACCCCGGGGTTAGAGAGAGGGGAAATCAGCCTGGGTTCCTGCTCCTGATCACTGCCCAGTGACCCCTGGGTTAGAGAGAGAGGGGAAATCAGCCAGGGTTCCTGCTCCTGATCACTGTCCAGTGACCCCTGGGTTAGAGAGAGGGGAAATCAGCCTGGGTTCCTGCTCCTGATCACTGCCCAGTGACCCCTGGGTTAGAGAGAGAGGGGAAATCAGCCTGGGTTCCTGCTCCTGATCACTGCCCAGTGACCCCTGGGTTAGAGAGAGAGGGGAAATCAGCCCGGGTTCCTGCTCCTGATCACTGCCCAGTGACCCCTGGGTTAGAGAGAGAGGAAATCAGCCAGGGTTCCTGCTCCTGATCACTGTCCAGTGACCCTGGGTTAGAGAGAGAGGGGAAATCAGCCAGGGTTCCTGCTCCTGATCACTGTCCAGTGACCTCTGGGTTAGAGAGAGGGGAAATCAGCCAGGGTTCCTGCTCCTGATCACTGCCCAGTGACCTCTGGGTTAGAGAGAGAGGAAATCAGCCAGGGTTCCTGCTCCTGATCAGTGCCCAGTGACCCCTGGGTTAGAGAGAGGGGAAATCAGCCAGGGTTCCTGCTCCTGCTCACTGCCCAGTGACCCCTGGGTTAGAGAGAGGGGAAATCAGCCCGGGTTCCTGCTCCTGATCACTGCCCAGTGACCCCTGGGTTAGAGAGAGGGGGAAATCAGCCAGGGTTCCTGCTCCTGATCACTGCCCAGTGACCCCTGGGTTAGAGAGAGAGGAAATCAGCCAGGGTTCCTGCTCCTGATCACTGCCCAGTGACCCCTGGGTTAGAGAGAGGGGAAATCAGCCAGGGTTCCTGCTCCTGATCACTGTCCAGTGACCCCTGGGTTAGAGAGAGGGGAAATCAGCCAGGGTTCCTGCTCCTGATCACTGTCCAGTGACCCCTGGGTTAGAGAGAGGGGAAATCAGCCAGGGTTCCTGCTCCTGATCACTGTCCAGTGACTCCTGGGTTAGAGAGAGAGAGGAAATCAGCCAGGGTTCCTGCTCCCGATCACTGTCCAGTGACCCGTGGGTTAGAGAGAGGGGAAATCAGCCAGGGTTCCTGCTCCTGCTCACTGTCCAGTGACCCCTGGGTTAGAGAGAGGGGAAATCAGCCAGGGTTCCTGCTCCTGATCACTGTCCCTGACCCCTGGGTTAGAGAGAGAGGGGAAATCAGCCAGGGTTCCTGCTCCTGATCACTGCCCAGTGACCCTTGGGTTAGAGAGAGGGGAAATCAGCCAGGGTTCTGCTCCTGATCACTGTCCAGTGACCCCTGGGTTAGAGAGAGGGGAAATCAGCCAGTGTTCCTGCTCCTGATCACTGCCCAGTGACCCCTGGGTTAGAGAGAGGGGGAATCAGCCAGGGTTCTGCTCCTGATCACTGCCCAGTGACCCCTGGGTTAGAGAGAGGGGGAATCAGCCAGGGTTCCTGCTCCTGATCACTGTCCAGTGATCCCTGGGGTTAGAGAGAGAGGAAATCAGCCAGGGTTCCTGCTCCTGATCACTGTCCAGTGACCCCTGGGTTAGACAGCCAGACAGAGTGAATACACACGCTGAAGATGGGCTGCTGAATTTTTAGTGTTTTTAGTGTTTAAAGTGGGGAAAAAAAAGGTTCATTTCAAGTTTAAAAAGGTTTTAAAGTTAAATCTAGTTCTAGTTAAGTTAGTTTAGTTTGTTTAGTTAAGTTTAAGTTTAGTTTAGTCTAGATTAAGTAAGAAAGGAAAAGACCACCAAAGGAAAAAAAACCAGAGGAAACTAGAAAAAAAAAAGCCAAAGAAAAAAAAAAAAAAAAAAAGAAATAAGGGAAAAAAAAACAAACGGGGCCACAGCAGCAGCAGAAGCAAGGTGACTCGGCCGCATCGGGAACCGAGGCGCGAAGGCCGCACGGAGACGCAGCAGCAGCCGGAGCGAGGAGACTCGGGGAGGCCGCTTCGGGAAACGAGGCGAATCGGGGAGGCCGCACGGAGACGCAGCGGCAGCCGGAACGAGGTGACTCGGGGAGCCCGAGCGGCGAACGAGACACGGCCCGATCGGCGGCCGCAGTCCAGCACCCGAGCGACGACCGCAGTCCAGCACCCGAGCGACGGCCGCAGTCCAGCACCCGAGCGACGACCGCAGTCCAGCACCCGAACGGCGAACGAGGCACAACCCGAGCGGCGGCTGGGCTAGAAAGCCCGGGAAAGGCCCGAGGAGCCAGGCCCAGAGACCTCTGAGGAGAAGGGGAGCAACCAGAAGGCTTCCAGAAGCAAACCAAGACTGTGAGTACAGGGCCCAGGGAGGGAGACTGAAGCCAGGGAAAGGCCCGAGGAGCCAGGCCGAGACAGAGGCACAGAGACCTCTGAGGGGGAGGGGAACAGCCCGAAGGCACCGGGAAACAGCGGCTCACAGACCCAGACCTGAGAAGGGTGAACCCAGAAGCCGAGGCCCAGGGACCACGGGGTCGGAGAGGGGGACCGGGAAAGTTCGCGAACAGGGAGAGGGAAACACCAAACCCGGGGCCCCAGAAAAGCTTATTCTAAGATCAACAATACTTTACCAAAAATGAGCGAATCAGAAGATCCACAACAGCCCCGCTTCCAGATTCCCCCCAACACCGCAAAAAAAGCTATAAAAGCGATCAAGCATGAGCAGATGAGAGAAAAACCAGAAACACTTTTTGCTGACTGTTACAACAATGGGACAAAAAGTAACCTCATTTTCTACTCAGATCAGCCAGTGGCTTGGATCACAGCAATAAAATCACACTATACCAATGTTAAGCTAGAAAATACCGCAAATGGGTCCATAATGAAAATTAACACACCAGGAGACAGTTCAACTACGACGGTCAACGCGTACAATACCGGGACAATATTAGTGCAAGGCAACCTCGACAAATTTGCAACGGCCTTCAGGACACTGAAAAAATTAACTAAGGGGGGAAGGAACAGCCCCAGAGTGGCCCGCACTCCCCCCAACATTGACAACTTACCAGGAGAAAATCTGCCTGGTCAGGAGGTGAACGAGCCACACAGTTCAAACCAGACACCAACCCCGGGGAACCACAGCCACACGATACAACTGACAAACCCCAGCATAACTACCAGGGAGGAAGCCACACATAGTCCCCCTACCATTCCCAGCTCACCAAGAGAAGAGCAGCATAGCCAGGAAGTGAGTGAGCCCTCCAGGGCCGACCAGCCTAGCCAGGAAGTGAGTGAGCCTACCAGGGCCGACCAGGCACATACCCCGGGATCACACAGCCAGATACAACCAAAAGATAAATTTAATCAATTAGAGATAGAGGTGGTTAAACTTAGAGAGGACTTCCTCAAAATGAATGACTATCAAAATCAGGAGAGGGAGAGACACAAGAGAGAGCTGAAGCTACTTGAGAACCAGGTGAATCTACTTAGGAATCAGGTGAAAGAGCTGCAGGAAAAAGAAGAGAGCCATAGAGGAGAGATAACACCATTAGACCAGCAACCAGAGGCTAGAGATAAGACAAGGCAGAGCCGGACGGAACGGCTGCACTCCCACATGGAACAAAAGCAACAGACACACAATACAAGGGGTGCCACACAGACCGACCAGCATACTGATTCGCAATCTTCCCCCACCACCGTGGAACCACAAGCGGGCCGCTCACAAGAGGTACGCACACACCAGACACCCCAGCCCAGCACACACACTGAGTCCAAGCGAAAGCCACCAGACAGTAAACACAAACAAGGCTGACGTCGTAATACTCATAGACTCAAATGGGAAATTTCTATGGGAGAAAAAGCTATTCCCTAGAAGTAAAGTAGAAAAGATCTGGTGCCCAACAACAAACAGAGCCATGGGATGGCTGACCAAAGCCAGATTAGGCTCCCCCCAACACATAATAATACACACGGGCACAAATGACCTAAAGACCCAACAGAAAGAAGTAGCAACATCGCTCAGAGCAATGATTAGGAAAGCAAGCAGTACATTTCCAAACACTAGAATCACTGTTTCCACAATATTGCCGAGAACAGACTTCAACAACAACACAATTCATGAGATAAATGCCAGCATAGCAAGAGACTGCGAATCAAACCACAACGTACACCTGGCCCAACACCCCACCCTCGATGAGGAATGTCTTTACGACCACGTCCACATCCAAAGGCAAAGAATATCGATCCTTGCTAAAGCCCTGAAGGACGTCGCTTTTAACCGGGTCCATACCCAGACTCCAAGAGGACCCCCCCCCGACCACCAGAGATCAGCGGGGTACATATCAGGAACACTACAAGGACCACCAACACACCAACCGAGACCAGAGAGGATCCCCATGCAAAACAACAATGTCAGACCTGCACCACTCCTGTCCCACAGGGGAATAGGACTGCTCCCAGCCAGACAGAGGGAGAGATGCACAGGACGTACGCAATACCTCAGACAGAAACAATCCATTAAGAGACAATAAGCAGATGTGCAGCAGCATCTACTTCCGCCTTATGGATCAAGGACTAATTAATAGAAAGAACTGTAACCAAATTGTATTAACTTTTGTAGACAACTGATGTGATCTTTTTTTTCCCACACTTAGACACGACAAACACGTACCACTCTTTAACCTATCATAGTAAAAGATCAAACTTAACATGAAATCCTTATATATTTCGACCTGGAATATCCAAGGTCTACGCTCTTCACTGCGAGAAGTGAAAAGTAGGACCCCAGAGTTCATAGATGAAACTAAAGACCTAGATATTATCATTTTACAGGAAACTTGGTATAAAGGAAAAGGACACACTGGCTGTCCCCAAGGGTACACTGAGCTGGTGGTGCCCTCCAATAAATTACCAAGTGTAACCCAAGGCAGAGACTCCGGAGGCATACTGATCTGGTTTAAAACAGAACTTAAGAATTACATCAAATTTATAAAAAAGGGCGAAAACCATATGTGGCTCAAACTTGAGAGGGAGATTATCTCAAACACCCAAGATGTTTACATTTGCGCACTTTATATCCCTCCAATCGATTCCCCGTACTTTAAAGAGGACACCTTCTCCAACATGGAGGGGGAAATTATCCAATACCAGGCCCAGGGGAACGTGTTGATCTGTGGGGACCTCAATTCAAGAACGGGCGAAGAACCAGACTTCACCAATAATCAGGGAAACAATTATGTTTTCGGGAATAACCACTTTGACATCCCTTCCCTTCCATACAGGCATAACTGCGACAAGCAGTCAAATACCAACGGAAAACAGCTACTACAGCTCTGTCGAAACCTGGGTCTGTACATTGTCAATGGTAGGTTCATAGGAGACCTCCTAGGAAGATCGACCTATTGCTCACCTCTTGGCTGCAGCACAGTAGACTATATGATTACAGACTTAGACCCATCCTCTTTCAGAGCATTCACAGTCAAACCACAAACAACACTGTCAGATCACAGTCAAATTACTATGTTCCTCAAAAAGACAGAAACAAACAACATAGAAACACAACCCAGTAAACTGTACAACACCAAAAAATCGTACAGATGGGCCAAAAACGACACGGAAAAATACCAGAAAACAATTAGCAATGCATCAACTCAAGCTCTCTTAGACACCTTTCTGGATAACATATACACTCACAATAAAGAAGGCGTAAACCGGGCAGTTAGTAAACTAAACAATATTTTTGATAATTTGGCAACAAATGCAAACTTGAAAGCTCGCAAGAACAAACCCAAAACAAAAAACTATGAAAAATGGTTTGACCGAGATTGCCATAACATGAGGAAAAAACTTAGAAAAATATCAAACCAAAAACACAGACATCCAGAAAACGAGGAACTACGCCTTACTTATTGTCAGACACTAACACAATACAGAAACACACTCAGAACCAAAAAAGAGCAATATATTAAGAATACACTCAGCTCCATGGAGGAATCCATTGATTCCAATTGTTTCTGGGAAAACTTGAAAACACTACACAAAAAACAACACGACGATTTGGCCATTCAAAATGGGGACACATGGGTAAACCACTTTGAAAAATTATACCAGAAAAAAACACTAAGACCAGAGCAACACCAAATATGCAAAAAACTGGAAAAGCTAGAAATGGCCATAAAAGATAACCAAAACCCGCTGGACGCCATAATAACAGAAAAAGAACTTCTTGAAAAACTCAAGGACCTGCGACCAGGAAAAGCCTGCGGGACAGACGGCATACTAAACGAGATGATTAAACACACAGACAACAAAATGAAACTGGCTATCCTAAAACTCTTCAACTTGGTTCTGAGTGTCGGTTATTTCCCTGATATCTGGAACAAAGGACTCATAACGCCCATATACAAAAGTGGGGACAAAATCGACCCAAACAACTATCGAGGCATCTGTGTAAACAGTAACCTGGGGAAGGTATTCTGTAGCATCATAAACAAAAGACTTATAAACTTCCTTGAGGAGCACAATGTCTTGAGTAAAAGCCAAATTGGATTCCTGCCAAACTATAGAACATCCGATCATATCTTCACCCTACAGACCCTAATTGACAAACACGTTCACAATAACAAAAGCAAAATCTACGCATGCTTTGTAGATTTCCAGAAGGCTTTCGACTCCATCTGGCATGACGGTTTATTCCTGAAACTTATCGAAAGTGGGGTAGGAGGGAAAACATATGATGTAATTAAATCAATGTATACAAACAACAAATGTGCAGTTAAAATTGGAGACAAACAAACAAAATACTTCCCACAGGGGCGGGGGGTGACGCAGGGCTCGCCAATCTCACCGACACTCTTTAATATTTACATAAATGGATTGGCAAAACTACTTGAACAATCTACAGCACCCGGCCTCACCCTATATGAATCCAAGGTTAAATTCCTCCTCTATGCAGACGACCTGGTTCTGCTGTCACCTACTAAAGAGGGGCTACAGCAAAACCTGGACCTGCTGGAGTCGTACTGCCAGACTTGGGCCCTGACAATAAATCCCCAAAAAACCAAAGTCCTTGTGTTCCAGCAAAGATCCAAACATCAGGGACCCAAAATAAATTTCACAGTAGGAACAACCAAAATTGAACAAACCACTAACTACACATACTTGGGCTTAAAAATCAGTTCTACGGGAAACTTCAAACTGGCTGTGAATGAACTGAAAGAGAAAGCAAGAAGGGCTTTCTATGCCATCAAAAAATCAATCCAAATAGAAATCCCAATTAGCATTTGGCTCAAAATTTTCAAATCAGTAATTGAACCAATTGCACTCTATGGCAGTGAGGTATGGGGACCGCTAACTCAACAAGAATTTGCAAAATGGGACAAACACCCAATTGAGATCCTACATGCAGAATTCTGTAAAAGTATCCTCCGGACTCAAAGGAAAACAGTAAACAATGCATGCAGGGCGGAACTAGGCCAATATCCATTAATAATCACTATCCAAAAAAGAGCCACCAAATTTTGGAATCACCTACAAATGAGCAATCCCCAATGCTATCACTACGACGCCCTGAAATGCCAAGAGCTGACCATAAAGAAGAATACCCTCAGTCAACTAGTCCTGGGACTCAGTGAAGTAACTACTAACAATACTAACAATAACCAGCCCCAGGACAGTGACAGGGTAACACAAAGAATTCGACCCAACACAATCGTCGCTAAGCAAAAGGAAAAATATCTGACATATTGGGCAGAAACAACAAAAACCCAAAGCAAACTCAATTGCTACTTGGCCCTAAACAGACAATACAACATAGCTGATTACCTGACCATGGTAAAGGATAACAAACTGAGAAGAACCTTGACAAGGTACAGACTTAGCGAACATAGCCTAGCGATCGAAAAAGGCAGACACAGGCAGACCAGGCTGCCAAGAGAGGACAGGATATGCTCTCACTGCAGTCAGGGAGTGGTGGAGACAGAGATGCACTTCCTCACAGCTTGTGGAAAATATCAGGGCATCAGGGAGAATTTCTACCAAAAATTCTCACAAATATGCCCTGATTTCAGAAATCTGAATGACAACCAAAAACTCCCATTCCTACTGGGAGAGGAGAGAAGCTGTGTAACGCTGGCGGCGCACTATGTTGCAGCTTGCCATGAACAGAGGGACAACCAGTAAGCTAAGAAAAAAATATATATAAACAATGCGAATGTATATTTATACACTCAGGGATATACCTGTTTATACACTGTATGAATAGAACTGCGTTTATGTGCTGAACCATAAATGTATTTTGATGCTTTGGCAACATAAGATGTAACTTATCATGCCAATAAAGCGATTTAAATTGTAATTGTAGAGAGAGGGGAAATCAGCCAGGGTTCCTGCTCCTGATCACTGCCCAGTGACCCCTGGGTTAGAGAGAGAGGAAATCAGCCAGGGTTCCTGCTCCTGATCACTGCCCAGTGACCCCTGGGTTAGAGAGAGAGGGGAAATCAGCCAGGGTTCCTGCTCCTGATCACTGTCCAGTGACCCCTGGGTTAGAGAGAGGGGAAATCAGCCAGGGTTCCTGCTCCTGATCACTGTCCAGTGACCCCTGGGTTAGAGAGAGGGGAAATCAGCCAGGGTTCCTGCTCCTGATCACTGTCCAGTGACCCCTGGGTTAGAGAGAGAGGGGAAATCAGCCAGGGTTCCTGCTCCTGATCACTGTCCAGTGACCCCTGGGTTAGAGAGAGAGGGGAAATCAGCCAGGGTTCCTGCTCCTGATCACTGCCCAGTGACCCCGGGGTTAGAGAGAGGAGAAATCAGCCAGGGTTCCTGCTCCTGATCACTGCCCAGTGACCCCTGGGTTAGAGAGAGGGGAAATCAGTCAGGGTTCCTGCTCCTGATCACTGCCCAGTGACCCCTGGGTTAGAGAGAGGTGAAATCAGTCAGGGTTCCTGCTCCTGATCACTGTCCAGTGACCCCTGGGTTAGAGAGAGTGGAAATCAGCCAGGGTTCCTGCTCCTGATCACTGTCCAGTGACCCCTGGGTTAGAGAGAGTGGAAATCAGCCAGGGTTCCTGCTCCTGATCACTGCCCAGTGACCCCTCGGTTAGAGAGAGGGGAAATCAGCCAGGGTTCCTGCTCCTGATCACTGTCCAGTGACCCCTGGGTTAGAGAGAGAGGAAATCAGCCAGGGTTCCTGCTCCTGATCACTGTCCAGTGACCCCTGGGTTAGAGGGGGAAATCAGCCAGGGCTCCTGCTCCTGATCACTGCCCAGTGACCCCCTGGGTTAGAGAGAGAGGGGAAATCAGCCAGGGTTCCTGCTCCTGATCACTGTCCAGTGACCCCTGGGTTAGAGAGAGGGGAAATCAGCCAGGGTTCCTGCTCCTGATCACTGCCCAGTGACCCCTGGGTTAGAGAGAGAGGAAATCAGCCAGGGTTCCTGCTCCTGATCACTGCCCAGTGACCCCTGGGTTAGAGAGAGAGGAAATCAGCCAGGGTTCCTGCTCCTGATCACTGCCCAGTGACCCCTGGGTTAGAGAGAGAGGAAATCAGCCAGGGTTCCTGCTCCTGATCACTGCCCAGTGACCCCTGGGTTAGAGAGAGGGGAAATCAGCCAGGGTTCCTGCTCCTGATCACTGCCCAGTGACCCCTGGGTTAGAGAGAGGGGAAATCAGCCAGGGTTCCTGCTCCTGATCACTGCCCAGTGACCCCGGGGTTAGAGAGAGAGGAAATCAGCCAGGGTTCCTGCTCCTGATCACTGCCCAGTGACCCCTGGGTTAGAGAGAGAGGAAATCAGCCAGGGTTCCTGCTCCTGATCACTGCCCAGTGACCCCTGGGTTAGAGAGAGGGGAAATCAGCCAGGGTTCCTGCTCCTGATCACTGTCCAGTGACCCCTGGGTTAGAGAGAGAGGGAAATCAGCCAGGGTTCCTGCTCCTGATCACTGTCCAGTGACCCCTGGGTCCTTTATTTGGCGAGAATGGAACAAACGTGGAGGGGACAGATATTGGGAAAAATGAAGACGCAAAATCCAAAGGTTATCGCAAAATAAAAAGAATCTGCTTTTATTCCGAGTTGATTTCAGGATCTGCGCCTGTTGGAACACAGGGAGCGCGCTGTCCTGAGTGATCGCACACCCCACAAACAACCGTAACAAAGACCAGTCACTGCAAACCCCTGCCCCACATCTCCACTCAATCACCAAATAAAGCTGCTCTCCGAGATATTAATGTACAAATAATTGTTCGTGTCTCTCTACCCCTCTCCACCCATGTCTCTCTCACACTCTACCCATCTCTCTCCTCCCACCGGTCTCGTACTCTTCCCCCTCTTGCCCACGCTCTCAGACACTCCCCGGCTCACTCTCCCCCTCACACACTCACTACCCGCCTCTCTCTCCCTCTATCACGCACACACTCACTACCCATCTCTCCCTATCCCTCTCACACACTCCCTGTCTCACTCACTCACTATCAGACACTCCCCCTCTCACAACCCGTCTCTCCCTATCCCTCTCAGACACTCCCTGTCTCACTCACTCACTATCAGACACTCTCCGTCTCACACACACTCCCTCACTGTCCCCCTCTCTATCTCTAACACACTCTTGCTCTCTCTCCGCTTCACTTGTCCACTCCCTTCAGCCCCTTCTGTTGTCTCTGGAGCTGGTTTTTCTGCAGAATCTTCAGCGTGTCCCTCTTCTCGATCTTCCGCAGTTGTTTCTTCTTCATTCGTTTGATTTTCAGAGGTTTTTGATCTACGGAAGGAGGGAGGGGGGGAAAAAAAAGTGATTCAGTCGCAACAAATCCACGGACTCAGCATTGGGGGGGAGAGAGAGGGAGGGAGGGAGGGGGGGGAGAGAGAGAGAGAGGAGGGAGGGAGGGAGGAGAGGGAGGGGAGAGAGAGAGGGGGAGAGAGAGAGGGGGAGAGAGAGAGGGGGGAGGAGGGAGGGGGGAGGGGGAGGGAGGGAGAGAGGGGAGAGAGAGAGAGGGGAGAGAGGGGGGTGAGAGAGTGGGGGGAGAGAGTGGGGGGGAGGGAGTGGGGGGGGGAGGGAGTGGGGGGGAGGGAGTGGGGGGGAGGGAGTGGGGGGGAGGGAGGGGGGGGGAGGGGGGGAGGGAGGGGGGGGAGGAGGGGGGGGGGAGGGAGGGGGGAGGGAGGGGAGGAGGGGGAGGGAGGGAGGGAGGGGGGGAGGGGAGGGTGGGGAGGGAGGAGGGGGGAGGGAGGGGGGGAGGGAGGGGGGGAGGAGGGAGGGAGAGAGGGAGGGAGGGAGGAGAGTGGGGGGAGGGAGG
>NW_028225180.1:18395164-18397664 GCF_052327205.1 Somniosus microcephalus
TGTGAGGCCCCCCACGGGGGAGAAGCTGATGTGTGTGTGAGGCCCCCCATGGTGGAGAAGCTGATGTGTGTGTGAGGCCCCCTATGGTGGAGAAGCTGATGTGTGTGTGAGGCCCCCCCATGGTGGAGAAGCAGATGTGTGAGGCCTCCCATGGTGGAGAAGCTGATGTGTGAGGCCTCCCATGGTGGAGAAGCTGATGTGTGAGGCCTCTCATGGTGGAGAAGCTGATGTGTGAGGCCTCCCATGGTGGAGAAGCTGATGTGTGAGGCCTCTCATGGTGGAGAAGCTTATGTGTGAGGCCTCCCATGGTGGAGAAGCTGATGTGTGAGGCCTCTCATGGTGGAGAAGCTGATGTGTGAGGCCTCTCATGGTGGAGTAGCTGATGAGTGTGAGGCCTCCCATGGTGGAGAAGCTGATGTGTGAGGCCTCCCATGGTGGAGAAGCTTATGTGTGAGGCCTCCCATGGTGGAGACGCTGATGTGTGAGGCCTCTCATGGTGGAGCTGATGTGTGAGGCCTCTCATGGTGGAGAAGCTTATGTGTGAGGCCTCCCATGGTGGAGAAGCTGATGTGTGAGGCCTCTCATGGTGGAGAAGCTGATGTGTGAGGATTCTCATGGTGGAGAAGCTGATGTGTGTGTGAGGCCTCCCATGGTGGAGAAGCTGATGTGTGAGGCCTCTCATGGTGGAGTAGCTGATGAGTGTGAGGCCTCCATGGTGGAGAAACTAATGTGAGTGTGAGGCCTCCCATGGAGGAGAAGCTGATGTGTGTGTGAGGCCTCCCATGGTGGAGCAGCTGATGTGTGTGTGAGGCCCCCCATGGTGGAGTAGTTGATGAGTGTGATGCCCCCCATGGTGGAGAAGCTGATGTGTGTGTGTGAGGCCTCCCATGGTGGAGAAGCTGATGTGTGTGTGAGGCCTCCCATGGTGGAGAAGCTGATGTGTGAGGCCCCCCATGGTGGAGAAGCTGATGTGTGTGAGGCCTCCCATGGTGGAGAAGCTGATGTGTGTGTGAGGCCTCCCATGGTGGAGAAGCTGATGTGTGTGCGAAGCCTCCCATGGTGGAGAAGCTGATGTGTGTGAGGCCTCCCATGGTGGAGAAGCTGATGTGTGTGTGAGGCCTCCCATGGTGGAGAAGCTGATGTGTGAGGCCCCCATGGTGGAGAAGCTGATGTGTGTGAGGCCACCCATGGTGGAGAAGCTGATGTGTGTGAGGCCCCCATGGTGGAGAAGCTGATGTGTGAGGCCTCTCATGGTGGAGAAGCTGGTGTGTGAGGCCTCCCATGGTGGAGAAGCTGATGTGTGAAGCCTCCCATGGTGGAGAAGCTGATGTGTGTGAGGCCTCCCATGGTGGAGAAGCTGATGTGTGAGGCCTCCCATGGTGAGAAGCTGATGTGTGTGAGGCCTCCCATGGTGGAGCAGCTGATGTGTGTGTGAGGCCTCCATGGTGGAGAAGCTGATGTGTGTGAGGCCTCCCATGGTGGAGAAGCTGATGTGTGTGAGGCCTCCCATGGTGGAGAAGCTGATGTGTGTGTGAGGCCTCCCATGGTGGAGAAGCTGATGTGTGTGTGAGGCCCCCCATGGTGGAGAAGCTGATGTGTGTGTGAGGCCCCCCATGGGGAGAAGCTGATGTGTGGAGGCCAGTCATGTGGAGAAGCTGATGTGTGTGAGGCCTCATGGTGGAGCAGCTGATGTGTGTGTGAGGCTCCCATGGTGGAGCAGCTGATGTGTGTGTGAGGCCCCCATGGTGGAGAAGCTGATGTGTGAGCTGTGGTGTGAGGCCCCCATGGTGGAGAAGGCTGAGTGTGAGGCCTCCCATGGTGGAGAAGCTGATGTGTGTGGAGTCATGGAGCAGCTGATGTGTGTGTGCCCATGGGAGCAGCTGATGTGTGTGTGAGGCCTCCCATGGTGGAGAAGCTGATGTGTGAGGCCTCCCATGATGGAGAGCTGATGCCCATGGTGGAGCCATGGTGGAGCTGATGTGTGTGAGCTCCATGGTGGAGAGCTGATGTGTGAGGCCTCCATGGTGGAGAAGCTGTGGGCAGGCCTCCATGTGGAGAAGTGAGGCCTCCATGGTGGAGAAGCTGATGTGAGGCCTCCCATCATGGTGAGAGCTGATGTGTGAGGCTCCATGGGGAGAAGCGTGGCCCGCCAGGTCGCAGAACGGTCATCACGTCCCCGCCCGCCCCGTGTGCGCCGAGGTCACGGCGAGTCGGTGAAGAGGTCGAGCGGCTAAGATGGCGGCGGCAGCGAGACGAGGCCTCGGCCCGGGGGAAGAGGAGAATCCCCGGGATCAGCGGAGAGCCCCGGGCCCGGGGGAGGAGGAGAATCCCCGGGATCAGCGGAGAGCCCCGGGCCCGGGGAGGAGGAGAATACCCGGGATCAGCTGAGAGCCCGGGCCCGGGGAGGAGGAGATCCGAGCGCAGAGCCCGGGCCCGGGGAGAGGCTGGAGCCCGGCCCCCGCAGAGGGAAACCCAAATCCGGCAGGGTCTGGAGAGAAAG
>NW_028225180.1:18400164-18517664 GCF_052327205.1 Somniosus microcephalus
TACAACCCTCCCTATCTCTGTAACCTCCTCCACCCCTACAACCCTCCCGATCTCTGTAACCTCCTCCAGCCCCTACAACCCTCCCTGTCTCGGTAACCTCCTCCAGCCCTACAACCCTCCCTATCTCTGTAACTTCCACCAGCCCTACATCCCTCCCTATCTCTGTAACCTCCTCCAGCCCCTACAACCCTCCCTATCTCTGTAACCTCCTCCAGCCCCTGCAACCCTATCTCAGTAACCTCCTCCAGCCCCTACAACCCTCCCTATCTCTGTAACCTCCTACAACCCTCCCTATCTCTGTAACCTCCTCCAGACCCTACAACCCTCCCTATCTCTGTAACCTCCTCCAGCCCTACAACCCTCCCTATCTCTGTAACCTCCTCCAGCCCCTACAACCCTCCCTATCTCTGTAACCTCCTCCAGCCCCTACAACCCTCCCTATCTCTGTAACCTCCTCCAGCCCTACAACCCTCCCTATCTCTGTAACCTCCTCCATCCCCTACAACCCTCCCTATCTCTGTAACCTCCTCCAACCCCTACAACCCTATCTCTGTAACCTCCTCCAGCCCTACAACCCTCCCTATCTCAGTAACCTCCTCCAGCCCCTACAACCCTGCCTATCTCTGTAACCTCCTACAGCCCTCCCTATCTCAGTAACCTCCTCCAGCCCCTACAACCCTCCCTATCTCTGTAACCTCCTCCAGCCCCTACAATCCTCCCTATCTCTGTAACCTCCTCCAGCCCCAACTGCCCTCCCTATCTGTGTAACCTCCTCCAGCCCCTACAACCCTCCCTATCTCTGTAACCTCCTCCAGCCCCTACAACCCTCCCTATCTCTGTAACCTCCTCCAGCCCTATAACCCTCCCTATCTCTGTAACCTCCTCCAGCCCTACAACCCTCCCTATCTCTGTAACCTCCTCCAGCCCCTACAACCCTCCCTGTCTCTGTAACCTCCTCCAGCCCCTACAACCCTCCCTATCTCTGTAACCTCCTCCAGCCCCTACAACCCTCCCTATCTCTGTAACCTCCTCCATCCCCCTACAACCCTCCCTATCTCTGTAATCTCCTCCAGCCCCTACAACCCTCCCAGATCTCTGCGCTCTTCCAATTCTGCACATCCCCTGATTTTAATCACCCCCACCATTGGCGGCCGTTGCTTCACCTGCGAGGGTCCGCCGCCTCTCCTCCTTGAAGACACTCCTGAAAACCTACTTCTTTGAGCAAACCTAATATCTCCTTATGTGGCTCGGTGTCGAATTGGGGACTGCTTTACTCTCCTGTGAAACGCCTTGGGTTACCATGTTAAAGGCACTGTATAAATAGATTTTCAGCAGTACCATATACAGGTTCAATGACATTTTACTGAGTCAAAGGCGCTACATAAATGCAAGATGTTGATGTTTCCACTCAAGCACAGCAGGCTAAGAGATTTTAAGAGAACTTATTTTTAAATTATAAAACTATAAAAAGTTTTGTTTGACTCTGTGCCCCGAGGCGTTTGGGTGTGTGGGGGGTTAGTTTTGAGTACCCCATCAAACTCAAATAATGCACAGGTCATTGTAAGTGTTTGCCATTGCTCAGTTTGACAGATTCTCCTCTCTCTCACTCCCCCCAGGAGAAGAGATTACGTCGTGAGGACAACTTGAAACGGAGGCTGGAGAACGAGAGGAAGTCGGAGGTCGTGCAAGTGGTGAGTCTGATCGTAGACTTCTGGGTCTTCCATTGTTCCCCCTTGTTACACCCGCCTCCCCTCGTGGAGTTCAAGTCTGCTTTTCTCTCTCCTCCACCCGCTCGCCCCCCTCACCCGGCCTATCCCTCTCCCCCTCCCTCCCTCCCGCCTCCTCCACCCGCTCGCCCCCCTCACCCGGCCTATCCCTCTCACCCTCCCTCCCGCCTCGCCTCCTCCACCCGCTTCCCCCCCCCCCCCCAAACCTCTCCCTCCCTCTGTCCCCCTCCCCCTCTCCCTCCCCCTCTCCCTCCCCCTCTGCCTCCCCCTCTGCCTCCCCCTCCCCCTCTCCCTCCCCCTCTCCCCCTCCCTCGCTCCCTCTCTCTCTCCCTCTCTCCCTCCCTCTCTCTCTCTCCCTCTCCCTCCCCCTCCCTCCCTCTCTCGCTCCCTGTCTCCCTCCCTCTCTCTCTCTCCCTCTCCCCCTCTCTCCCTCCCTCTCTCCCTCCCTCTCTCCCTCCCTCTCTCTCTCCCTCTCTCTCTCCCTCCCTCCCTCCCCCTCCCTCTCTCCCTCCCCCTCTCCCTCCCCCTCTCCCGCCCCCTCTCTCCCTCTCCCCCTCTCTCTCCCTCCCTCCCTCTCTCCCCCTCTCTCCCCCCCTCCCTCCCTCCCTCCTCCCCCTCCCTCCCTCCCTCCCCCCTCCCTCCCCCCTCCCTCCCCCCTCCCTCCCCCCTCCCTCCCCCCCTCCCTCCCCCCCTCCCTCCCCCCCCTCCCTCCCTACCCCCCTCCCTCCTCCCCCCCTCCCTCCCCCCCCTCCCTCCCCCCCTCCCTCCCCCCCTCCCTCCCTCCCCCCCTCCCTCCTCCCTCCCTCCTCCCTCCCCCCTCCCTCCCCCCCCTCCCTCCCCCCCTCCCTCCCCCCCTCCCTCCCCCCCACTCTCTCCCCCCCACTCTCTCCCCCCCACTCTCTCCCCCCCACTCTCTCCCCCCCACTCTCTCCCCCCCACTCTCTCCCCCCCACTCTCTCCCCCTCTCTCTCCCTCCCTCCCCCCCTCCCTCCCTCCCCCCTCCCTCCCTCCCCCCCTCCCTCCCCCCTCTCTCTCTCCCCCTCTCTCCCTCCCTCCCTCCCTCCCTCCCTCCCTCTCTCTCCCCCCCCTCCCTCCCTCCCTCTCTCTCCCCCCCCTCCCTCCCTCCCTCTCCCCCCCCATGCTGAGTCCGTGGATTTGTTGCGACTGAATCACTTTTTTTTCCCCCTCCCTCCTTCCGTAGATCAAAAACCCTCTGAAAATCAAACGAATGAAGAAGAAACAACTGCGGAAGATCGAGAAGAGGGACACGCTGAAGATTCTGCAGAAAAACCAGCTCCAGAGACAACAGAAGGGGCTGAAGGGAGTGGACAAGTGAAGCGGAGAGAGAGCAAGAGTGTGTTAGAGATAGAGAGGGGGACAGTGAGGGAGTGTGTGTGAGACGGAGAGTGTCTGATAGTGAGTGAGTGAGACAGGGAGTGTCTGAGAGGGATAGGGAGAGACGGGTTGTGAGACGGAGAGTGTCTGATAGTGAGTGAGTGAGACAGGGAGTGTCTGAGAGGGATAGGGAGAGACGGGTTGTGAGAGGGGGAGTGTCTGATAGTGAGTGAGTGAGACAGGGAGTGTGTGAGAGGGATAGGGAGAGACGGGTTGTGAGAGGGGGAGTGTCTGATAGTGAGTGAGTGAGACAGGGAGTGTCTGAGAGGGATAGGGAGAGACGGGTTGTGAGAGGGGGAGTGTCTGATAGTGAGTGAGTGAGACAGGGAGTGTGTGAGAGGGATAGGGAGAGATGGGTAGTGAGTGTGTGAGGGGGAGAGTGAGACGGGGAGTGTCTGAGAGCGTGGGCAAGAGGGGGAAGAGTACGAGACCGGTGGGAGGAGAGAGATGGGTAGAGTGTGAGAGAGACATGGGTGGAGAGGGGTAGAGAGACACGAACAATTATTTGTACATTAATATCTCGGAGAGCAGCTTTATTTGGTGATTGAGTGGAGATGTGGGGCAGGGGTTTGCAGTGACTGGTCTTTGTTACGGTGTTTGTGGGGTGTGCGATCACTCAGGACAGCGCGCTCCCTGTGTTCCAACAGGCGCAGATCCTGAAATCAACTCGGAATAAAAGCAGATTCTTTTTATTTTGCGATAACCTTTGGATTTTGCGTCTTCATTTTTCCCAATATCTGTCCCCTCCACGTTTGTTCCATTCTCGCCAAATAAAGGACCCAGGGGTCACTGGGCAGTGATCAGGAGCAGGAACCCTGGCTGATTTCCCCTCTCTCTAACCCTGGGGTCACTGGACAGTGATCAGGAGCAGGAACCCTGGCTGATTTCCCCTCTCTCTAACCCAGGGGTCACTGGGCAGTGATCAGGAGCAGGAACCCTGCCTGATTTCCCCTCTCTCTAACCCAGGGGTCACTGGACAGTGATCAGGAGCAGGAACCCGGGCTGATTTCTCCTCTCTCTAACCCAGGGGTCACTGGGCAGTGATCAGGAGCAGGAACCCTGGCTGATTTCCCCTCTCTCTCTAACCCAGCAGTCACTGGACAGTGATCAGGAGCAGGAACCCCGACTGATTTCCCCTCTCTCTAACCCAAGGGTCACTGGACAGTGATCAGGAGCAGGAACCCTGGCTGATTTCCCCTCTCTCTAACCCAGGGGTCACTGGACAGTGATCAGGAGCAGGAACCCTGGCTGATTTCTCCTCTCTCTAACCCAGGGGTCACTGGGCAGTGATCAGGAGCAGGAACCCCGGCTGATTTCCCCTCTCTCTAACCCAAGGGTCACTGGACAGTGATCAGGAGCAGGAACCCTGGCTGATTTCTCCTCTCTCTAACCCAGGGGTCACTGGGCAGTGATCAGGAGCAGGAACCCTGGCTGATTTCCCCTCTCTCTAACCCAGGGGTCACTGGACAGTGATCAGGAGCAGGAACCCTGGCTGATTTCTCCTCTCTCTAACCCAGGGGTCACTGGGCAGTGATCAGGAGCAGGAACCCTGGCTGATTTCCCCTCTCTCTAACCCAGGGGTCACTGGACAGTGATCAGGAGCAGGAACCCTGGCTGATTTCTCCTCTCTCTAACCCAGGGGTCACTGGGCAGTGATCAGGAGCAGGAACCCTGGCTGATTTCCCCTCTCTCTAACCCAGGGGTCACTGGACAGTGATCAGGAGCAGGAACCCTGGCTGATTTCCCCTCTCTCTAACCCAGGGGTCACTGGGCAGTGATCAGGAGCAGGGACCCTGGCTGATTTCCCCTCTCTCTAACCCAGGGGTCACTGGGAAGTGATCAGGAGCAGGAACCCTGGCTGATTTCCCCTCTCTCTAACCCAGGGGTCACTGGACAGTGATCAGGAGCAGGAACCCTGGCTGATTTCTCCTCTCTCTAACCCAGGGGTCACTGGGCAGTGATCAGGAGCAGGAACCCTGGCTGATTTCCCCTCTCTCTAACCCAGGGGTCACTGGACTGTGATCAGGAGCAGGAACCCTGGCTGATTTCCCTTATCTCTAACCCAGGGGTCACTGGGCAGTGATCAGGAGCAGGAACCCTGGCTGATTTCTCCTCTCTCTCTAACCCAGGGGTCACTGGGCAGTGATCAGGAGCAGGAACCCTGGCTGATTTCTCCTCTCTCTAACCCAGGGGTCACTGGGCAGTGATCAGGAGCAGGAACCCTGGCTGATTTCCCCTCTCTCTAACCCAGGGGTCACTGGACAGTGATCAGGAGCAGGAACCCTGGCTGATTTCTCCTCTCTCTAACCCAGGGGTCACTGGGCAGTGATCAGGAGCAGGAACCCTGACTGATTTCCCTTATCTCTAACCCAGGGGTCACTGGGCAGTGATCAGGAGCAGGAACCCTGGCTGATTTCTCCTCTCTCTCTAACCCAGGGGTCACTGGGCAGTGATCAGGAGCAGGAACCCTGGCTGATTTCTCCTCTCTCTAACCCAGGGGTCACTGGGCAGTGATCAGGAGCAGGAACCCTGGCTGATTTCCCCTCTCTCTAACCCAGGGGTCACTGGGCAGTGATCAGGAGCAGGAACCCTGGCTGATTTCCCCTCTCTCTAACCCAGGGGTCACTGGACAGTGATCAGGAGCAGGAACCCTGGCTGATTTCCTCTCTCTCTAACCCAGGGGTCACTGGACAGTGATCAGGAGCAGGAACCCTGGCTGATTTCCCCTCTCTCTAACCCAGGGGTCACTGGGCAGTGATCAGGAGCAGGAACCCTGGCTGATTTCCCCTCTCTCTAACCCAGGGGTCACTGGACAGTGATCAGGAGCAGGAACCCTGGCTGATTTCCCCTCTCTCTAACCCAGGGGTCACTGGGCAGTGATCAGGAGCAGGAACCCTGGCTGATTTCCCCTCTCTCTAACCCAGGGGTCACTGGACAGTGATCAGGAGCAGGAACCCTGGCTGATTTCCCCTCTCTCTAACCCAGGGGTCACTGGACAGTGATCAGGAGCAGGAACCCTGGCTGATTTCCCCTCTCTCTAACCCAGGGGTCACTGGGCAGTGATCAGGAGCAGGAACCCTGGCTGATTTCCCCTCTCTCTAACCCAGGGGTCACTGGACAGTGATCAGGAGCAGGAACCCTGGCTGATTTCCTCTCTCTCTAACCCAGGGGTCACCGGACAGTGATCAGGAGCAGGAACCCTGGCTGACTTCCCCTCTCTCTTACCCAGGGGTCACTGGACAGTGATCAGGAGCAGGAACCCTGGCTGATTTCCCCTCTCTCTAAAACCCAGGGGTCACTGGACAGTGATCAGGAGCAGGAACCCTGGCTGATTTCCCCTCTCCCTAACCCAGGGGTCACTGGACAGTGATCAGGAGCAGGAACCCTGGCTGATTTCCCCTCTCTCTAACCCAGGGGTCACTGGACAGTGATCAGGAGCAGGAACCCTGGCTGATTTCCCCTCTCTCTCTAACCCAGGGTCACTGGACAGTGATCAGGAGCAGGAACCCTGGCTGATTTCCCCTCTCTCTAACCCAGGGGTCACTGGGCAGTGATCAGGAGCAGGAACCCTGGCTGATTTCCCCTCTCTCTAACCCAGGGGTCACTGGACAGTGATCAGGAGCAGGAACCCTGGCTGATTTCCTCTCTCTCTAACCCAGGGGTCACCGGACAGTGATCAGGAGCAGGAACCCTGGCTGACTTCCCCTCTCTCTTACCCAGGGGTCACTGGACAGTGATCAGGAGCAGGAACCCTGGCTGATTTCCCCTCTCTCTAACCCAGGGGTCACTGGACAGTGATCAGGAGCAGGAACCCTGGCTGATTTCCCCTCTCTCTAACCCTGGGGTCACTGGGCAGTGATCAGGAGCAGGAACCCTGGCTGATTTCCCCTCTCTCTAACCCTGGGGTCACTGGACAGTGATCAGGAGCAGGAGCCCAGGCCGATTTCCTCTCTCTCTAACCCAGGGGTCACTGGGCAGTGATCAGGAGCAGGAACCCTGACTGATTTCCCCTCTCTCTAACCCAGGGGTCACTGGGCAGTGATCAGGAGCAGGAACCCTGGCTGATTTCCCCTCTCTCTAACCCAGGGGTCACTGGACAGTGATCAGGAGCAGGAACCCTGGCTGATTTCCCCTCTCTCTAACCCTGGGGTCACTGGACAGTGATCAGGAGCAGGAACCCTGGCTGATTTCCCCTCTCTCTAACCCAGGGGTCACTGGACAGTGATCAGGAGCAGGAACCCAGGCTGATTTCCACTCTCTCTAACCCAGGGGTCACTGGACAGTGATCAGGAGCAGGAACCCTGGCTGATTTCCCCTCTCTCTAACCCAGGGGTCACTGGACAGTGATCAGGAGCAGGAACCCTGGCTGATTTCCTCTCTCTCTAACCCAGGTGTCACTGGACAGTGATCAGGAGCAGGAACCCTGGCTGATTTCCCCTCTCTCTAACCCAGCGATCACTGGACAGTGATCAGGAGCAGGAACCCTGGCTGATTTCCTCTCTCTCTAACCCAGGGGTCACTGGACAGTGATCAGGAGCAGGAACCCTGGCTGATTTCCCCTCTCTCTAACCCAGGGGTCACTGGACAGTGATCAGGAGCAGGAACCCTGGCTGATTTCCTCTCTCTCTAACCCAGGGGTCACTGGACAGTGATCAGGAGCAGGAACCCTGGCTGATTTCCTCTCTCTCTAACCCAGGTGTCACTGGACAGTGATCAGGAGCAGGAACCCTGGCTGATTTCCCCCTCTCTCTAACCCAGGGGTCACTGGACAGTGATCAGGAGCACGAACCCTGGCTGATTTCCCCTCTCTCTAACCCAGGGGTCAGTGGACAGTGATCAGGAGCAGGAACCCTGGCTGATTTCACTTCTCTCCAACCCAGGGGTCACTGGACAGTGATCAGGAGCAGGAACCCTGGCTGATTTCCCCCTCTAACCCCGGGGTCACTGGACAGTGACTTTGAGTGGCAAAACTCGGCTACAAATTTGCGCACGGCAAGATCCCATGAAAGCTGTGGCCTTTAAATACTTAAGGGTGACAGCCCGCACTTCCCCTTTGTGAGATGTGATCTGTCTGTGAGCTCACACTGATATCTGCCCACACCCACCCCCAACCTCATTTTAATTTAAATGGAGTGATACTGCAGCAGTTTAAAGACTATATTTAAGGAAAAACATATCTCTGAATGGAATAGGCGTTTGAGAGGGATGGAGAATGTAACGTGTCGTTTTGAAGAGCCGGAAAGTGAGTAATTGCTGGTTCTTTCATTGAGTTAGCACGAGCATTGTATATTCTCTTCTTCCCTACCTCGCCTTACAACAACAGCTTGCAGTTGTATAGCGCCTTTAACATCAGCCAACGTCCCAAGGCGATTCGGAGGAGCGATCATCAAACACAATCTGACACCGAGACACACAAGGAGATATGAGGGCAGGTGACCGAAAGAGGTGGGTTTTAAGGAGCGTCTTAAAGGAGGAGAGAGAGTGACGGAGAGGTTCAGGGAGGGAGTCTCAGAGCTCAGAGCCCAGGCAGCTGAAGGCACGGCTGCCACTGGTGAAGTGATGGAAATCGAGGGATGCGCGAAAGGCCCGAATTGGAGGAGGTTGCAGAGATCTCGGAGGGTTGTTGGGGCTGGAGGAGGTTAGAGATAGGGAGGGTTGTCGGGGCTGGAGGAGGTTGCAGAGATCTCGGAGGGTTGTAGGAGCTGGAGGAGGTTACAGAGATAGGGAGGGTTGTAGGGACTGGAGGAGGTTACAGAGATAGGGAGGGTTGTAGGGCTGGAGGAGGTTACAAAGATAGGTTTGTAGGGGCTGGAGGAGGTTAGAGATAGGGAAGGTTGTAGGGCTGGAGGATGTTACAGAGATAGGGAGGGTTGTAGGGGCTGGAGGAGGTTAGAGAGGGAGGGTTGTAGGAGGTTGCAGAGATCTCGGAGGGTTTTAGGGGCTGGAGGAGGTTACAGAGATAGGGAGGGTTGTAGGGACTGGAGGAGGTTACAGAGATAGGGAGGGTTGTAGGGACTGGAGGAGGTTACAGAGATAGGGAGGGTTGTAGGGCTGGAGGAAGTTACAGAGATAGGTTTGTAGGGGCTGGAGGAGGTTAGAGATAGGGAGGGTTGTAGGGGCTGGAGGAGGTTACAGAGATAGGGAGTGTTGTAGGAGCTGGAGGAGGTTACAGAGATAGGGTTGTAGGGGCTGGAGGAGGTTAGAGAGGGAGGGTTGTAGGAGGTTGCAGAGATCTCGGAGGGTTGCAGGAGCTGGAGGAGGTTACAGAGATAGGGAGGGTTGTAGGGACTGGAGGAGGTTACAGAGATAGGGAGGGTTGGAGGGCTGGAGGAGGTTACAGAGATAGGTTTGTAGGGGCTGGAGGAGGTTAGAGATAGGGAAGGTTGTAGGGCTGGAGGAGGTTACAGAGATAGGGAGGGTTGTAGGGGCTGGAGGAGGTTACACAGACAGGGAGGGTTGTAGGGCTGGAGGAGGTTACAGAGATAGGGAGGGTTGTAGGGGCTGGAGGAGGTTACAGAGATAGGGAGGGTTGTCGGGGCTGGAGGAGGTTACAGAGATAGGGAGGGTTGTCGGGGCTGGAGGAGGTTACAGAGATAGGTTTGTAGTGGCTGGAGGAGGTTACAGAGATAGGGAGGGTTGTAGGGGCTGGAGGAGGTTACAGAGATAGGGAGGGTTGTAGGGGCTGGAGGAGATTACAGAGATAGGGAGGGTTGTTGGGGCTGGAGGAGATTACAGAGATAGGGAGGGTTGTAGGGGCTGGGGGAGGTTACAGAGATAGGGAGGGTTGTAGGGGCTGGGGGAGGTTACAGAGATAGGGAGGGTTGTAGGGGCTGGAGGAGGTTACAGAGATAGGGAGGGTTGTAGGGGCTGGGGGAGGTTACAGAGATAGGGAGGGTTGGAGGGCTGGAGGAGGTTACAGAGATAGGGAGAGTTGTAGGGCTGGAGGAGATTACAGAGATAGGGAGGGTTGTAGGGGCTGGAGGAGGTTACAGAGATAGGGAGGGTTGTAGGGCTGGAGGAGGTTACAGAGATAGGGAGGGTTGTAGGGGCTGGAGGAGATTACAGAGATAGGGAGGGTTGTAGGGGCTGGAGGAGATTACAGAGATAGGGAGGGTTGTAGGGGCTGGAGGAGATTACAGAAATAGGGAGGGTTGTTGGGCTGGAGGAGATTACAGAGATAGGGAGGGTTGTAGGGGCTGGAGGAGATTACAGAGATAGGGAGGGTTGTAGGGGCTGGAGGTTACAGAGATAGGGAGGGTTGGAGGAGACTAGAGATAAAGAGGGCGAGGCCATGCAGGGATGTGAAAGCAATGATGAGATTTTTAAAACCGAGGCGTTGCTGAACCGGAAGCCAATGTAGTTGAACGAGCACAGGAGTGATGGGTGACCGGGACTTGGGGCGAGTTAGGACTCGGGGCAGTGAGCACAGGGTGTGATGAGTGAACGGGACTGGGTGTGAGTTAGGACACGGGGCAGTCAGCACAGGGGGTGATGGGTGAACGGGACTGGGTGTGAGTTAGGACACGGGGCAGTGAGCACAGGGGGTGATGGGTGAACGGGGCTGGGTGTGAGTTAGGACACGGGGCAGTGAGCACAGGGGGTGATGGGTGAACGGGACTGGGTGTGAGTTAGGACACGGGGCAGTGAGCACAGGGGGTGATGGGTGAACGGGGCTGGGTGTGAGTTAGGACACGGGGCAGTGAGCACAGGGGGCGATGCGTGAACGGGACTGGGTGAGAGTTAGGACACGGGGCAGTGAGCACAGGGGGTGATGGGTGAACGGGACTTGGTGTGAGTTAGGACACGGGGCAGTGAGCACAGGGGGTGATGGGTGAACGGGACTGGGTGTGAGTTAGGACACGGGGCAGTGAGCACAGTGGGTGATGGGTGAACGGGACTGGGTGTGAGTTAGGACACGGGGCAGTGAGCACAGGGGGTGATGGGTGAACGGGACTGGGTGTGAGTTAGGACACGGGGCAGTGAGCACGGGGTGATGGGTGAACAGGACTGGGTGTGAGTTAGGACACGGGGCAGTGAGCACAGGGGGTGATGGGTGAATGGGACTGGGTGTGAGTTAGGACACGGGGCAGTGAGCACAGGGGGTGATGGGTGAATGGGACTCGGTGCGAGTTAGGACACGGGGCAGTGAGCACAGGGGGTGATGGGTGAACGGGACTGGGTGAGAGTTAGGACACGGGGCAGTGAGCACAGGGGGTGATGGGTGAACGGGACTGGGTGCGAGTTAAGACACGGGGCAGTGAGCACAGGGGGTGATGGGTGAACGGGACTGGGTGTGAGTTACAACACGGGGCAGTGAGCACAGGGGGTGATGGGTGAACGGGACTGGGTGTGAGTTAGGACACGGGGCAGTGAGCAAGGGGTGATGGGTGAACGGGACTTGGTGTGAGTTACGACACGGGGCAGTGAGCACAGAGGGTGATGGGTGAACGGGACTGGGTGTGAGTTAGGACACGGGGCAGTGAGCACAGGGGGTGATGGGTGAACGGGACTGGGTGTGAGTTAGGACACGGGGCAGTGAGCACAGGGGGTGATGGGTGAACGGGACTGGGTGTGAGTTAGGACACGGGGCAGTGAGCACAGGGGGTGATGGGTGAACGGGACTTGGTGTGAGTTAGGACACGGGGCAGTGAGCACAGGGGGTGATGGGTGAACGGGACTGGGTGTGAGTTAGGACACGGGGCAGTGAGCACAGGGGGTGATGGGTGAACGGGACTGGGTGTGAGTTAGGACACGGGGCAGTGAGCACAGGGGGTGATGGGTGAACGGGACTGGGTGTGAGTTAGGACACGGGGCAGTGAGCACGGGGGGTGATGGGTGAACAGGACTGGGTGTGAGTTAGGACACGGGGCAGTGAGCACAGGGGGTGATGGGTGAACGGGACTGGGTGTGAGTTAGGACACGGGGCAGTGAGCACAGGGGGTGATGGGTGAACGGGACTGGGTGTGAGTGAGGACACGGGGCAGTGAGCACAGGGGGTGATGGGTGAACGGGACTGGGTGCGAGTTAGGACACGGGGCAGTGAGCACAGGGGGTGATGGGTGAACGGGACTGGGTGTGAGTTAGGACACGGGCAGCGAGCACAGGGGGTGATGGGTGAACGGGACTGGGTGTGAGTTAGGACACGGGGACAGTAAGCACGGGGGGTGATGGGTGAACGGGACTGGGTGTGAGTTAGGACACGGGGCAGTGAGCACAGGGGGTGATGGGTGAACGGGACTGGGTGTGAGTTAGGACACGGGGCAGTGAGCACAGGGGGTGATGGGTGAACGGGACTGGGTGTGAGTTAGGACACGGGGCAGTGAGCACGGGGTGATGGGTGTACGGGACTGGGTGTGAGTTAGGACACGGGGCAGTGAGCACAGGGGGTGATGGGTGAACGGGACTGGGTGTGAGTTAGGACACGGGGCAGTGAGCACAGAGTGTGATGGGTGAACGGGACTGGGTGTGGGTTAGGACACGGGGCAGTGAGCACAGGGGGTGATGGGTGAACGGGACTGGGTGCGAGTTAGGACACGGGGCAGTGAGCACGGGGTGATGGGTGAACGGGACTGGGTGTGAGTTCGGACACGGGGCAGTGAGCAGAGGGGGTGATGGGTGAACGGGACTGGGTGTGAGTTAGGACACGGGGCAGTGAGCACAGGGGGTGATAGGTGAGCGGGACTGGGTGTGAGTTAGGACACGGGGCAGTGAGCACAGGGGGTGATGGGTGAACGGGACTGGGTGTGAGTTAGGACACGGGGCAGTGAGCACAGGGGGTGATGGGTGAACGGGACTGTGTGTGAGTTAGGACACGGGGCAGTGAGCACAGGGGGTGATGGGTGAACGGGACTGGGTCTGAGTTAGGACACGGGGCAGTGAGCACAGGGGGTGATGGGTGAACGGGACTGGGTCTGAGTTAGGACACGGGGCAGTGAGCACAGGGGGTGATGGGTGAACGGGACTGGGTCTGAGTTAGGACACGGGGCAGTGAGCACAGGCGGTGATGGGTGAACGGGACTCGGTGCGAGTTAGGACACGGGGCAGTGAGCACAGGGGGTGATGGGTGAACGGGACTGGGTGTGAGTTAGGACACGGGGCAGTGAGCACAGGGGGTGATGGGTGAACGGGACTGGGTGCGAGTTAGGACACGGGGCAGTGAGCACAGGGGGTGATGGGTGAACGGGACTGGGTGTGAGTTAGGACACGGGGCAGTGAGCACAGGGGTGATGGGTGAACGGGACTGGGTGTGAGTTAGGACACGGGGCAGTGAGCACAGGGGGTGATGGGTGTACGGGACTGGGTGTGAGTTAGGACACGGGGCAGTGAGCACAGGGGGTGATGGGTGAACGGGACTGGGTGTGAGTTAGGACATGGGGCAGTGAGCACAGGGGGTGATGGGTGAACGGGACTGGGTGTGAGTTAGGACACGGGGCAGTGAGCACAGGGAGTGATGGGTGAACGGGACTGGGTGTGAGTTAGGACACGGGGCAGTGAGCACAGGGGGTGATGGGTGAACGGGACTGGGTGTGAGTTAGGACACGGGGCAGTGAGCACAGGGGGTGATGGGTGAACGGGACTGGGTGTGAGTTAGGACACGGGGCAGTGAGCACAGGGGGTGATGGGTGAACGGGACTGGGTGTGAGTTAGGACACGGGGCAGTGAGCACAGGGGGTGATGGGACTGGGTGTGAGTTAGGACACGGGGCAGTGAGCACAGGGGGTGAGGGGTTAACGGGACGGGGTGCGACTTAGGACACGGGGCAGTGAGCACAGGGGGTGATGGGTGAACGTGACTTGGTGCGAGTTAGGACACGGGGCAGTGAGCACAGGGGGGTGATGGGTGAACGGGACTGGGTGTGAGTTAGGACACGGGGCAGTGAGCACAGGGGGTGATGGGTGAATGGGACTGGGTGTGAGTTAGGACACGGGGCAGTGAGCACAGGGGGTGATGGGTGAACGGGCCTGGGTGTGAGTTAGGACACGGGGCAGTGAGCACAGGGGGTGATGGGTGAACGGGACTCGGTGCGAGTTAGGACACGGGCCAGTGAGCACAGGGGGTGATGGGTGAACGGGACTGGGTGTGAGTTAGGACACGGGGCAGTGAGCACAGGGGGCGACGGGTGAACGGGACTGGGTATGAGTTAGGACACGGGGCAGTGAGCACAGCGGGTGATGGGTGAACGGGACTGGGTGTGAGTTAGGACACGGGGCAGTGAGCACAGGGGGTGATGGGTGAACGGGACTGGGTGTGAGTTAGGATACGGGGCAGTGAGCACAGGGGGTGATGGGTGAACGGGACTGGGTGTGAGTTAGGACACGGGGCAGTGAGCACAGCGGGTGATGGGTGAACGGGACTGGGTGTGAGTTAGGACACGGGGCAGTGAGCACAGCGGGTGATGGGTGAACGGGACTGGGTGTGAGTTAGGACATGGGGCAGTGAGCACAGGGGGCGACGGGTGAACGGGACTGGGTGTGAGTTAGGACACGGGGCAGTGAGCACAGGGGGTGATGGGTGAACGGGACTGGGTGTGAGTTAGGACACGGGGCAGTGAGCACAGGGGGTGATGGGTGAACGGGACTGGGTGTGAGTTAGGACACGGGTCAGTGAGCACAGGGGGTGATGGGTGAACGGGACTGGGTGTGAGTTAGGACACGGGGCAGTGAGCACAGGGGGTGATGGGTGAACGGGACTGGGTGTGAGTTAGGACATGGGGCAGTGAGCACGGGGTGATGGGTGAACGGGACTGGGTGTGAGTTAGGACACGGGGCAGTGAGCACAGGGGGTGATGGGTGAACGGGACTGGGTGTGAGTTAGGACACGGGGCAGTGAGCACAGGGGGTGATGGGTGAACGGGACTGGGTGTGAGTTAGGACACGGGGCAGTGAGCACGGGGTGATGGGTGAACGGGACTGGGTGTGAGTTAGGACACGGGGCAGTGAGCACAGGGGGTGATGGGTGAACGGGACTGGGTGCGAGTTAGGACACGGGGCAGTGAGCACAGGGGGTGATGGGTGAACGGGACTGGGTGTGAGTTAGGACACGGGGCAGTGAGCACAGGGGGGGTGATGGGTGAACGGGACTGGGTGTGAGTTAGGACACGGGGCAGTGAGCACAGGGGGTGATGGGTGAACGGGACTGGGTGTGAGTTAGGACACGGGGCAGTGAGCACAGGAGTGATGGGTGAACGGGACTGGGTGTGAGTTAGGACACGGGGCAGTGAGCACAGGGGGTGATGGGTGAACGGGACTGGGTGTGAGTTAGGACACGGGGCAGTGAGCACAGGGGGTGATGGGTGAACGGGACTGGGTGTGAGTTAGGACACGGGGCAGTGAGCACGGGGTGATGGGTGAACGGGACTGGGTGTGAGTTAGGACACGGGGCAGTGAGCACAGGGGGTGATGGGTGAACGGGACTCGGTGCGAGTTAGGACACGGGGCAGTGAGCACAGGGGGTGATGGGTGAACGGGACTGGGTGTGAGTTAGGACACGGGGCAGTGAGCACAGGGGGGTGATGGGTGAACGGGACTGGGTGCGAGTTAGGACACGGGGCAGTGAGCACAGGGGGTGATGGGTGAACGGGACTGGGTGCGAGTTAGGACACGGGGCAGTGAGCACGGGGGGTGATGGGTGAACAGGACTGGGTGCGAGTTAGGACACGGGGCAGTGAGCACAGGGGGTGATGGGTGAACGGGACTGGGTGTGAGTTAGGACACGGGGCAGTGAGCACAGGGGGTGATGGGTGAACGGGACTGGGTGTGAGTTAGGACACGGGGCAGTGAGCACAGGGGGTGATGGGTGAACGGGACTGGGTGTGAGTTAGGACACGGGGCAGTGAGCACGGGGTGATGGGTGAACGGGACTGGGTGTGAGTTAGGACACGGGGCAGTGAGCACAGGGGGTGATGGGTGAACGGGACTGGGTGTGAGTTAGGACACGGGGCAGTGAGCACAGGGGGTGATGGGTGAACGGGACTGGGTGTGAGTTAGGACACGGGGCAGTGAGCACAGGGGGTGATGGGTGAACGGGACTGGGTGCGAGTTAGGACACGGGGCAGTGAGCACAGGGGGTGATGGGTGAACGGGACTGGGTGCGAGTTAGGACACGGGGCAGTGAGCACAGGGGGTGATGGGTGAACGGGACTGGGTGTGAGTTAGGACACGGGGCAGTGAGCACAGGGGGTGATGGGTGAACGGGACTGGGTGTGAGTTAGGACACGGGGCAGTGAGCACAGGGGGTGATGGGTGAACGGGACTGGGTGCGAGTTAGGACACGGGGCAGTGAGCACAGGGGGTGATGGGTGAACGGGACTGGGTGTGAGTTAGGACACGGGGCAGTGAGCACAGGGGGTGATGGGTGAACGGGACTGGGTGTGAGTTAGGACACGGGGCAGTGAGCACAGGGGGTGATGGGTGAACGGGACTGGGTGCGAGTTAGGACACGGGGCAGTGAGCACAGGGGGTGATGGGTGAACGGGACTGGGTGTGAGTTAGGACACGGGGCAGTGAGCACAGGGGGTGATGGGTGAACGGGACTGGGTGTGAGTTAGGACACGGGGCAGTGAGCACAGGGGGTGATGGGTGAACGGGACTGGGTGTGAGTTAGGACACGGGGCAGTGAGCACAGGGGGTGATGGGTGAACGGGACTGGGTGTGAGTTAGGACACGGGGCAGTGAGCACAGGGGGTGATGAGTGAACGGGACTGGGTGTGAGTTAGGACACGGGGCAGTGAGCACGGGGGGTGATGGGTGAACGGGACTGGGTGTGAGTTAGGACACGGGGCAGTGAGCACAGGGGGTGATGGGTGAACGGGACTGGGTGTGAGTTAGGACACGGGGCAGTGAGCACAGGGGGTGATGGGTGAACGGGACTCGGTGTGAGTTAGGACACGGGGCAGTGAGCACAGGGGGTGATGGGTGAACGGGACTGGGTGTGAGTTAGGACACGGGGCAGTGAGCACAGGGGGTGATGGGTGAACGGGACTGGGTGTGAGTTAGGACACGGGGCAGTGAGCACAGGGGGTGATGGGTGAATGGGACTGGGTGTGAGTTAGGACACGGGGCAGTGAGCACAGGGGGTGATGGGTGAACGGGACTGGGTGTGAGTTAGGACACGGGGCAGTGAGCACAGGGGGTGATGGGTGAACGGGACTGGGTGTGAGTTAGGACACGGGGTAGTGAGCACAGGGGGTGATGGGTGAACGGGACTGGGTGTGAGTTAGGACACGGGGCAGTGAGCACAGGGGGTGATGGGCGAACGGGACTCAGTGTGAGTTAGGACACGGGGCAGTGAGCACAGGGGGTGATGGGCGAACGGGACTGGGTGTGAGTTAGGACACGGGGCAGTGAGCACAGGGGGTGATGGGTGACCGGGACTTGGTGCGAGGTAGGACACGGGGCAGTGAGCACAGGGGGTGATGGTTGAACGGGACTGGGTGTGAGTTAGGACACGGGGCAGTGAGCACAGGGGGCGATGGGTGAACGGGACTGGGTGTGAGTTAGGACACGGGGCAGTGAGCACAGGGGGTGATGGGTGAACGGGACTGGGTGTGAGTTAGGACACGGGGCAGTGAGCACAGGGGGCGATGGGTGAACGGGACTGGGTGTGAGTTAGGACACGGGGCAGTGAGCACAGGGGGTGATGGGTGAACGGGACTGGGTGTGAGTTAGGACACGGGCAGTGAGCACAGGGGGTGATGGGTGAACGGGACTGGGTGTGAGTTAGGACACGGGGCAGCGAGCACAGGGGGTGATGGGTGAACGGGACTGGGTGTGAGTTAGGACACGGGGCAGTGAGCACAGGGGGCGATGGGTGAACGGGACTGGGTGTGAGTTAGTACACGGGGCAGTGAGCACAGGGGGTGATGGGTGAACGGGACTGGGTGTGAGTTAGGACACGGGGCAGTGAGCACAGGGGGTGATGGGTGAACGGGACTGGGTGTGAGTTAGGACACGGGGCAGTGAGCACAGGGGGTGATGGGTGAACGGGACTGGGTGTGAGTTAGGACACGGGGCAGTGAGCACAGGGGGTGATGGGTGAACGGGACTGGGTGTGAGTTAGGACACAGGGCAGTGAGCACAGTGGGTGATGGGTGAACGGGACTCGGTGTGAGTTAGGACACGGGGCAGTGAGCACAGGGGGTGATGGGTGAACGGGACTGGGTGTGAGTTAGGACACGGGGCAGTTAGCACAGGGGGTGATGGGTGAACGGGGCTGGGTGTGAGTTAGGACACGGGGCAGTGAGCACAGGGGGTGATGGGTGAACGGGACTGGGTGTGAGTTAGGACACGGGGCAGTGAGCACAGGGGGTGATGGGTGAACGGGACTGGGTGTGAGTTAGGACAGGGGGCAGTGAACACAGGGGGCGATGGGTGAACGGGACTGGGTGTGAGTTAGGACACGGGGCAGTGAGCACAGGGGGTGATGGGTGAACGGGACTGGGTGTGAGTTAGGACACGGGGCAGTGAGCACAGGGGGTGATGGGTGAACGGGACAGGGTGTGAGTTAGGACACGGGGCAGTGAGCACAGGGGGTGATGGGTGAACGGGACTGGGTGCGAGTTAGGACACGGGGCAGTGAGCACAGGGGGTGATGGGTGAACGGGACTGGGTGTGAGTTAGGACACGGGGCAGTGAGCACAGGGGGTGATGGGTGAACGGGACTGGGTGTGAGTTAGGACACGGGGCAGTGAGCACAGGGGGTGATGGGTGAACGGGACTGGGTGTGAGGACACGGGGCAGTGAGCACAGGGGGTGATGGGTGAACGGGACTGGGTGTGAGTTAGGACACGGGGCAGTGAGCACAGGGGGTGATGGGTGAACGGGACTGGGTGTGAGGACACGGGGCAGTGAGCACAGGGGGTGATGGGTGAACGGGACTGGGTGTGAGTTAGGACACGGGGCAGTGAGCACAGGGGGTGATGGGTGAACGGGACTGGGTGTGAGTTAGGACACGGGGCAGTGAGCACAGGGGGTGATGGGTGAACGGGACTGGGTGTGAGTTAGGACACGGGGCAGTGAGCACAGGGGGTGATGGGTGAACGGGACTGGGTGTGAGTTAGGACACGGGGCAGTGAGCACAGGAGGTGATGGGTGGACGGGACTGGGTGAGAGTTCGGACACGGGGCAGTGAGCACAGGGGGTGATGGGTGAACGGGACTGGGTGTGAGTTAGGACACGGGGCAGTGAGCACGGGGTGATGGGTGAACGGGACTGGGTGTGAGTTAGGACACGGGGCAGTGAGCACAGGGTGAGGGGTGAACGGGACTGGGTGTGAGTTAGGACACGGGGCAGTGAGCACAGGGGGTGATGGGTGAACGGGACTGGGTGTGAGTTAGGACACGGGGCAGTGAGCACAGGGGGTGACGGGCGAACGGGACTGGGTGTGAGTTAGGACATGGGGCAGTGAGCACAGAGGGTGATGGGTGAACGGGACTGGGTGTGAGTTAGGACACGGGGCAGTGAGCACAGGGGGTGATGGGTGAACGGGACTTGGTGTGAGTTAGGACACGGGGCAGTGAGCACAGGGGGTGATGGGTGAACGGGACTGGGTGTGAGTTAGGGCACGGGGCAGTGAGCACAGGGGGTGATGGGTGAACGGGACTGGGTGTGAGTTAGGACACGGGGCAGTGAGCACAGGGGGTGATGGGTGAACGGGACTGGGTGTGAGTTAGGACACGGGGCAGTGAGCACAGGGGGTGATGGGTGAACGGGACTGGGTGTGAGTTAGGACACGGGGCAGTGAGCACAGCGGGTGATGGGTGAACGGGACTGGGTGTGAGTTAGGACACGGGGCAGTGTGCACAGGGGGTGATGGGTGAACGGGACTGGGTGTGAGTTAGGACACGGGGCAGTGAGCACAGTGGGTGATGGGTGAACGGGACTGGGTGTGAGTTAGGACACGGGGCAGTGAGCACATGGGGTGATGGGTGAACGGGGCTCGGTGTGAGTTAGGACACGGGGCAGTGAGCACGGGGTGATGGGTGAACGGGACTGGGTGTGAGTTAGGACACGGGGCAGTGAGCACAGGGGGTGATGGGTGAACGGGACTGGGTGTGAGTTAGGACACGGGGCAGTGAGCACAGGGGGTGATGGGTGAACGGGACTGGGTGTGAGTTAGGACACGGGGCAGTGAGCACAGGGGGTGATGGGTGAACGGGACTGGGTGTGAGTTAGGACAAGGGGCAGTGAGCACGGGGTGATGGGTGAACGGGACTGGGTGTGAGTTAGGACACGGGGCAGTGAGCACAGGGGGTGATGGGTGAACGGGACTGGGTGCGAGTTAGGACACGGGGCAGTGAGCACAGGGGGTGATGGGCGAACGGGACTCAGTGTGAGTTAGGACACGGGGCAGTGAGCACAGGGGGTGATGGGTGAACGGGACTGGGTGAGAGTTAGGACACGGGGCAGTGAGCACAGGGGGTGATGGGTGAACGGGACTGGGTGTGAGTAAGGACACGGGGCAGTGAGCACAGGGGGTGATGGGTGACCGGGACTTGGTGCGAGGTAGGACACGGGGCAGTGAGCACAGGGGGTGATGGTTGAACGGGACTGGGTGTGAGTTAGGACACGGGGCAGTGAGCACGGGGTGATGGGTGAACAGGACTGAGTGTGAATTAGGACACGGGGCAGTGAGCACAGGGGGTGATGGGTGAACGGGACTGGGTGTGAGTAAGGACACGGGGCAGTGAGCACAGGGGGTGATGGGTGACCGGGACTTGGTGCGAGGTAGGACACGGGGCAGTGAGCACAGGGGGTGATGGGTGAACGGGACTGGGTGTGAGTTAGGACACGGGGCAGTGAGCACAGGGGGTGATGGTTGAACGGGACTGGGTGTGAGTTAGGACACGGGGCAGTGAGCACGGGGTGATGGGTGAACGGGACTGGGTGCGAGTTAGGACACGGGGCAGTGAGCACAGAGGGTGATGGGTGAACGGGACTGGGTGTGAGTTAGGACACGGGGCAGTGAGCACAGGGGGTGATGGGTGAACGGGACTGAGTGTGAATTAGGACACGGGGCAGTGAGCACAGGGGGTGATGGGTGAACGGGACTGGGTGTGAGTTAGGACACGGGGCAGTGAGCACAGGGGGTGATGGGTGAACGGGAGTGGGTGTGAGTTGGGACACGGGGCAGTGAGCACAGGGGGTGATGGGTGAACGGGACTGGGTGTGAGTTAGGACACGGGGCAGTGAGCACAGGGGGTGATGGGTGAACGGGACTGGGTGTGAGTTAGGACACGGGGCAGTGAGCACAGGGGGTGATGGGTGAACGGGACTGGGTGCGAGTTAGGACACGGGGCAGTGAGCACAGTGGGTGATGGGTGAACGGGACTGGGTGTGAGTTAGGACACGGGGCAGTGAGCACTGGGGGTGATGGGTGAACGGGACTGGGTGCGAGTTAGGACACGGGGCAGTGAGCACAGGGGTGATGGGTGAACGGGACTGGGTGTGAGTTAGGACACGGGGCAGTGAGCACAGGGGGTGATGGGTGAACGGGACTGGGTGTGAGTTAGGACACGGGGCAGTGAGCACAGGGGGTGATGGGTGAACGGGACTGGGTGTGAGTTAGGACACGGGGCAGTGAGCACAGGGGGTGATGGGTGAACGGGACTTGGTGTGAGTTAGGACACGGGGCAGTGAGCACGGGGTGATGGGTGAACGGGACTGGGTGTGAGTTAGGACACGGGGCAGTGAGCACAGGGGGTGATGGGTGAACGGGACTGGGTGTGAGTTAGGACACGGGGCAGTGAGCACAGGGGTGATGGGTGACCAGGACTGGGTGTGAGTTAGGACACGGGGCAGTGAGCACAGGGGGTGATGGGTGAACGGGACTGGGTGCGAGTTAGGACACGGGGCAGTGAGCACAGGGGGTGATGGGTGAACGGGACTGGGTGAGAGTTAGGACACAGGGCAGTGAGCACGGGGTGATGGGTGAACGGGACTGGGTGTGAGTTAGGACACGGGGCAGTGAGCACAGGGGGTGATGGGTGAACGGGGCTGGGTGTGAGTTAGGACACGGGGCAGTGAGCACAGGGGGTGATGGGTGAACGGGACTGGGTGTGAGTTAGGACACGGGGCAGTGAGCACAGGGGGTGATGGGTGAACGGGACTGGGTGTGAGTTAGGACACGGGGCAGTGAGCACGGGGTGATGGGTGAACGGGACTGGGTGTGAGTTAGGACACGGGGCAGCGAGCACAGGAGGTGATGGGTGAACGGGACTGGGTGTGAGTTAGGACACGGGGCAGTGAGCACAGGGGGTGATGGGTGAACGGGACTGGGTGTGAGTTAGGACTCGGGGCAGTTAGGACTCGGGGCAGTGAGCACAGGGGGTGATGGGTGAATGGGACTGGGCGTGAGTTAGGACACGGGGCAGTGAGCACAGGGGGTGATGGGTGAACGGGACTGGGTGTGAGTTAGGACACGGGGCAGTGAGCACAGGGGGTGATGGGTGAACGGGACTGGGTGTGAGTTAGGACACGGGGCAGTGAGCACAGGGGGTGATGGGTGAACGGGACTGGGTGTGAGTTAGGACACGGGGCAGTGAGCACGGGGTGATGGGTGAACGGGACTGGGTGTGAGTTAGGACACGGGGCAGTGAGCACAGGGGGTGATGGGTGAACGGGACTGGGTGTGAGTTAGGACACGGGGCAGTGAGCACGGGGTGATGGGTGAACGGGACTGGGTGTGAGTTAGGACACGGGGCAGTGAGCACAGGGGGTGATGGGTGAACGGGACTGGGTGTGAGTTAGGACACAGGGCAGTGAGCACAGGGGGTGATGGGTGAACGGGACTGGGTGTGAGTTAGGACACGGGGCAGTGAGCACAGGGTGATGGGTGAACGGGACTGGGTGTGAGTTAGGACACGGGGCAGTGAGCACAGGGGGTGATGGGTGAACGGGACTCGGTGCGAGTTAGGACACGGGGCAGTGAGCACAGGGGGTGATGGGTGACCGGGACTTGGGGCGAGTTAGGACTCGGGGCAGTCGAGTTTTGGATGAGCTGAAGTTTATGGAGGATAGAACGTGGGAGGCCGGCCAGGAGTGCGTTGGAATAGTCAAGTCTAGAGATAAGAAATCCATTCCTGGTAAGTTTAAATGCTAGACTCGGCTTGCATTCCATCGAGTACACCTTTCATAAATCTCTGGTTCGGCCTCAGCTGGAGTATTGATGTCCCAATTCTGGGCACCGCACTTTAGGAAGGATGTCAAGGCTTTAGAGAGTGTGCAGAGGAGATTGACCAGAATGGTACCAGGGATGAGGGACTTCAGTTACCTGGAGAGACTGGAGAAGCTGGGATTGTTCTCCTTAGAGCAGAGAAGGTTAAGGGGAGATTGACCAGAATGGTACCAGGGATGATGGACCTCAGTGATGTGGAGAGACTGGAGAATCTGGGATTGTTCTCCTTAGAGCAGAGAAGGTTAAGGGGAGATTTGATCGAGGTGTTCGAAATCACGAAGGGTTTTGAAAGAGTAGATAGAGAGAAAGTGTTTCCAGTGGCAGGAGGGTCGGTAACCAGAGGACACAGATTGAAGATAATCGGCCAAAGAACCAGAGGGGGAGATGAGGAGAATGTTTTTACGCAGCGAGTTGTTGTGATCTGGAATGCGCTGCCTGAAAGGGCGGTGGGAGCAGATTCAATAGGAACTTTCAAAAGGGGAATTGGAGAAATACTTGAAGGGGAGAAATTCACAGGGTTATGGGGAAAGAGCAGGGGGGAGTGGGACTAATTGGAGAGTTCGTTCAAAGAGCTGGCACAGGCACGGTGGGCCGAATGGCCTCCTCCTGCGCTGTATGATTCTGATTTTATATTAGATTAAGGGGCGATCTAATCGAGGTGTTTTAAGATGATTAAAGGAGTTGATGGGGTCGATCTACAGAAACTATTTCCTCTGGCGGGGAGAGTCCAGAACAAGGGGGGGTATCACCAGAGCCAGGCCGTTCAGGGGTGATGTCAGGAAGCACTTCTTCACACAAAGGGCGGTGGAAATCTGGAACTCTCGCCCCCAACAAGCTGCTGAGGCTGGGGGTCAATCGAAAATTTCAAAACTGAGATTGATAGATTTCTTTTAGGCAGAACAGGCTCGGGCTGAATGGCCTCCTCCTGTTTCTCGTAACAGGGCCAAGGGGCTGAATGGCCTCCTCCTGTTCCTGTGTAACAGGCTCGAGGGGCTGAATGGCCTCCTCCTGTTCCTGTGCAACAGGCTTGAGGGGCTGAATGACCTCCTCCTGTTCCTGTGTAACAGGCTCGAGGGGCTGAATGGCCTCCTCCTGTTCCTGTGTAACAGGCTCGAGGGGCTGAATGGCCTCCTCCTGTTCCTGTGTAACAGGCTCGAGGGGCTGAATGGCCTCCTCCTGTTCCTGTGTAACAGGCTCGAGGGGCTGAATGACCTTCTGTGCTGCATTATTCTATAATCCCATTCTAACGAACGTGGATTTCCACTTTGGTATGCGTGTGCTGGCTATTCAACCAAGATGTGCATCACTAAACCAGCTGAACAGTGGTCCTCATATCTATTATGTTCAGGAGTGCTCCATAAGCAACAACAACTTGCATTGACCAGGACGTCCCAAAGTGCCTCACACCCAATGAAGTGTGTTCTTGAAGTGTAGCCACTGTTGTAATGTAGGAAAAGCGGCAGCCAATTTGTGCAGAGCAAGATCCCACAAACTTAATGTGATTAGTGACCAGATAATGTTTTTTAAAGTGATGTTGGTTGAGGGATAAATGTTGGCCCCACGGCAACCTTGACAGTGCGGTGCTCCCTCGGTACTGCCCCTCCGACAGTGCGGCGCTCCCTCAGTACTGTCCCTCCGACAGTGCGGCGCTCCCTCAGCACTGCCCCTCCAACAGTGCGGCGCTCCCTCAGTACTGCCCCTCCAACATTGCGGCGCTCCCTCAGTACTGCCCCTCCAACATTGCGGCGCTCCCTCAGTACTGCCCCTCCGACAGTGCAGCGCTCCCTCAGTACTGCCCCTCCGACAGTGCGGCGCTCCCTCAGTACTGCCCCTCCGACAGTGCAGCGCTCCCTCAGCACGGCCCACCCGACAGTGCGGCGCTCCCTCAGCACTGCCCCTCCGACAGTGTGGCGCTCCCTCAGTACTGCCCCAGCGACAGTGCAGCACTCCCTCAGTACTGCCCCTCCGACAGTGCGGCGCTCCCTCAGTACTGCCCCTCCGACAGTGCGGCGCTCCCTCAGTACTGCCCCTCCGACAGTGCGCCGCTCCCTCAGTACTGCCCCTCCGACAGTGCGGCGCTCCCTCAGTACTGCCACTCCGACAGTGCGGCGCTCCCTCAGTACTGCCCCTCCGACAGTGCAGCGCTCCCTCAGTACTGCCCCTCCGACAGTGCGGCGCTCCCTCAGTACTGCCCCTCCAACAGTGCGCCGCTCCCTCAGTACTGCCCCTCCGACAGTGCGCCGCTCCCTCAGTACTGCCCCTCCGACAGTGCGGCACTCCCTCAGTACTGCTCCTCCGACAGTGCAGCGCTCCCTCAGTACTGCCCCTCCGACAGTGCGCCGCTCCCTCAGTACTGCCCCTCCGACAGTGCGGCACTCCCTCAGTACTGCCCCTCCGACAGTGCGGCACTCCCTCAGTACTGCCCCTCCGGCAGTGCGGCACTCCCTCAGTACTGCCCCTCCGACAGTGCAGCGCTCCCTCAGTACTGCCCCTCCGACAGTGCGGTGCTCCCTCAGTACTGCCCCTCCGACAGTGCGCCGCTCCCTCAGTACTGCCCCTGTCACAGTGCAGTCTCACGGAATCTTGGAATGCTCTCTTCCCAGGTATGGACGTTTATTCTCCGTCGGTCTCCACGGGAAGAGCGACTCCAGAGGAACGCGTGAGCAGGCACCGCCGCTGCCTGTGCAGCACGCCCTTCGAGCGGAGGAGCGAGATCGAGGTCCCAGACGTCTGGTCTGGCGATGTGGACGAGGGGCTCATCCCGCCAGTGGAGGAGGGCGGCCCCGCCCACCGGGGAAGTCTGGGTCTCCAGCCCGGCGTCGGGCCCTCTGCGGCGGGAAAGGGAGGAGGCCAAGTCCCGGGCTCGGGTGGGGAGGGAGCTGGCTGCCCAGGTAAACGGGCTGGGGCGGAACGTGCTGGCGGAGCGGGAGGAGGGCACCGTCGGCGCCCTGCGCCCCCGGCTCCGCAGCAAGAGGCGCAAGATGTGGGCGAAAGTGAGACATTAAAGGCATGTCGCTGATGGATTCCTCTCCCTCGCTCTCTGCTGCCTTACTGAGAAACGGATCAGCGGGGGCACCGTTTATAACTGGGCGGGCGCGGGCGAGGGGAATTGGCAGACTCTGTGTTGGGATAGGGGGAGAGGAAAGGCAGGGAAGGGGAACGAGGAAAGAAAGTGGAGAGAGGGAAGGAGAGAGAAAAGTAGAGACTGGGAAGGGAGACTGGGAAGGGAGAAGGTACATAGATGATTAAAATGCCATGAACAGGTACAGAAAATAACCAAAAAGGCCTTTATATCTAGAGGACTAGAATCCAAGGGGGTAGAAGTCATGCTGCAGCTGTACAAAGCCCTGGTTAGACCACACCTGGAGCACTGTGCACAGTTCTGGTCTCCGTATACCTTGGTTAGACCACACTCGGAGCACTGTGCACAGTTCTGGTCTCCATATCCCTTGGTTAGACCACACTTGGAGCACTGTGCACAGTTCTGGTCTCCATATACCTTGGTTTGACCACACTTGGAGCACTGTGCACAGTTCTGGTCTCCATATACCTTGGTTAGACCACACTTGGAGCACTGTGCACAGTTCTGGTCTCCATATACCTTGGTTTGACCACACCTGGAGCACTGTGCACAGTTCAGGTCTCCATATACCTTGGTTAGACCACACTTGGAGCACTGTGCACAGTTCTGGTCTCCATATACCTTGGTAAGACCACACTTGGAGCACTGTGCACAGTTCTGGTCTCCATATACCTTGGTTAGACAACACTTGGAGCACTGTGCACAGTTCTGGTCTCCATATACCTTGGTTTGACCACACTTGGAGCACTGTGCACAGTTCTGGTCTCCATATACCTTGGTTAGACCACACTCGGAGCACTGTGCCCAGTTCTGGTCTCCATATACCTTTGTTAGACCACACTTGGAGCACTGTGCACAGTTCTGGTCTCCATATACCTTGGTTTGACCACACCTGGAGCACTGTGCACAGTTCAGGTCTCCATATACCTTGGTTTGACCACACCTGGAGCACTGTGCACAGTTCTGGTCTCCATATACCTTGGTTAGACCACACTCGGAGCACTGTGCCCAGTTCTGGTCTCCATATACCTTGGTTAGACCACACTTGGAGCACTGTGCACAGTTCTGGTCTCCATATACCTTGGTTAGACCACACTTGGAGCACTGTGCACAGTTCTGGTCTCTGTATACCTTGGTTTGACCACACCTGGAGCACTGTGCACAGTTCTGGTCTCCATATACCTGTGTTAGACCACACTTGGAGCACTGTGCACAGTTCCAGTCTCCGTATACCTTGGTTAGACCACACCTGGAGCACTGCACAGTTCTGGTCTCCGTATACCTTGGTTAGACCACACTTGGAGCCCTGTGCACAGTTCTGGTCTCCATATACCTTGGTTAGACCACACTTGGAGCACTGTGCACAGTTCTGGTCTCCCTATACCTTGATTAGACCACACTTGGAGCACTGTGCACAGTTCTGGTCTCCATATACCTTGGTAAGACCACACCTGGAGCACTGCACAGTTCTGGTCTCCATATACCTTGGTTAGACCACACTTGGAGCACCGTGCACAGTTCTGGTCTCCATATACCTTGGTTAGACCACACTTGGAGCACTGTGCACTGTTCTGGTCTCCATATACCTTGGTTAGACCACACTTGGAGCACTGTGCACAGTTCTGGTCTCCGTATACCTTGGTTAGACCACACTTGGAGCACTGTGCACTGTTCTGGTCTCCATATACCTTAGTTAGACCACACTTGGAGCACTGTGCACAGTTCTGGTCTCCATATACCTTGGTTAGACCACACTTGGAGCACAGTGCACTGTTCTGGTCTCCATATCCCTTGGTTAGACCACACTTGGAGCACTGTGCACAGTTCTGGTCTCCGTATACCTTGGTTAGACCACACTTGGAGCACTGTGCACAGTTCTGGTCTCCATATCCCTTGGTTAGACCACACTTAGAGCACTGTGCACAGTTCTGGTCTCCATATACCTTGGTTAGACCACACTTGGAGCACAGTGCACTGTTCTGGTCTCCATATACCTTGGTTAGACCACACTTGGAGCACTGTGCACAGTTCTGGTCTCTGTATACCTTGGTTAGACCACACTTGGAGCACTGTGCACTGTTCTGGTCTCCATATACCTTGGTTAGACCACACTTGGAGCACTGTGCACAGTTCAGGTCTCATCAGGGTTAATTTACGAGGAGAGATTTCACAAACTAGGGTTGTATTCCCTGGAATTTAGAAAGTTAAGGGCTGACCCGAACAAAGTTTGCAAGATATTAAGGGAAACAGATAGAGTAGATCGAGAGAAACTGTTTCCGCTGGTTGGGGAGTCTAGGACTAGGGGGCAGAGTCTAAAAATTAGAGCCAGACCTTTCAGGAGAAGTTAGGAAACACTTCTACACACAAAGGGTGGTCGAAGTTTGGAACTCTCTTCCGCAAACGGCAATCGATGCTGGGAATCAATTGTTAATTTTAAATCTGAGTTTGATAGATCTTTGTTAACCAAAGGTATTAAGGGATATGGGGCAAAGGCGGGTGTATGGAGTTAGGTCACAGATCAGCCAGGATCTCATTGAATTGCAGAACAGGCTCGAGGGGCTGAATGGCCTCCTCCTGTTCCTGTGTAACAGGCTCGAGGGGCTGAATGGCCTCCTCCTGTTCCTGTGTAACAGGCTCGAGGGGGCTGAATGGCCTCCTCCTGTTCCTGTGTAACAGACTCGAGGGGCTGAATGGCCTCCTCCTGTTCCTGTGTAACAGGCTCGAGGGGCTGAATGGCCTCCTCCTGTTCCTGAGAGAGTGGGGAGGAAGGAGAGAGTAGATGTGCATGTGTGTGAGAGTAAATGTGTGCGAAGGAGATTTTAAAATTCATTCTGGGGATGTGGGTGTTGCGGGCAAGGCCGGCATTTACTGCCCATCCCTGGTTGCCCGGAGGAAGTGGTGCTGAGCATTGTGAAACCCGCTGGTAAAGGGTTTAATCGAGACTTCGGAGGGCAGTTAAGTATCGACCATGTTGGTGTGGGACCCGAGTGACATATGGGACCAGACCAGGTAAGGACAGCAGCTTTCCTTCCCTAAAGGACATTGGTGATTCAGTGGGGTTTCTCGGCAATCCAACAGATTCACGGTCACGTTCACAGGAGCGATTAGCAAACTAAATTTCACACCGAGCCACAGCAGGAGATATTAGGGCAGGTGACCAAAAGCTTGGTCAAAGAGGGAGGTTTTAAGGAGCGTCTAAAAGGAGGAGAGAGAGGCGGAGAGGTTTAGGGAGGGAATTCCAGAGCTCAGGGCCCAGGCAGCTGAAGGCACGGCCGCCGATGGTGGAACGATGGAAATCGGGGGATGCGCAAGAGGCCAGAATTGGAAGATCGCAGAGACGTCGGAGGGTTGTAGGGGCTGGAGGAGGTTACAGAGATAGGGAGGGTTGTAGGGCTGGAGGAGCTTACAGAGATAGGGAGGGTTGTAGGGCTGGAGGAGCTTAGAGATAGGGAGGGTTGTAGGGGCTGGAGGAGCTTACAGAGATAGGGAGGATTGTGGGGCTGGAGGAGGTTACAGAGATAGGGAGGGTTGTAGGGGCTGGAGGAGGTTACAGAGCTAGGGAGGGTTGTAGGGGCTGGAGGAGGTTACAGAGATGGGGAGGGTTGTAGGGGCTGGAGGAGCTTACAGAGATAGGGAGGGTTGTGAGGCTGGAGGAGGTTACAGAGATAGGGAGGTTTGTAGGGGCTGGAGGAGGTTACAGAGATAGGGAGTGTAGGGGCTGGAGGAGGTTACAGAAATAGGGAGGGTTGTAGGGGCTGGAGGAGGTTTCAGAGATAGGGAGGGTTGTAGGGGCTGGAGGAGGTTACAGAGATAGGGAGGGTTGTAGGGGCTGGAGGAGGTTACAGAGATAGGGAGGGTTGTAGGGGCTGGAGGAGGTTACAGAGATAGGGAGGGTTGTAGGAGGTTACAGAGATAGGGAGGATTGTAGGGGCTGGAGGAGGTTACAGAGATAGGGATGTTTGTAGGGGCTGGAGGAGGTTACAGAGATAGGGAGGGTTGTAGGGGCTGGAGGAGGTTACAGAGATAGGGAGGGTTGTCGGGGCTGGAGGAGGTTACAGAGATAGGGAGGGTTGTAGGGTCTGGAGGAGGTTACAGAGATAGGGAGGGTTGTAGGGGCTGGAGGAGGTTACAGAGATAGGGTGGGTTGTATGGGCTGGATGAGGTTACAGAGATAGGGAGGGTTGTAGAGCTGGAGGAGGTTACAGAGATAGGGAGGGTTGTAGGGGCTGGAGGAGGTTACAGAGATAGGGAGGGTTGTAGGGGCTGGAGGAGGTTACAGAGATAGGGAGGGTTGTAGGGGCTGGAGGAGGTTACAGTGATGGGGAGGGTTGTAGGAGGTTACAGAGATAGGGTGGGTTGTATGGGCTGGAGGAGGTTACAGAGATAGGGAGGGTTGTAGGGCTGGAGGAGGTTACAGAGATAGGGAGGGTTGTAGGGGCTGGAGGAGGTTACAGAGATAGGGAGGGTTGTCGGGGCTGGAGGAGGTTACAGAGATAGGGAGGGTTGTAGGAGCCGGAGGAGGTTACAGAGATAGGGAGGGTTGTAGGGGCTGGAGGAGGTTACAGAGATAGGGAGGGCTGTAGGAGGTTACAGAGACAGGGAGGGTTATAGGGGCTGGAGGAGGTTACAGAGATAGGGAGGGTTGTAGGGGCTGGAGGAGGTTACAGAGACAGGTAGGGTTATAGGGGCCGGAGTAGGTTACAGAGATAGGGAGGGTTGTCGGGGCTGGAGGAGGTTACAGAGATAGGGAGGGTTATAGGGGCTGGAGGAGGTTACAGAGATAGGGAGGGTTATAGGGGCTGGAGGAGGTTACAGAGATAGGGAGGGTTGTAGGGGCTGGAGGAGGTTACAGAGATAGGGAGGGTTGTAGGGGCTGGAGGAGGTTACAGCGATAGGGAGGGTTGTAGGGGCTGGAGGAGGTTACAGAGATAGGGAGGGTTGTAGGAGCTGGAGGAGGTTACAGAGATAGGGAGGGTTCTAGGGGCTGGAGGAGGTTACAGAGATAGGGAGGTATGTAGGGGCAGTAGGAGGTTACAGAGATAGGGAGGGTTGTAGGGGCTGGAGGAGGTTACAGAGATGGGGAGGGTTGTCGGGGCTGGAGGAGGTTACAGTGATGGGGAGGTGCGAGGCCATGGAGGGATTTGAAAACAAGGATGAGAATTTTGAAATCCACATCTCATTTCCAGCCAAGTCTTTATTTAACTCGGAATTACAAAGAGGTGCCGAGAGAGAGATCGGGCGGGTCTGGCAGTGTGCCAGTCGAAGGCGGACGAAAGGTTAAACACTTCCCTCTGAGCTTCCAGCCGCCACTATCACAGGATCACTTTCAGATCAGTCCTGTTCAATTGCAGCGAGGTCAAAATTACCTTCCCATCGACGGTCATCGGATTCGTATTGAGCCTGAAAGAGCAAGAACATAAATCACATCACATCGAATGTCCCGTGTGATAGTACGATTCATTCTGTAACACCTTCCACTTCACAGAGCGCCGCACTGTCGGAGGGGCAGTACTGAGGGAGCGCCGCACTGTCGGAGGGGCAGTACTGAGGGAGCGCTGCACTGTCAGAGGGGCAGTACTGAGGGAGCGCTGCACTGTCGGAGGGGCAGTACTGAGGGAGCGCCGCAGTGTCGGAGGGGCAGTACTGAGGGAGCGCCGCACTGTCAGAGGGGCAGTACTGAGGTAGCGCCGCACTGTCGGAGGGGCAGTACTGAGGGAGCGCTGCACTGTCAGAGGGGCAGTACTGAGGGAGCGCTGCACTGTCGGAGGGGCAGTACTGAGGGAGCGCCGCACTGTTGGAGGGGCAGTACTGAGGGAGCGCCGCACTGTCGGAGGGGCAGTACTGAGGGAGCGCCGCAGTGTCGGAGGGGCAGTACTGAGGGAGCGCTGCACTGTCAGAGGGGCAGCACTGAGGGAGCGCTGCACTGTTGGAGGGGCAGTACTGAGGGAGCGCCGCACTGTTGGAGGGGCAGTACTGAGGGAGCGCCGCACTGTCGGAGGGGCAGTACTGAGGGAGCGCCGCAGTGTCGGAGGGGCAGTACTGAGGGAGCGCCGCACTGTCAGAGGGGCAGTACTGAGGTAGCGCCGCACTGTCGGAGGGGCAGTACTGAGGGAGCGCCGCACTGTCGGAGGGGCAGTACTGAGGTAGCGCCGCACTGTCGGAGGGGCAGTACTGAGGGAGCGCCGCACTGTCGGAGGGGCAGTACTGAGGGAGCGCCGCACTGTCGGAGGGGCAGTACTGAGGGAGCGCCGCACTGTCGGAGGGGCAGTACTGAGGGAGCGCTGCACTGTCGAAGGTGCCATCTTTCGGATGAGATGTTAATCCGAGACCGCATCTGCTCTCTCAAGATCCCGTGGCATTATTTCGAAGAAGAGCAGGGGTCCTGGGGCTAGTATTTATCGCTTAACAGCAATAAAAAACAACCAAATGATCTGGTCAGTATCACATTGCGGTTTGTGGTTGCTTGCTGTCCGCACATTGGCAGCCATGTTCCCTACGTTACACTTCAAACAAAGCACCCACTGACTGTGAAGCGCTTTGGGACGTCCTGAGGTGGTGAAAGGTGCTGGAGAAAGACAAATCTCCTCTCCCTTTACACGGTTTATTCCCCTTGTGATCGCGCGATACGTTCAGTCACATTCTCTCCCACCTCCAGACTCACCAGATACGCTGCAGTCGATTACAGGTCTTTATCAGGTTGGCAAAATAGGGAACTGATCGATCGGTAAAGGAATTTCCAGCCACGTACAGGCGCTGAATGGTACGGTTCACGCAGAGGGCGGTGACCAATTCTTCACAAACCGCATCGGTTGCACCGGTAAACCCGAGCCTGTGGAGCAGAGGGAGTGAATCAGCACCAAGTGAAGGGGTGGGGGAGCGAGGGAGTGAATCAGGGCCGAGTGAAGGGAGAGAGGGAGTGAATCAGGGCCGAGTGAAGGGGTGGGGGAGAGAGGGAGTGAATCAGGGCCGAGTGAAGGGGTGGGGGAGAGAGGGAGTGAATCAGGGCCGAGTGAAGGGGTGGGGGAGAGAGGGAGTGAATCAGCACCAAGTGAAGGGGTGGGGGAGAGAGGGAGAGAATCAGGGCCGAGTGAAGGGGTGGGGGAGAGAGGGAGTGAATCAGGGCCGAGTGAAGGGGTGGGGGAGAGAGGGAGTGAATCAGGGCCGAGTGAAGGGGTGGGGGAGGGAGTGAATCAGGGCCGAGTGAAGGGGTGGGGGAGAGAGGGAGTGAATCAGGGCCGAGTGAAGGGGTGGGGGAGCGAGGGAGTGAATCAGGGCCGAGTGAAGGGGTGGGGGAGAGAGGGAGTGAATCAGGTCCGAGTGATGGAGTGAGGGAGCGGAGGGAGAGAGGGAGTGAATCGGCACCGAGTGAAGGGGTGAGGGAGCGGAGGGAGAGAGGGAGTGAATCAGGGCCGAGTGAAGGGGTGAGGGAGCGGTGGGAGAGAGGGAGTGAATCAGGTCCGAGTGAAGGGGTGAGGGAGCGGAGGGAGTGTGGTAAACCACTTTTGTCGTTCACTATAGTTATCACTGTTATATCGTTATCACTGTTTACACTGTTGTATCACTATACGAGGTCGCCTCTTGTCACGCTGTTATACCTGGGCTGAACACTGCTGACTCCGCCCATGGCTCCACCTACCTGCCCAGGTATAAAGGTGGTCGACTGGCTGGTATTCCTCCTTGTTGGATCCGATCACCCACGAGGGATGGGCTCTGTTATTTAGCCAATAAAAACCTATAGTTACTTTCTTAACTCGTCGCTTTTCATTGGATGAATTGATAGGTATATCAGGGAGAGAGGGAGTGAATCAGGTCTGAGTGAAGAAGTGGTGGAGCGGAGGGAGAGGGGGAGTGAATCAGCGCCGAGTGGGGGAGAGAGGGAGTGAATCAGGGCCGAGTGACGGGGTGGGGGAGAGAGTGAGTGAATCAGGACCGAGTGGAGGGGTGGGGGAGAGAGGGAGTGAATCAGTGCCGAGTGAAGGAGTGGGGGAGCGAGGGAGAGGGGGAGTGAATCAGTGCCGAGTGAAGGGGTGAGGGAGCGGAGGGAGTGAATCAGGTCCGAGTGAAGGGGTGAGGGAGCGGAGGGAGAGAGGGAGTGAATCAGCGTCGACTGAAGGAGTGGTGGGGCGGAGGGAGAGAGGGAGTGAATCAGTGCCGAGTGAAGGGGTGAGGGAGCGGAGGGAGAGAGGGAGTGAATCGGCGTCGAGTGAAGGGGTGAGGGAGCGGAGGGAGAGAGGGAGTGAATCAGGACCGAGTGAAGGATTGGTGGGGCGGAGGGAGAGAGGGAGTGAATCAGGTCTGAGTGAAGAAGTGGTGGAGCGGAGGGAGAGGGGGAGTGAATCAGCGCTGAGTGAAGGAGCGGAGGGAGAGAGGGAGTGAATCAGGGCCGAGTGAAGGAGTGGGGGAGCGGAAGGAGAGGGGGAGTGAATCAGGTCTGAGTGAAGGAGTGGGGGAGCGGAGGGAGAGAGGGAGTGAATCAGTGCCGAGTGAAGGGGTGAGGGAGAGAGGGAGTGAATCAGGTCCAAGTGAAGGGGTGAGGGAGCGGAGGGAGAGAGGGAGTGAATCAGCGCTGAGTGAAGGAGTGGTGGAGCGGAGGGAGAGGGGGAGTGAATCAGCGCCGAGTGAAGGAGTGGGGGAGAGGGGGAGTGAATCAGCGCCGAGTGAAGGAGTGGTGGGGCAGAGGGAGAGTGAATCAGTGCCGAGTGAAGGAGTGGTGGGGCAGAGGGAGAGGGGGAGTGAATCAGCGCTGAGTGAAGGAGTGGTGGAGCGGGGGGAGAGGGGGAGTGAATCAGCGCCGAGTGAAGGAGTGGGGGAGAGGGGGAGTGAATCAGCGCCGAGTGAAGGAGTGGTGGGGCAGAGGGAGAGGGGGAGTGAATCAGTGCCGAGTGAAGGGGTGAGGGAGCGGAGGGAGAGAGGGAGTGAATCAGCGCTGAGTGAAGGAGTGGTGGAGCGGAGGGAGAGGGGGAGTGAATCAGCGCCGAGTGAAGGAGTGGGGGAGCAGAGGGAGAGGGGGAGTGAATCAGCGCCGAGTGAAGGAGTGGGGGAGCAGAGGGAGAGGGGGAGTGAATCGGCGCCGAGTGAAGGAGTGGTGGGGCGGAGGGAGGGAGTGAATCAGCGTCGAGTGAAGGAGTGGTGGAGCGGAGGGAGAGAGGGAGTGAATCAGTGCCGAGTGAAGGAGTGGTGGGGCGGTACACAAGAGCGCGGGGATCGCCTCACTCACCCCAGCTTGTGGATCCGGCTGCTCTGGAGGCCGACCACCAATTGCCTGATTCCCGCGTCTCCCACATTATTCCCGTCCAGTATCAGCCACCGTAGCATTGGGTGGACCTTTAGCACTGTCGCCAGTCCTGGTGTGCAGGCTGCCGTCAGACGATTATTTTCTAGCCTATGTGTGTGTGTGCGTGGGGAGAGAGATGGTCAGAGACAGAGAGCGAGTCTAACAGAAAAACAACCTCCCCATCCACGTGTTCCATCCCGCTCTTAGCTCCAGACTCAACCATTCTCAATGTTCCCCTGACCAGCCTCCCACCCCCCCCCCTCCGGAAACTGCAGATCATCCGACAGTTGAAATTCAGTGGCGGACATTTAAGGAGATATTTCATAACTCTCAGCAAAAATCTATTCCCGTGAGAATGAAAGATTTTAAGAGAAGGGAGCACCATCCGTGGCTAACTAAGCAAATAAAGGATGGTATCAAATTTAAAACAAAGGCATACTACATTGCCAAGATTGGTGGGAGACCAGAGGATTGGGAAATTTTTAAAAACCTTCAAAGGATGACTAAAAAAGTAATAAAAAGAGAGATGAATTATGAGAATAAACTGGCAAAAAATATTAAAACAGACAGTAAGAGCTTCTACAGGTATATAAAAAGGAAGAGAGTAGCTAAAGTAAACTTTGGTCCCTTAGAGGATGACTGGGGAATTAATAATGGGGAACAGGGAAATGGCAGAGACTCTGAACAAATATTTTGTATCTGTCTTCACGGTAGAAGACGCTAACAACATCCCAATAATGGATAATCAAGGGGCCACAGGGAGGGGGGAACTAAAGACAATCACTATCACTAAGGAAATAGTACTTGGTAAAATAATGGGACTAAAAGACGACAAGTCCCCTGGACCAGATGGCCTACATCCCAGGGTCTTAAAGGAAGTGGCTGCAGAGATAGTGGATGCATTGGTTGTAATCTACCAAAATTCCCTGGACTCTGGAGAGGTCCCAGTGGATTGGAAAACCGCAAATGTAACGCCCCTATTTAAGAAAGGAGGGAGAGAAAGCAGGAAACTCTAGGCCAGTTAGCCTAACATCTGTTGTTGTGAAAATGCTGGAGTCCTTCATTAAGGAAGCAGTAGCAGGGCTTTTGGAAAATCATAATGCAGTCAAGCAGAGTCAGCATGGTTTTATGAAAGGGAAATCATGTTTAACAAATTTGCTGGAGTTCTTTGAGGATGTAACGAGCAGGGTGGATAAGGGTGAGCCAGTGGACGTGGTGTATTTGGATTTCCAGAAGGCATTCGATAAGGTGCCACATAAAAGGTTACTGCATAAGATAAGAGCTCACGGTGTTGGGGGTAATATATTAGCATGGATAGAGAATTGGCTAACTAACAGAAAGCAGAGAGTCGGGATAAATGGGTCATTTTCAGGTTGGCAGACGGTAACTAGTGGGGTGCCACAGGGATCGGTGCTGGGGCCTGAACTATTTACAATCTACATTAATGACTTGGATGAAGGGACCGAGTGTAATGTAGCCAAGTTTGCGGATGATACAAAGATGGGTGGGAAAGCAAGTTGTGCAGAGGACTCAAAGAATCTGCAAAGGGATATAGACAGGCTAAGTGAGTGGGCAAACATTTGGCAGATGGCATATAATGTGGGAAAGTGCGAGGTTATCCACTTTGGCAGGAAAAATAAAAAAGCAAATTATTATTTGAATGGAGAGAGATTACAAAATGCTACAGTTCAGAGGGACCTGGGGGTCCTTGTGCATGAAACACAAAAAGTTAGCATGTAGGTACAGCAAGTAATCAAAAAGGCAAATGGAATGTTGGCCTTTATTGGAAGGGGGTTGGAGTATACAAACATAGAAGATAGGAGCAGGAGTCGGCCATTCGGCCCCTCGAGCCTGTTCCGCCATTCAGTGAGATCATGGCTGATCATCCAAATTCAGTACCCTGTCCCTGCCTTCTCCCCATATCCCTTGACCCCTTTAGCCAAAAGCAGGGAAGTCCTGTTACAACTGTACAGGGCGTTGGTGAGACCACACCTGGAGTACTGCGTACAGTTTTGGTCTCCTTATTTAAGGAAGGATATACTTGCATTGGAGGCAGTTCAGAGGAGGTTCACGAGGTTGATTCCGGAGATGAAGGGGTTGTCTTATGAAGAAAGGTTGAGCAGGCTGGGCCTATACTCATTGGAGTTTAGAAGAATGAGAGGGGATCTTATTGAAACATATAAGATACTGAGGGGGCTCGACAAGGTAGATGCAGAGAGGATGTTCCCCCTCCTGGGAAAATCTAGAACGCGGGGGCACAGTTTTAGAATAACGGGTCGCCCTTTTAGAACGGAGATGAGGAGGAATTTCTTCTTTCAGAGGGTCGTAAATCTGTGGAATTCTCTGCCCCAGAGAGCCGTGGAGGCTGGGTCATTAAATACATTTAAGGTGTAGACAGATTTTTGCAAGATAAGGGAGTGAAGGGTTATGGGGAGCGGGCAGGGAAGTGGCTTTGAGCCCAAGATCAGCCATGATCTAATTGAATGGCGGAGCAGGCTCGAGGGGCCGAGTGGCCTGTTCCTGCTCCTATTTCTTAGGATCTTATGTTGTAACTCCGCTGCCCAGAGTCCCAACTCGCACCAAGTTCCGTTCACCAATCATCACCTCGAGCCCCACAACCCTCCCTATCTCCGTAACCTCCTCCAGCCCTACAACCCTCCCTATCACTGTAACCTCCTCCAGTCCCTACAACCCTCCCTATCTCTGTAACCTCCTCCAGCCCAACCCTCCCTATCTCTGTAACCTCCTCCAATCCTACATCCCTCTCTATCTCTGTAACCTCCTCCAACCCTACAACCCTCCCTATCTCTGTAACCTCCTCCAGCCCCTACAACCCTCCCTATCTCTGTAACCTCCTCCAGCCTCCTTCAACCCTCCCTATCTCTGTAACCTCCTCCAACCCTACAACCCTCCCTATCTCTGTAACCTCCTCCAACCCTCCCTATCTCTGTAAACTCAAGCCCCTACAACCCTCCCTATCTCTGTAACCTCCTCCAGCCCCTACAACCCTCCCTATCTCTGTACCCTCCCCCAACCCTACCTCTCTGTAACCTCCTCCAGCCCCTACAACCCTCCCTATCTCTGTAACCTCCTCCAGCCCTACAACCCTCCCTATCTCTGCAACCTCCTCCAGCCTCTACAACCCTCCCTAACTCTGTAACCTCCTCCAACCTCTACAACGCTCCCTATCTCTGTAACTTCCTCCAGCCCCTACAACCCTCCCTATCTCTGTACCCTCCTCCAACCCTACCTCTCTGTAACCTCCTCCAGCCCCTACAACCCTCCCTATCTCTGTAACCTCCTCCAGCCCTACAACCCTCCCTATCTCTGTAACCTCCTCCAGCCCCTACAACCCTCCCTATCTCTGTAACCTCCTCCAACCTCTACAACTAGGGTTGCAAAGGGGTGGAAAGTTTCCGGTAAATTTCCGGAAATTTTCCACGGGAAGTTTAGCTTGGGAATTTTGCCCAAAAAAGCACATGCTAGCATAATATTGTTTTTTTTGTATTTCTTTCTTTTTTTTTTCCACAGGTCCTCTCTTAAAATTACTAACAGAGATGGAATCTTAATTATTAAGGAATTTCTTAATCAATATATGTTTATCTTCTTACTTGGCTTGTTTTAATAATTACAAGTTTTGTGTGTGACTGTGAACAAATGTGTCCTGATTGGTTGGATGAGTGGATGAGCGATTAGCTCCCTCTATTTGTAATATTTGCATATCGAATTGTGATTGGCCTGCAGGCATCTGTAAGACTGCTATAGTTTTTTTAAGATCCAGGTTAGGGGTCCTGAGGGAAGTCATTTTGTTTTCTGCTGATGTTGTGATGATGCAGTAAGTAAATCAGACTTTATACCAAATAAACCAGTTACTTGTTGAACTCTGTTGTCCTTCAATTTAAAATATACAAAATAATACACTATTGGTGATGTAGCGTCGTGTGTGTACAGGTCATGCTTCCATCACATGGAGCATCAGCAAAAATGTACTCACCCTGTTGCAATCGTGCTGATCGACCGCAGTTCGACACAGAGATGAATGCCCTTTATTTCTCTGCATAGAACAATGCCACGTTTACCGTCGGATGTGTGGAAGCATTTTACCCCAGGCATTAAAGATGGAAAGACTGTGTACATGTGCAAACACTGTAGAAAGCCATATGTAAAGAATGCCACAAAGATGCAGCAGCATTTATCCAAATGCAACAACTTCACTCAAAGCTCACAGCAGTCAGCCCAGAGTTCCTCTGCTTCCATTCAAGAAGATGATGGTTCTCATTCAGCATCAGGCTCCTTATCATCAGCAACTCCTGGCCCACTTGGAAGGTTCTTTGATACAATGGATAACCATAGCCAGAAGAATGCAGATGAGTGCCTTGCTCGAGCTGTATATTGTGGTAAACCACTGTTATACCTGTCTGTATGTGTATGTGTATTCCACTAGGTACAGGTCTGGACATGCCTCGGCTGACTCCTCCCACTATTCCAGGTATATAAGTGACTACCTCCCAGTCCCTTAGTATTCTGGACGGGTCGACCACTCGAGACAAGACCTTCATTCTGTAGTTAATAAAAGCCTGGTTGTTACTCGCTTAACCTCAGTCTTTTGAGTAATTGATGGCGCATCAATTTTATTAACTAAATTTTTTATAATGGAGAAGATCCTCACACCAGCATGCCTGGACCTGGACAGTCGGGAAGCGGACGCTTCCACCAAGTTTGCTCACTGGCTCATGTGCTTCGAGGCATTCCTGACTGCCTCCACTGCGGTCGTAACGGATGCGAACAAACTGTCTGTCCTGATCTCCAAGGTGAACCACCGAGTGTACTCAGTCATCCGGGACGCGACCTCGTACACAGCCGCCCTCCAGCTCCTCAAGACCCAGTACACGCGCCCTGTGAACGAAGATTACGCCAGGCACCTCCTGGGGAGTCGCAAGCAACAACCTGGGGAATCGACTGAGGAATACCTCCAAGCACTGTCCGTGCTTGGCCGGGCTTGTGGGTGTAAGGCGGTAACGCCCACTAAGTACACGGAGGAACTGATCCGGGATGCCTTCGTAGCGGGCCACAGGTCCAACTACACCCGACAGCGACTGCTGGAGCAGAGCGACCTCACCCTCGACAAAGCCTCCGAAATCGCACTAACGCTGGACGCAGCCTTCCGGGGCATGGATGCCTACTCCTCTGCACCGTGGACGCCGCGGGGAACGACAACCTGGGACACGGTAGGACAGCCCCATAGCACCGTGCCACCCCAGCCACAGCCCAACAACGGCCCAACCACCGCAGCAGTGTCCCAAAGCCAGACAGCAGTATCCCAAGGCCAGAAATGCTACTTCTGTGGCCAGGCCAAACACCCCAGAGCGCGCTGCCCGGCGAAGAATGCGACCTGCTCGGGCTGCGGGAAAAAGGGACACTACGCTAGCGTCTGCAAGGCCAAAGCCACCCCGAACGCCAGCAGCGCCGCGTGTGGGCCGTGCGAGCCGCCATCTTGGGCCCCCAACAGCGCCGCGTGTGGGCCGTGCGGGCCACCATCTTGGGCCTCCCCAGCCATGTGCGAACCACCGCAGCAGCAGCCATCTTGGACGACTCCAGCCACATGGGAATCATGGACGCCGCCATCTTGGACACCAGCCGGGACGCAGCAGGCCGCCAACCCCTCCCCCATCTGATACCCGCAGCGACACACCGACCCCTACGCTGGCCTCTGTTACGCTGGACCAAACGAGACCGCACCAACTAGCTCGGTCCAAAATGGACGTTAAGGTAAACGGCCATGCAATAAACTGCCTTTTTGACTCCGGGAGCACAGAGAGCTTCATCCACCCCAACACGGTGCGGCGTTGCTCTCTCCCAGTCCTGCCTGCGCACCAGCGGATTTCTATGGCCGCCGAGTCCCAGTCAGCGGACATTGGCGGCTACTGTGTGGTGACACTAGTAGTAGACGGGACTGTGTTCAATAATTTTAAACTCCTGGTCCTGCCCCAACTTTGCGTTGCCGTTCTACTGGGGTTGGATTTCCAGTGCCACCTCAAAAGCGTTATGATGGCGTACGGTGGCCCCCTCCCCCCACTCACAGTCCGCAGCCAGCAGCCTCCAAATTGCCCGCCGCGCACCAGATGCAACCTCTCCACACTCAGAGTCCCACCCCCCCCACTGTTTGCTAACCTCACCCCCGACTGTAAGCCCATCGCCACAAAGAGCAGGCGATACAGTGCCGGGGACAGGGTTTTCATCAAAACCGAAGTGGAGCGGCTCCTGAAGGAGGGGATTATTGAGGGCAGCTCCAGCCCCTGGCGAGCCCAGGTTGTGGTCGTTAAGACCGGCGAGAAACAACGCCTGGTCATCGACTACAGCCAAACAATAAACCGCTACACCCTGCTGGACGCCTACCCACTCCCCCGCATAGCTGACATGGTCAACCAGATCGCGCAGTACCGCGTCTTTTCGACCATTGACCTGAAATCAGCATACCACCAGCTCCCCATCCGCCCCGAAGACCGCCAGTATACTGCTTTTGAGGCAAACGGCCGCCTCTATCACTTCCTTAGGGTTCCCTTTGGCGTTACCAATGGGGTCTCCGTCTTCCAAAGGGAGATGGACCGGATGGTCGATCAAAACGCGCTGCAGGCCACTTTCCCTTACCTAGACAATGTGACCATCTGCGGCCATGACTTGCAGGACCATGACGCAAACCTCGAGAAATTCCTCCGCACCGCCCAACTCCTGAACCTGACATATAACAAGGAGAAGTGCATATTCCGCACAGACCGCCTCGCCATCCTTGGCTGTGTTGTGGAACACGGGGTCATCGGTCCCGGACCGGATGCGTCCCCTTATGGAACTCCCACTGCCCCACTGCCTAAAAGCTCTGAAGAGGTGCCTAGGGTTTTTTTCCTACTACGCCCAGTGGGTCCCCTACTATGCAGACAAAGCCCGTCCGCTGATCAAATCCACCTCTTTTCCCCTGATGGCAGAGGCCCGCTCGGCCTTCCACCGTATCAAGGAGGACATTGCCAAAGCCACCATGCACGCAGTGGACGAATCCATCCCCTTCCAGGTGGAAAGCGATGCGTCCGACTTCGCTCTGGCCGCCACCCTTAATCAGGCGGGGAGACCTGTGGCATTCTTCTCACGAACCCTCCAGGGCCCGGAGACCAGACACTCCGCGGTCGAGAAGGAGGCCCAGGCTATTGTGGAGGCTGTGCGTCATTGGAGGCACTACCTGGCCGGAAAACGATTTACCCTGCTCACTGACCAGCGTTCAGTTGCTTTTATGTTCAACAACAAGCAGAGGGGCAAAATCAAAAATGACAAGATCTTGAGGTGGAGAATCGAACTTTCCACCTACAATTACGAGATCTTGTACCGGCCCGGGAAGCTCAATGAACCCCCGGATGCGCTATCGCATGGCACCTGCGCCAGCGCGCAGATCGATAGGCTGAGGGCCCTCCACAATGACCTCTGCCACCCGGGGGTCACCAGGTTCTTCCACTTCATTAAGGCCCGCAACCTGCCTTACTCCATTGAGGAGCTCAGGACCATGACCAAGAACTGCCAAGTCTGCGCTGAGTGCAAACCGCACTTTTATAGACCAGAGCCCACCTGATAAAAGCCACTCGCCCTTTCGAACGCCTGAGCGTCGATTTTAAAGGGCCTCTCCCCTCCTCCGACCGCAATGTGTACTTCCTCAACATCATTGACGAGTACTCCCGTTTCCCGTTCGCTATCCCCTGCCCGGACATGACCAGTGCCACGGTCATTAAATGTCTGAACAGCCTCTTCACCCTGTTCGGTTTCCCCAGCTATATCCATAGCGACCGGGGCTCATCGTTTATGAGCGACGAACTCCGCCAGTACCTGCTCGCTAGGGGTATAGCCACAAGCAGGACCACCAGTTACAACCCCCGGGGGAACGGACAGGTGGAAAGAGAGAATGCAACAGTTTGGAAGGCCGCCCTACTAGCCTTAAAGTCTAGGGGCCTTCCGACCTCCCGCTGGCAGGAGGTGCTCCCCGATGCGCTCCACTCGATTCGGTCACTGCCACCAATGCCACCCCTCACGAGAAAATGTTTGTCTTCCCAAGGAAGTCCACATCGGGGACAGCGTTACCGCCATGGCTGACGTCCCCAGGGCCGGTACTACTGAGAAGACACGTGAGGACCAATAAAACGGACCCCCTGGTCGAGAGGGTCGACCTCCTCCACGCCAACCCCCAGTACGCTTACATTGCGTACCCGGACGGGCGGGAGGACACAGTCGCCATACGAGACCTCGCACCCTCGGGGACCGCTGTAACCCACTACCCATTACCACCCCCCCCCCCCAACAACACCCTCGGGGACCGCTGTAACCCACTACCCATTACCACCCCCCCCCCACAACACCCCTCGGGGACCGCTGTAACCCACTACCCATTACCACCCCCCCCCACGACCCGATATCCAACCCCAGCAGCCGGCTCGCCTTGGACCGTCACCCACGAGGACTACACTCCAGTGCCCCAGCCTACACGGGACGCGACGCCGGAAGCTCCACCACCCTTGCCGTCGCCACGTCGATCACAGCGGCAGACAAGACCTCCGGAGAGACTCCAATACACGAACTTTTAAATACACTTCACCCCGCCGGACTCATTTTTAAACAAGGGGTGAATGTGGTAAACCAGTTATACCTGTCTGTATGTGTATGTGTATTCCACTAGGTACAGGTCTGGACATGCCTCGGCTGACTCCTCCCACTATTCCAGGTATATAAGTGACTACCTCCCAGTCCCTTAGTATTCTGGACGGGTCGACCACTCGAGACTAGACCTTCATTCTTTAGTTAATAAAAGCCTGGTTGTTACTCGCTTAACCTCAGTCTTTTGAGTAATTGATGGCGCATCATATATGCAACAGGCTCACCACTCATGCTCACAGCCAATGTGTACTGGAAGAGATTTTTCAATGTTATTCGCCCTGCATACTGTCCTCCCACCAGACATGCTTTGTCTACTTATTTGCTGGAGACTGAGTATAACAGAGTCCACGGAAAGCTCAAAGAAACGATAGCGATGGCAGACTGTGTTGCAGTTATCTCAGATGGGTGGTCAAATGTACGAGGGGAGAGCATCATAAACTACATCGTCTTCACTCCTCTCCCAGTGTTCTTCAAGAGCACAGACACGAAGGACAACAGACACACAGGCACATACATTGCTGATGAGCTGAAAGCGGTCATCAATGATCTTGGATCACAAAAGGTCTTTGCAGTAGTTACTGACAATGCTGCGAATGTGAAGGCTGCTTGGGCTCAAGTGGAGGAGGCCTACCCTCATATTATGTCTATTGGGTGCGCAGCTCATGGGCTTAACCTGCTCCTCAAGGACATCATGGGTTTGAGAACCATGGAAACACTGTACAAGAGAGCCAAGCAAGTTGTTAAGTATGTCAGGGGAAAACAGGTAGTTGCAGCAACCTACAACTCCAAGCAAATGACAAAGAACAAGAACACCACACTGAAGCTGCCCAACAACACTAGATGGGGTGGTGTTGTCATAATGTACAACAGCCTTCTGGAGGGTAAGGAGTCGCTGCAAGAAATGGCAATATCCCAGTCTGGGGATATGGAAACCACCATCAAGAAAACACTGCTGGATGATGTGTTTTGGGCGAGAGTGGTTAGCAGCCTTAAACTACTCTCACCAGTAGCATCTGCAATTGCTCAGATTGAAGGAGATGACGCTGTCTTGTCAGATGTTCTCAGGCTTTTTACTGATTTAAAAGAACAAATCAGCATTGCCCTACCCACATCCCTGCTGCTCAAAGCAGAGGAGAAGGCAATTGTTCAATTCATACAGCCGCGTCAAGAATTTTGTGTCAAGCCGATTCATGCTGCAGCATACATGCTGGACCCAAAGCATGTTGGGCGACCAATACTTTCTGGAGAACAGATCAACAGCGCTTACAGTGTGATTTCTACCCTCTCACACCATCTCAATCTGGATGTGGGCAAAGTTCTGGGAAGTCTGGCAAAGTTCTCTACCAAGCAAGGTCTTTGGAATGCGGATGGGATATGGGAATCATACAAGCATATCAGTGCACATACCTGGTGGAAGGGACTTTGTGCATCTGAGGCCCTGTCACCTATTGCATCGGTGATACTCCAAATCCCACCTTCATCAGCGGCCTCTGAACGAAACTGGTCACTTTTTGGGAATACGCATACAAAGGTGCGCAACAGGCTGACTAACAAGAGAGTGGAGAAACTGGTGGTTATCCGGGCGAACCTACAACTTATTGAGCCAGATACAGAAGTGTCCACCACACAGCTAGACACTGACACAGAGGAGGAAATGGACACGTCAGAGCCAGAGTCAGAGAATCAGGAGGAGCAATGAGGAGTAGAAGACTCAGAAGACTCATGAGTAGAAGACTCAAAGGGACAAAATAAGGACAAATTACAGGTTAAATAAGCTGATGCTCTTTTTATTTTATTTTAGATGGGTCTTTTTTGGGGGAGTTCAATAAAGTTCAAAATTATAACCCAAATAAAGTTTTGAAAGCCTGTTTTTATTTGTATGGAACAGTATGTCTATTTTGACGACAAAGATAATATAAGGGTCAGAGAATTCCCATAAATTCCCCAAATTCCCGAAAATTCCCATGGAAAGTTTCCTCTTTTAAAAATTCCCAGAATTTTGCAACCCTATCTACAACGCTCCCTATCTCTGTAACTTCCTCCAGCCCCTACAACGCTCCCTATCTCTGTAACCTCCTCCAGCCCCTACAACCCTCCCTATCTCTGTAACTTCCTCCAGCCCCTACAACCCTCCCTATCTCTGTAACCTCCTCCAGTCCCTACAGCCCTCCCTATCTCTGTAACCTCCTCCAGTCCCTACAACCCTCCCTATCACTGTAACCTCCTCCAGTCCCTACAACCCTCCCTATCTCTGTAACCTCCTCCAGCCCTACAACCCTCCCTATCACTGTAACCTCCTCCAGCCCCTACAACCCTCCCTATCTCTGTAACCTCCTCCAGCCCCTACAACCCTCCCTATCTCTGTAACCTCCTCCAGCCCCTACAACCCTCCCTATCTCTGTAACCTCCTCCAGCCCTACAACCCTCCCTATCTCTGTAACCCCCTCCAGCCCCTACAACACTCCCTATCTCTGTAACCTCCTCCAGCCCCTACAACCCTCCCTATCTCTGTAACCTCCTCCAGCCCCTACAACCCTCCCTATCTCTGTAACCTCCTCCAGCCCTACAACCCTCCCTATCTCTGTAACCTCCTCCAGCCCCTACAACCCTCCCTATCTCTGTAACCTCCTCCAGCCCCTACAACCCTCCCTATCTCTGTAACCTCCTCCAGCCCCTACAACCCTCCCTATCTCTGTAACCTCCTCCAGCCCCTACAACCCTCCCTATCTCTGTAACCTCCTCCAGCCCCTACAACCCTCCCTATCTCTGTAACCTCCTCCAGCCCCTACAACCCTCCCTATCTCTGTAACCTCCTCCAGCCCCTACAACCCTCCCTATCTCTGTAACCTCCTCCAGCCCTACAACCCTCCCTATCTCTGTAACCTCCTCCAGCTCCTACAACCCTCCCTATCTCTGTAACCTCCTCCAGCCCCTACAACCCTCCCTATCTCTGTAACCTCCTCCAGCCCCTACAACCCTCCCTATCTCTGTAACCTCCTCCAGCCCTACAATCCTCCCAATCTCTGTGCCTTCCTGCAGCCCTACAACCCTCCCTACCTCTGTAACCTCCACCAGCCCTACAACCCTCCCTATCTCTGTAACCTCCTCCAGCCCCTACAACCCTCCCTATCTCTGTAACCTCCTCCAGCCCTACAACCCTCCCTATCTCTGTAACCTCCTCCAGCTCCTACAACCCTCCCTATCTCTGTAACCTCCTCCAGCCCCTACAACCCTCCCTATCTCTGTAACCTCCTCCAGCCCCTACAACCCTCCCTATCTCTGTAACCTCCTCCAGCCCCTACAACCCTCCCTATCTCTGTAACCTCCTCCAGCCCCTACAACCCTCCCTATCTCTGTAACCTCCTCCAGCCCTACAACCCTCCCTATCTCTGTAACCTCCTCCAGCTCCTACAACCCTCCCTATCTCTGTAACCTCCTCCAGCCCCTACAACCCTCCCTATCTCTGTAACCTCCTCCAGCCCTACAACCCTCCCTATCTCTGTAACCTCCTCCAGCCCCTACAACCCTCCCTATCTCTGTAACCTCCTCCAGCCCCTACAACCCTCCCTATCTCTGTAACCTCCTCCAGCCCCAACAACCCTCCCTATCTCTGTAACCTCCTCCAGCCCCTACAACCCTCCCTATCTCTGTAACCTCCTCCAGCCCCTACAACCCTCCCTATCTCTGTAACCTCCTCCAGCCCCTACAACCCTCCCTATCTCTGTAACCTCCTCCAGCCCCTACAACCCTCCCTATCTCTGTAACCTCCTCCAGCCCTACAACCCTCCCTATCTCTGTAACCTCCTCCAGCTCCTACAACCCTCCCTATCTCTGTAACCTCCTCCAGCCCCTACAACCCTCCCTATCTCTGTAACCTCCTCCAGCCCCTACAACCCTCCCTATCTCTGTAACCTCCTCCAGCCCTACAATCCTCCCAATCTCTGTGCCTTCCTGCAGCCCTACAACCCTCCCTACCTCTGTAACCTCCACCAGCCCTACAACCCTCCCTATCTCTGTAACCTCCTCCAGCCCCTACAACCCTCCCTATCTCTGTAACCTCCTCCAGCCCTACAACCCTCCCTATCTCTGTAACCTCCTCCAGCTCCTACAACCCTCCCTATCTCTGTAACCTCCTCCAGCCCCTACAACCCTCCCTATCTCTGTAACCTCCTCCAGCCCCTACAACCCTCCCTATCTCTGTAACCTCCTCCAGCCCCTACAACCCTCCCTATCTCTGTAACCTCCTCCAGCCCCTACAACCCTCCCTATCTCTGTAACCTCCTCCAGCCCTACAACCCTCCCTATCTCTGTAACCTCCTCCAGCTCCTACAACCCTCCCTATCTCTGTAACCTCCTCCAGCCCCTACAACCCTCCCTATCTCTGTAACCTCCTCCAGCCCCTACAACCCTCCCTATCTCTGTAACCTCCTCCAGCCCCTACAACACTCCCTATCTCTGTAACCTCCTCCAGCCCTACAATCCTCCCAATCTCTGTACCCTCCTGCAGCCCTACAACCCTCCCTACCTCTGTAACCTCCACCAGCCCTACAACCCTCCCTATCTCTGCAACCTCCTCCAGCCCCTACAACACTCCCTATCTCTGTAACCTCCTCCAGCCCTACAATCCTCCCAATCTCTGTACCCTCCTGCAGCCCAACCCTCCCTACCTCTGTAACCTCCACCAGCCCTACAACCCTCCCTATCTCTGCAACCTCCTCCAGCCCCTACAACCCTCCCTATCTCTGTAACCTCCTCCAGCCCCTACAACCCTCCCTATCTCTGTAACCTCCTCCAGCCCTACAACCCTCCCCATCTCTGTAACCTCCTCCAGCCCCTACAACCCTCCCTATCTCTGTAACCTCCACCAGCCCTACAACCCTCCCTATCTCTGCAACCTCCTCCAGCCCCTACAACCCTCCCTATCTCTGTAACCTCCTCCAGCCCCTACAACCCTCCCTATCTCTGTAACCTCCTCCAGCCCTACAACCCTCCCCATCTCTGTAACCTCCTCCAGCCCCTACAACTCTCCCTATCTCTGTAACCTCCACCAGCCCTACAACCCTCCCTATCTCTGCAACCTCCTCCAGCCCTACAACCCTCCCTATCTCTGTAACCTCCTCCAGCCCCTACAACCCTCCCTATCTCTGTAACCTCCTCCAGCCCCTACAACCCTCCCCATCTCTGTAACCTCCACCAGCCCTACAACCCTATCTGTGTAACCTCCTCTAGCCCTACTCCGTGGAGAAGTGAAATGATGGCACCCTGTTAACTCACTGTATGATTTCAATTTTGCAGCCAGGGTCCTTCAGTCCCTCGGAGAGTTGCTGTACCCCGGCATCGCCCAGCTCATTCCTGTTCAAACTCAGGCCGATAATCGAGGGGTTCGAGTCCAGTGTGGACATCAGATCTTCCGTGCAAGCGGACGTCAGACTGTTCCTGGTTAGACTTGAGATCAGAGAGAATCGGGATCAACCGAACAATACACAGCAGGAACGCCATTCATCCCCTCGAGCCTGTTACGCAGGAACAGGAGGAGGCCATTCAGCCCTCGAGCCTGTTACACAGGAACAGGAGGAGGCCATTCAGCCCCTCGAGCCTGTTACACAGGAACAGGAGGAGGCTCATTCAGCCCCTCGAGCCTGTTACACAGGAACAGGAGGAGGCCATTCAGCCCCTCGAGCCTGTTACACAGGAACAGGAGGAGGCCATTCAGCCTCTCGAGCCTGTTACACAGGAACAGGAGGAGGCCATTCATCCCCTCGAGCCTGTTACACAGGAACAGGAGGAGGCCATTCATCCCCTCGAGCCTGTTACACAGGAACAGGAGGAGGCCATTCAGCCCCTCGAGCCTGTTCTGCAATTCAATGAGATCATGGCTGATTTGCGACCTAACTCCATACACCCGCCTTTGCCCCATCTCCCTTAATACCTTTGGTTAACTAAAATCTATCAATCTCAGATTTAAAATTAACAATTGATCCAGCATCTGTTGTTGTTTGCGGGAGAGAGTTCCAAACTTCTCCCGCCCTTTGTGTGTAGACGTGTTTCCTAATTTCACTCCTGAAAGGTCTGGCTCTAATTTTTAGACTCTGCCACCTAGTCCTCGACTCCCCAACCAGCAGAAATAGTTTCTCTCTATCTACCCTATCTGTTCCCCTTAATATCCTGAAAACTTCGATCAGATCTAAATTCCAGGGAATACAACACTAGTTTCTGTAATCTCTCCTCATAACTTAACCCTTGGAGTCCGGGTATCATTCTGGTAAACCTACGCTGCACTCCCTCCAAGACCAATATATCCTTCCTAAGGTGTGGTGCCCAGAACTGCTCCCACTGCTCCAGGTGTGGTCTAACCAGGGTTTTGTACAGCTGCAGCATAACTTCTACCCCCTTGTATTCTGCTCCTCAGGACTTCCCAAAGTGCTTTACAGCCAATGAAGTACTGTACATTTGAAATTTATTCACTGTATTCAATGTGGGAAACACAGCAGCCAATTTGCGCACAGCAAGCTCCCCGAAACAGCAGTGTGATAGTGACCAGGTAATCTGATCTTCCTTGAGGGATAAATATTGGCCACAACACCGGGGAGAACTCCCTACCCACTCTTCTTCGAAATAGTGACATAGGATCTTTTACGTCCACCTGAGAGAGCAGATGGGGCCTCGGATTAATGTCTCATCCGAAAGACGGTACAGCAATCCATCAGTACGGCCACTCCGACAGTGCAGCGCTCCCTCAGTACTGCCCCTCCGACAGTGCAGCACTCCCTCAGTACTGCCCCTCCGACAGTGCGGCACTCCCTCAGTACTGCCCCTCCGACAGTGCGGCGCTCCCTCAGTGCAGCCCCTCCGACACTGCGGCGCTCCCTCAGTACTGCCCCTCCAACAGTACAGCGCTCCTTCAGTACTGCCCCTCCGACACTGCGGCGCTCCCTCAGTACTGCCCCTCCGACAGTGCGGCGCTCCCTCAGTACTGCCCCTCCGACAGTGCGGCGCTCCCTCAGTACTGCTCCTCCGACAGTGCGGCGCTCCCTCAGTACTGCCCCTCCGACAGTGCGGCGCTCCCTCAGTACTGCCCCTCTAACAGTGCGGCGCTCCCTCAGTACTGCCCCTCCGACAGTGCGGCGCTCCCTCAGTACTGCCCTCCGACAGTGCGGCGCTCCCTCAGTACTGCCCCTCCGACAGTGCGGCACTCCCTCAGTACTGCCCCTCCGACAGTGCGGCGCTCCCTCAGTACTGCCCCGCCGACACTGCGGCGCTCCCTCAGTACTGCCCCTCCGACAGTGCGGCGCTCCCTCAGTACTGCCCTCTCACAGTGCGGCGCTCCCTCAGTACTGCCCCGCCGACAGTGCGGCGCTCCCTCAGTACTGTCCCTCCGACAGTGCGGCGCTCCCTCAGTACTGACCCTCCGACAGTGCGGCACTCCCTCAGTACTGACCCTCCGACAGTGCGGCGCTCCCTCAGTACTGACCCTCCGACAGTGCGGCGCTCCCTCGGTACTGACCCTCCGACAGTGCGGCGCTCCCTCAGTACTGACCCTCCGACAGTGCGGCGCTCCCTCAGTACCGACCCTCCGACAGTGCGGCGCTCCCTCAGTACTGCCCCTCCGACAGTGCAGCACTCCCTCAGTACTGCCCCTCCGACAGTGCAGCACTCCCTCAGTACTGCCCCTCCGACAGTGCGGTGCTCCCTCAGTACTGACCCTCCGACAGTGCGGCGCTCCCTCAGTACTGACCCTCCGACAGTGCAGCGCTCCCTCAGTACTGCCCCTCCGACAGTGCAGCACTCCCTCAGTACTGCCCCTCCGACAGTGTGGTGCTCCCTCAGTACTGACCCTCCGACAGTGCAGCGCTCCCTCAGTACTGCTCCTCCGACAGTGCAGCGCTCCCTCAGTACTGCCCCTCCGACAGTGCGGCGCCTCCTCAGTACTGCTCCTCCGACAGTGCGGTGCTTCCTCAGTACGGCCCCTCCGACAGTGCAGCGCTCCCTCAGTACTGCCCCTCCGACAGTGCGGCTCTCCCTCAGTACCGCCCCTCCGACAGTGCGGCGCTCCCTCAGTACTGCCCATCCGACAGTGCAGCTCTCCCTCAGTACTGCCCCTCCGACAGTGCGGCGCTCCCTCAGTACTGACCCTCTGACAGTGCGGCGCTCCCTCAGTACTGCCCGTCCGACAGTGCAGCTCTCCCTCAGTACTGCCCCTCCGACAGTGCAGCACTCCCTCAGTACTGCCCCTCCGACAATGCGGCGCTCCCTCAGTACTGACCCTCTGACAGTGCGGCGCTCCCTCAGTACTGCCCGTCCGACAGTGCAGCTCTCCCTCAGTACTGCCCCTCCGACAGTGTGGCTCTCCCTCAGTACTGCCCCTCCGACAGTGCTGCGCTCCCTCAGTACTGCCCCTCCGACAGTGCAGCGCTCCTTTAGTACTGCCCCTCCGACAGTGCAGCGCTCCCTCAGTACTGCCCCTCCGACAGTGCGGCGCTCCCTCAGTACTGCCCCTCCGACAGTGCGGCGCTCCCTCAGTACTGACCCTCCGACAGTGCGGCGCTCCCTCAGTACTGACCCTCCGACAGTGCAGCACTCCCTCAGTACCGCCCCTCCGACAGTGCAGCGCTCCTTCAGTACTGCCCCTCCGACAGTGCAGCACTCCTTCAGTACTGCCCCTCCGACAGTGCAGCGCTCCCTCAGTACTGCCCCTCCGACAGTGCGGCGCTCCCTCAGTACTGCCCCTCCGACAGTGCGGCGCTCCCTCAGTACTGACCCTCTGACAGTGCGGCGCTCCCTCAGTACTGACCCTCCGACAGTGCGGCGCTCCCTCAGTACTGACCCTCCGACAGTGCTGCGCTCCCTCAGTACTGCCCCTCCGACAGTGCAGCGCTCCCTCAGTAGTGCCCCTCCGACAGTGCGGCGCTCCCTCAGTACTGACCCTCCGACAGTGCGGCGCTCCCTCAGTACTGACCCTCCGACAGTGCAGCACTCCCTCAGTACCGCCCCTCCGACAGTGCAGCGCTCCTTCAGTACTGCCCCTCCGACAGTGCAGCGCTCCCTCAGTACTGCCCCTCCGACAGTGCAGCACTCCTTCAGTACTGCCCCTCCGACAGTGCAGCGCTCCCTCAGTACTGACCCTCCGACAGTGCGGCGCTCCCTCAGTACTGCTCCTCCGACAGTGCGGCGCTCCCTCAGTACTGCCCCTCCGACAGTGCAGCGCTCCCTCAGTACCGCCCCTCCGACAGTGCGGCGCTCCCTCAGTACTGCCGCTCCGACAGTGCGGCGCTCCCTCAGTACTGCCCCTCCGACAGTGCAGCGCTCCCTCAGTACTGACCCTCCGACAGTGCGGCGCTCCCTCAGTACTGCCCCTCCGACAGTGCAGCGCTCCCTCAGTACTGACCCTCTGACAGTGCGGCGCTCCCTCAGTACTGCCCCTCCGACAGTGCAGCGCTCCCTCAGTACTGCCCCTCCGACAGTGCGGCGCTCCCTCAGTACTGCCCCTCCGACAGTGCGGCGCGCCCTCAGTACTGCCCCTCCGACAGTGCAGCGCTCCCTCAGTACTGCCCCTCCGACAGTGCGGCACTCCCTCAGTATTGCCCCTCCGACAGTGCAGCGCTCCCTCAGTACTGCCCCTCTGACAGTGCAGCGCTCCCTCAGTACTGCCCCTCCGACAGTGCGGCGCTCCCTCAGTACTGACCCTCCGACAGTGCCGCGCTCCCTCAGTACTGCCCCTCCGACAGTGCAGCGCTCCCTCAGTACTGCCCCTCCGACAGTGCGGCGCTCCCTCAGTACTGCCCCTCCGACAGTGCGGCGCTCCCTCAGTACTGCCCCTCCGACAGTGCAGCGCTCCCTAATTCCACTTCCATAACATCACCCTTCTCTGTCCCTGCCTCAGTTCATCTGCTGTTGTAACCCTCATCCATCCCTTTGTTGCCTCTAGACTTAACTATTCCAACGCACTCCTGGCTGGTCTCCCACATTCCACCCAACGTAAACTTGAGGCGGCTGCCCGTGTCCTAACTCGCACCAAGTCCCGTTCACCCATCACCCCTGTGCTCGCTGACCTACACTGGCTCCTGGTTAAGCAGCGCCTTGAATTCAAAATTCTCATCCTGGATTTCAAATCCCTCCTTGGCCTCGCCCCTCCCTATCTCTGTAATCTCCTCCAGCCCTACAACCCTCCGAGATACCTGCGCTCCTCTAATTCTGCCCTCTTCAGCATCCCCGGTTATAATCGCTCCACCAGTGGCGGCCGTGCCTTCTGTTGCCTGGGCCCCGAGCTCTGGAATTCCCTCCCTAAACCTCTCCGCCTCTCCTCCTTTAAGCGGCTCCTTAAAAACTACCTCTTTGACCAAGCATTTGCTCATCTGTCTTAATATCGCCTTATAGAAACATCGAAGATAGGAGCAGGAGTAGGCCATTCGGCCCCTCGAGCCTGCTCCGCCATTCAATGCGATCATGGCTGATCATCCAAATTCAGTACCCTGTCCCTGCCTTCTCCTCATACCCCTTGACCCCTTTAGCCTTAAGAAATATATCCAACTCCTTCTTGAATATATTTAATGAATTGGCCTCTACTGCCTTCTGTGGTAGAGAATTCCACAGGTTCACCACTCTCTGGGTGAAGAAATTCCTCCTCATCTCAGTCCTAAATGGCTTACCCCTTATCCTTAGACTGTGACCCCTGGTTCTGGACTACCCTCCAGCGAGTACAAGCCCAGTCGACCCAATCTCTCCTCGTACGTCATTCCTGCCATCTGACTCAGTGTGAAATTTTGTCTGATTAACGCTCCTGTGAAGCGCCTTGGGACGTTTTACTACTTTAAAGGCACTGGATCAACGGGAGTTGATATTGTTGTCTCCCTCTGTATCTATCTATCCATCTGTCTACCTCTCCCCGACCAGCGAAAATAGTTTCTCTCCAACTACCTGTCATAAATCGCAACTTCGACAAGAAGTAACTCAGGAAGTACTACTGAACGGCCAGCTGAGGGCGCCACCCGAGGAGTATAAATACTCGGGCGTGGGCCCAGCTTGGCCAGAGACAGTCTGGAAACAGGAAGCTAGTGACTACTAACTAGACCTCCATGTTTTGTTACAAGTCGATTAAAACCATGCTTTATGTACGAGCAAGTGCGTCGTGAGTCTTTATTACGTCACTACCCTGTTAGTTCCCGTTAATATCTTGAAAACTTCAATCAAATCGCCCCATAACCGTCTAAATTCCAGGGAATACAACCCTAGTTTGTGCAATAGTGCAGAAGGAGGCCATTCGGCCCGTCGTGCCTGTGCCGACTCTTTGAAAGTGCGGCTGTGCTCAGTCCCACACCCCTCGCACTTTGACACTTACCCTGGAAGTTCCTCATCCTCGATTACCCGTCCAACCCCCTCTTAAAATTACTTGTGGAATCAGCTTCCACCTCCGTCTCAGGACGAGCGTTCCCCATCCCGTCAACTCCCCGAGTGAAAAGAATTTCTCCTCATCTCCCCTCTGGATCCTTTGGCCAATGACTTTAAATCTACAATCTCTGGCCCACTTGCGAGAAGGAATAGTTTTAATCTATCTACTCTGAAAAAACCGCTGAGAAAATCTTCCCCCCCCCCCATCTCATCCTTTCAAGTATTGATCCAATTCCCTTTTGAAAGTTACCTCATCCCTGGTACCATTCTAGTCAATCTCCCCTTAACCTTCTCTGCTCTAAGGAGAACAATCCCAGCTTCTCCAGTCTCTCCACGTAACTGAAGTCCCTTATCCCTGGTACCATTCTAGTAAATTTTCTCTCACATCCATCTCCAAGGTCTTGACATCTTTCCTAAAGTGTGGTGCCCAGAATTGGGACACAGTACCCCAGCTGGGCCTAACCAGTGATCTGTGAAGGATTTAGCAATACGGCCATTGTTTTACGCAGTACACTACGATCCTGTAATGGGTGACTTTTTTAAATTCATTCCTGAGATGTGGGTGTCGCTAGGCAAGGTGGTGAGCCGCCTTCTTGAACCGCTGCAGTCCGTGTGGTGAAGGTGCTCCCACAGTGCTGTTAGGGAGGGAGTTCCAGGATTTTGACCCAGCGACGATGAAGGATCGGCCGATATATTTCCAAGTCAGGATGGTGTGTGACTTGGAGGGGAACTTGGAGGTGGTGGTGTTCCCATGCGCCTGCTGCCCTTGTCCTTCTAGGTGGTCGAGGTCGCGGGTTTGGGAGGTGCTGCCGAAGAAGCCTTGGCGAGTTGCTGCAGTGCATCTTGTAGATGGTGCACACTGCAGCCACGGTACGCCGGTGGTGGAGGGAGTGGATGTTTAAGGTGGTGGATGGGGTGCCAATCAAGCGGGCTGCTTTGTCCTGGATGGTGTCGAGCTTCTTGAGTGTTGTTGGAGCTGCACTCATCCAGGCAAGTGGAGAGTATTCCATCACACTCCTGACTTGTGCCTTGTAGATGAGAGCAGTAGTGGGAATAACACAAATGGTTGGGGTTGAGACCCAGGATCTTTGAATACACACAACACAAGCGTTGATACTTACTCTAGCTCTGTTACTTTACAGTCTGTATCCCTCAGAGCCACACACAGGATTCGAACTCCTTCATCGCCAAGATTGTTTCCCAACAGACTGGAGGCAAAATAGAACACAGGAAAATTCGGATTATTCCGGGAACAGGAGGAGGCCATTCAGCCCTCCTCGAGCCTGTTACACAGGAACAGGAGGTGGCCATTCAGTCCCACGAGCCTGTTACACAGGAACAGGAGGAGGCCATTCAGCCCCTCGAGCCTGTTACACAGGAACAGGAGGAGGCCATTCAGCCTCTCGAGTCTGTTACATAGTTAGGCCACAGCTAGAGTACTACCCCCAACCCCCACCCCCCCAACCCCCACCACCCCAACCCCCACCCCCAACCCCCCACCTCCAACCCCCTGGAATGACTGGGCCAGGCGGCCGGTGAGGTACCTGAGCCGCTTGCAGTTGAGGAAGGCCAGCAGCAGATGCTTGATCCCGTCGGCCTGCATGTAGCAGTTCTCGAAGCTGAGCGAGTCGACGCCGTCGCAGCGGCGCAGGACGTAGCAGAGGGCGGCGCAGTCGTGGGGGTCGAGGCGGGAGCCGGGCTGGGGCCGGCCACCCAGGGCCGCCGTGGGGCCGACCGAGCGGGCCAGGGCGCCGGCCAGCCGCCGGTTGCGGCCCTCGAAGAGGTAGTGCGCCAGGTTCAGCAGCCGGCGGCGGCCTGGCTCCCGGCGGGCCGGCTCGGCCTGGACCTGCTCCTCCAGCCACTGGATGGCCTCGCAGACCGAGCGGTGGGGCAGGGGTTGCAGGGCCTCCTCCAGCTGGCAGGAGGAGGCCCGGCAGGAGAAGCCCATCGCGAAGCGCAGAAATCCCTGGTAGCCGCCGTCCTGGTTGTCGGACTGGGCCGCCTGCAGCAGCCTCCGCAGGTCGTGCGGCTGCGGGGCCAGGTACTGGGCCAGGGCCGCCAGGAAGTCCTGCAGTGCGGGCTGGCGGAAGGCGTAGTAGGCCCCGCCTGGGCCCGCCGGCCCCACCAGGCCGGCCAGCAGCGGAGACAACGGCCGCAGGCGGTGCTGCAGCAGCTGCTCCTGGCCAAACAGCCGGCTCCGGCGCGACACGCACTCGTAGGCCAGCTCGCCCAGCCGGAAGATGACGTCCCGGGGGCTCTGGCCGTCCTCCTCGCTCGCCTGGGCGGCCCTCAGCAGGCCCCGCAGATAACCGGCCAGCAGCTGGGTGACGGTGTGGGGCGGGGGGCCCTCGCGGCCAGCCGAGGCGGCGCACAGCAGCCAGCAGTAGGAGGGGTGGAAGCAGAGGCTGCGCAGGAAGCCGCTCGCCTCCGCCTGCTCCAGGCTCCGCCGGGCCTGCTCCCGGTCGCCGTGGTAACGCTGGAAGTACTCCTGCTGGGCCGGGGGGTCCAGGCCCACCACCTCGGCCCACAGCTGCACCCCGGCCTTCTGCAGGGGCCTGAGGGCGGCAGCCCGGCCGCAGATCAGCACGCAGCAACCGGGCAGCAGCAGGCCCCGCGCCAGGGCCCGGACCAGGTCCCAGAGCGGACGGGCCTGCGCGGGGTCGGACAGGCCCTCGTCCTCGTTGCCCCCCCGCCCTCGCCGCTGTTTCTTCTTCTTCTCCTTCTCGGCCGACGGGTCGGACCCGGCGGGCTGCGGCTGCAGCCCGTCGAAGATGAAGAGCAGGGTCTCCGGGGTGCGCCACAGGTAAGGCAGCAGACCGCCCAGGTACGGGTAGGAGGCCAGCACCAGGGCGCTCAGGCTGACGGGCTCTGGCGCCAGGCACTCCACCTCGAAGTGGAAGATGAAGTGGAACTGCGGGTAGACCGCGGGGCCGCCCTGGGCCGCTGCCCAGTCACTCAGCAGCTTCCGCACGGTGGCGGTTTTGCCGATGCCGGCCGCCCCGCCCAGCACCGTGGCCCCGCCGCCCCGGCTGAAGCCCAGGCCGAAGAGCTCGTGTTCGGCGGCGATGCACTCGATCCCCTCCTTGGTGTAGCCCCCTCGCTCTTGGCCGGCCCGCCGGGCCAGCTCCTCGTGATTCATCAGCGACACCTCCCGCTGCCACGTGATGACCACCAGGTGCGGGTAGCTGTTCGGGGAAGCGGGCGCCGGCGGCGCGGCGGGGCCCAGGTTCAGGGTGCTCTGGCTCCGTGCCGTCTCCTGCATCGATCGGAGGGTCTCCTTATGTCGGCGCTGGGCCTCCTGGATCACTAGAAGACAGCAAGCACACCAGGAGAGGTCGTTACTCACGGCATAGGAGACAGAGAGAGACAGAGAGAGAGAGAGACAGACAGAGAGAGACAGAGAGAGAGAGAGAGAGAGAGAGACAGAGAGACAGAGAGAGCGAGAGACAGAGAGAGAGATAGAGACAGAGAGGGAGAGAGACAGAGAGAGAGAGAGACAGAGAGAGAGAAAGAGAGCGAGAGACAGAGAGAGAGAGACAGAGACAGAGAGAGACAGACAGAGACAGAGAGAGAGAGAGAGACAGAGAGAGAGATAGAGAGAAACAGAGAGGGAGAGAGAGAAAGAGAGAGAGCGAGACAGAGACAGAGAGAGAGAGAGACAGAGAGAGAGATAGAGAGAGACAGAGAGGGAGAGAGACAGAGAGAGAGAGAGACAGAGAGAGAGAAAGAGAGAGACAGAGAGAGCGAGAGACAGAGAGAGACAGAGAGAGAGAGAGAGAGAGACAGAGAGAGAGAGACAGAGAGAAACAGAGGCAAAGAGAGCCAAAAACGAGCACTAAGCTTTCTAAATCACCTCAAATCTAGTTCCCCAGACACCCTTCATTTTAAAGCCCTCCAGACCCAAGAGCTGAACCCAGAAACGAGTCCCCTGAGTCAGTTGTTACTGAAACTAAGTTCTCCTACCCAGCCGGACCCTGACCAGTCCCAGACCAACACTGCTCCCCAAACACCAATCCGAGTGAACCAAATCATTAAACAATGCAAAGAAACCTACCTGGAACATTGGAACACAATAACCAAAAGCCAAAGCAGATTAGAATGCTACCGGGCCCTAAAAAGAGAATATAAACTGGCAGACTATCTCTCGACCATCAGAGACACAAAACAGAGACAGACCCTCACCAGATACAGACTAAGCGACCACCAACTGGCAATTGAAAAAGGAAGATACAAGAAATCCTGGCAACCTAAAGAAAATAGATTATGTGATCACTGTCTGGCCGGCGAGGTTGAGACAGAGGTGCACTTCCTCCTAAAATGCAAAAAATTCAACGAGACAAGAAACATATATTTTGACAAGCTCAGCCTTACAACCCCAGATTTCAAAGAATTGGATGACCTGTCAAAATTAAGAATAGTCCTGGGGGAGGGAGACAGACCATATCTTGGTGCCCAATATGTAACAACATGTCACAACCTGAGGAACAGTGAGTGACTAACGAGCACACCCATAGCATATATACGCTAAAAATGTTTAAATCAATACCGAATGTACCCAACGACTGTTTTAAATTAATACTGAATGCACCTAACGAGGGTCAACGACTGTTTAAATTAATACTGTCTGTACCCAACGAGGGTCAAAAACGTTTGACACCTACAGAATGTTGGAAACCTGTACTTTTTGTTATGTAAGCTTTGGCAACATGGTTCCCTGTAAACTTTCATGCCAATAAAGCGATTTGAATTGAATTGAATTGAATTGAGAGAGAATGAAAGACAGAGAGAGAGAGAGACAGAGAGAGAAACAGAGAGAGAGAGAGAGAGGCAGAGACAGAGATAGACAGAGAGAGAGATAGACAGAGAGAGATAGACAGAGAGATAGATAGACAGAGAGAGACAAAGAGAGAGAGACAGAGAGAGATAGGCAGAGAGACAGAGAGAGACAAAGAGAGAGAGAGACAGAGATTGACAGAGAGATAGACAGAGAGAGACAGAGATAGACAGAGAGAGAGACAGAGAGAGACAGAGAGACAGAGAGAGAGACAGAGATTGACAGAGAGATAGACAGAGAGAGACAGAGATAGACAGAGAGAGAGAGAGAGAGAGAGAGAGAGAGAGAGAGAGAGAGAGAGACAGAGACAGACAAATTGGAGACAAACAAACAAAATACTTCCCACAGGGGCGGGGGGTGACGCAGGGCTCGCCAATCTCACCGACACTCTTTAATATTTACATAAATGAATTGGCAAAACTACTTGAACAATCGACAGCACCCGGCCTCACCCTATATGAATCCAAGGTTAAATTCCTCCTCTATGCAGACGACCTGGTTCTGCTGTCACCAACTAAGGAGGGTCTACAGCAGAACCTGGATCTGCTGGAATCAGTCTGTCAGACCTGGGCCCTGACAATAAACCTCCAAAAAACCAAAGTTCTCGTGTTCCAACAAAGATCCAGACATCAGGGACCCAAAATAAATCTCACACTAGGAACAACTAAAATCGAACAAACCACTAACTACACATACTTGGGCATAAAAATCAGCTCTACGGGAAATTTCAAACTGGCTGTGAATGAACTGAAAGAGAAAGCAAGAAGGGCTTTCTATGCCATTAAAAGATCAATCCAAATAGAAATCCCAATTAGCATTTGGCTCAAAATTTTCAAATCAGTAATTGAACCAATTGCACTCTATGGCAGTGAGGTGTGGGGACCGCTAACACAACAAGAATTTGCAAAATGGGACAAACACCCAATTGAGATCCTACATGCAGAATTCTGTAAAAGTATCCTCCGGACTCAAAGGAAAACTGTAAACAATGCATGCAGGGCAGAACTAGGCCAATTTCCACTATTACTATCCAAAAAAGAGCCACCAAATTTTGGAAACACCTAAAAATGAGCAACCCCCACTGCTATCATTACGAAGCCTTGAAATGCCAAGAGAGGACCATAAAGAATAACTCCCTCAGTCAACTAGTCCTGGGACTCAGTGAAGCAACCACTAACACTACTAACAATAACCAGCCCCAGGACAGTGACATCGTAGCACAGAGAATTCGACCCAACACAATTGTCACTAAACAAAAGGAAAAATACCTGTCATATTGGGCAGAAACAACAAAAACCCAAAGCAAACTCAATTGCTACTTGGCCCTAAACAGACAATACAACATGGCTGAGTACCTGACCATGGTAAAGGATAACAAACTGAGAAAAACCTTGACAAGGTACAGACTTAGCGAACATAGCCTAGCGATCGAAAAAGGCAGACACAGGCAGACCAGGCTGCCAAGAGAGGACAGGATATGCTCTCACTGCAGTCAGGGAGTAGTGGAGACAGAGATGCACTTCTTCACAGCCTGTGGAAAATATCAGGGCATCAGGGAGAATTTCTACCAAAAATTCTCACAAATATGCCCTGAATTCAGAAATTTGAATGACGACCAAAAACTCCCATACCTACTGGGGGAGGAGAGAAGCTGTGTAGCACTGGCGGCACACTATGTTACAGCTTGCCATGAACAGAGGGACAACCAGTAAACCTAAGAAAAGAGTATATATAAATAATGCGAATGTATATTTATACACTCAGGGATATACCTGTTTATACACTGTATGAATAGAACTGCGTTTATGTGTTCAACCATAAATGTATTTTGATGCTTTGGCAACATAAGATGTACCTTATCATGCCAATAAAGCGATTTGAATTGAATTGAATTGAATTGACAGAGAGAGAGAGAGAGAGACAGAGAGAGATTGACAGAGAGAGACAGAGAGAGAGAGACAGAGAGAGACAGAGAGAGATAGACAGAGAGAGACAGAGAGAGAGAGACAGAGAGAGACTGAGAGAGAGAGAGACAGAGAGAGAGACTGAGTGAGAGAGAGAGAGAGAGAGACAGAGACAGAGAGACAGAGAGAGAGATAGACAGAGAGAGAGACAGAGAGAGAGACAGAGAGAGAGATAGACAGAGAGAGACAGAGAGAGAGATAGACAGAGAGAGAGACAGAGAGAGAGAGAGACAGAGAGAGAGACAGAGACAGAGAGAGAGAGAGCGAGAGAGACAGAGAGAGATAGAGAGAGACAGAGACAGAGAGAGAGACAGAGACAGAGAGAGAGAGAGAGAGAGACAGAGAGAGAGAGAGACAGAGAGAGACAGAGAGAGAGAGAGACAGAGAGACTGACAGACAGAGAGAGACACATTGCGAGGGAAAGACAGGGAGAGATAGACAGGGAGAGTAGACAGAGAGACCGAGAAAGAGAGATAGACAGTGAGACAGAGAGAGGGAGAGAGACAGACAGGGGGAGAGAGAGAGAGAGAGTCATAACGGCACAAAAGGAGGCCATTCGGCCTGTCGAGTCCGTGCCGGCTCTCTGTAGAGCGATCCAGTCAGTCCCATTCCCCCGCTCTATCCCCGTAGCCCTGCAAGTTTATTTCCCTCCAGTGCCCATCCAGTCTCCCCTTGATTTTTGGGTTCCCTTTTATGTTAACCACCATTCTACTCTCATATTCTCTCTTTGCCAATCTTATTTTCATCTTCACTTCCCCTCTCAACTTATTGTATTTAGTCTGGTTCTCCCTTGAAGAATTCACCTGACATGCATCATACACCCTCTTTTTTGTTTCATCATCTTCTCTATCTCCCTCGTCATCCAAGGAGCCCTTGCTTTGGTTCCCTTACCCTTCCCTCTTGTTGGAATGTACCTAGCCTGTACTTGGAACATCTCCTCCTTAAGGATCACCCATTGTTCTGTTACAGTTTTTCCTGTCAGTCTGTGGTTCCATTTTACCCTGGCTAGATCCCTTCACATCCCATTGAAGTTCGCCCTATTCCAGTTTAGAAGTTCCACTCGAGATTGTTCCTTGCTCCTCTCCATTGCTAATCATAATCTAATGATACGATGATCACTCGTACCCAAGTGTTCTCCCACAGACACTTGGTCGACCTGGCCCACCTCATTCCCCAGCACCAGATCCAACAACACCTCCTTCCTAGTTGGGCCAAGAACATACTGGTCAAGGAAATTCTCCTGAACACATTTCAGAAATTCCTCCCCCTCCTTTCCCTTTACCCTAGCCTTATCCCAATCGATAAGTGCCCAGTCCTCACCGTTTTTAAGCCACATTTCCGTTATTGCCACAACATCATATTGCCACACGGCTAATTGTGCTTGTAGCTCACCAACCTTATTCACCACACTTTGTGTGTTTACGTACATGCATTCTAAACACACTTTTGAATTTTTCGTAGTCCTTAGTCTGCTCCTATCTAATATGGTATTACTACCGCCTCTAGTACTTTCTTCTCTAGTACTATCCAACACATTCACTCTTTTATGCACCTTATTCCTCTTTTCTACTCCTATATGCTGGTGCCCACCCCCCCGCCAAGTTAGTTTAAACCCTCCCCAACAGCACTAACAAACCTCCCCGCGAGAATATTGGTCCCGGCTCTGTTGAGGTGTAACCCGTCCAGCTTGTACAGGTCCCACCTTCCCCAGAAACGGTCACAATGCCTCAGGAATCTAAAGCCCTCCCTTCTGCACCATCTCTCCAGCCACGTATTCATCTGTTCTATCCTCCTATTCCTGTACTCACTAGCACGTGGCACTGGGTGTAATCCGGAGATTACTACCTTTGAGGTCCTGCTTTTTAATCTCACTCCTAGCTCCCTAAACTCTGCCTGCAGGACCTCATCCCTCTTTCTGCCTATGTCGTTGGTACCGATATGGACAACGACCTCTGGCTGTTCACCCTCCCCCCTCAGAGTGTCCTGCAGCTGCTCAGTGACATCCTTGACCCTGGCACCAGGGAGGCAACATACCATCCTGAGAGAGAGGGAGACAGAGACAAAGAGAGAGACAGAGAGAGAGAGTGTAAGGTTTGCAAGAATTTCAGAAATTTCTACAGCCCCAAAGATTATTTTTTGATTAAAGAAAACCTGGGTGGAATATACCTTAAAAACCCAGGGTATCAAAATGGCTGTCAGGCCTCGTGGCAGAAGACAAAGACAGCCTGCCTGTATATCTTCAATCACAGGCTGACAAAGGATTTGAAAAAAACACCAGCCTGCACGAATGTTGAAGTACTTGAAACTGTCAATCAACTGCAGTTTAGGAAGTTGCACTCACAGGACAAAGGATGTTTGTTTACAGAACTCTCTACAATGTTGACTCAAAGGCTTAAGTACTTAAAGCTGTCAATCAATTGCGGTTGGACTGCGACCAAAAGCAGGTCCAAGCCCAAGATTCCGCCTTTAAGGCCGCGCTGGTAAGGGAAAAGGATTTAGAACAGGGTTACTGGCAGGCTGCCAGTTATATTAAACAATGCAGGTTGTTTAAGCCGGAGGCAGGGAAACGGGCAGCTGGGAGTGAACCTGAGAATAGAAATCCTCAGCCTGCAGCGCGTACACTCACACAGATTGCACACGCAGGCGCAGTCGCGTGCGTGAGAGGAGAAGTTCCCCAGCACATTGGCCCGAGCGATTCCCCCTCTCTTGTGGGACACCGGGGAGGAGCCTGAACCAGGTTTTAGACCTGAAGGGGAAGACTCTCAGCCACCGGCAGCCAGTGGCAAGGGATTGCGTGGCCCCAGCCCAGGTTTGGGAAGGGAGGGACCCGAGGGAGAAGGTCCCCAGCCAGCAAGGAGTGTGACCCGAGCTAAGGGTCCGCTCGCCAGGATAGCCCCACCAGCGACACTCCCTAGGAGGTCTCTTTGGGTACCCCAGCCCAAGAAAGTATGGTCACCAGCTTTCCAGTGGAAAAGGGTGGACTCCCGAGTCAGGGAGAAGCCAAAAGACAGAAGTCCCCAACCAGCAGCCATAAGCTGCGAGGGACAAGAAGTTGGGATCAGTCCAGTCACGCTGCAGGGAACAGCCTGTGGCAGCCCAAACAGGGATTAGGCTGGCCGCCCGGAGACGGGCGGCGCTTGTATATAAATACTGGTCAAGTAATGTGTATAGAGGATTAAGTTAGAATGTGTTTATTTTAATTTTATATTGCAATTCGGTAGTGTTAATTATTAGAGTATAAGTTTTAAGTATGGTACCGTTCCAGAGTGTTGTCTATGTGAGCCAAGGTCGGGGACCTGATCACACTCCCCCGAGCCAGGGGACCTGGCTAGATGTTTTTTTTGAAGTCTTTTTCAGAGTTCCGGAAGGTACAGAGGACCATCGTGTCGTTGGATGCTCGAGGAAGGGAGCACCCCTAGCCCACGAAGGGAGGGGTCTGCAGGAGGCAGATGCCCACAGCATTTAAACTGTTATTGGAAATCCCGATTAAGATTAAGAGTTTACAAAAAGCTTGTTAATTATTTTATACTTTGTATTATGTACTGGTCCCAACTCCAAAGGAAATAATGTGTGAATTTAGTTCCTAACTGTGAGATTGTACAATTTGTTTGGAGTGAATTGAAAATTTGCATATGCCTATGAATTGTTGTGTTTGTAGATTGTGAAAGTTGAAATACATTTATGGCTGAAGAATGGTGCCATTTATTAAAGTGTCAGGCAATTGCATTATAAAAAAAAAGGAAGCTCGTTTTCTTCCGTTTGTATTTTTAACAGATATGTTTTGGCTTGGTGGTAATCCCATTAAAGATGTTGTATCGTGTTAAAACTATGTCACAAGTGGTGCAGGGGCATTGGACCCCCTCTATGCTTGAATTATTGTAAGTACTCAGTGGTGCAGGGGCATTGGACCCCCTCCGTGTTTGAATTATTGTAAGTACTCAGTGGTGCAGGGGCATTGGACCCCCTCCGTGTTTGAATTATTGTAACTAATCATGTTTTTCTGTCGATAGATGCCTACCGTGTACTGCGATTCTCTCTGGGTAAGAGGAATGGAGGTGTCGGGGGATCAAAGATAGATATAGACAAGTATAAGGGAAGGTTGTTTGTGGGGGGTCAGAAATTATTGCTCACCTTTGAACAGGATACTACAAGCAAGTTTTAGTATCCGATGGGGGACTGTAAGGTTCGCAAGAATTTTGGAAATTTTTACAGCCCCGAGATTATTTTTTGATTAAAGAAAACCTGGGTGGAATATACCTTAAAAACCCAGGGTATCAAAATGGCTGTCAGGCCTCGTGGCAGAAGACAAAGACAGCCTGCCTGTATATCTTCAATCACGGGCTGACAAAGGATTTGAAAAAAACACCAGCCTGCATGAATGTTGAAGTACTTGAAACTGTCAATCAACTGCAGTTTAGGAGGTTGTACACACAGGACAAAGGATGTTTGTTTACAGAACTCTCTACAATGTTGACTCAAAGGCTTAAGTACTTAAAGCTGTCAATCAATTGCGGTTGGACTGCGACCGCAGGACAATGGTTTGTTTACAAAGCCCTTGAGTGATGTTCACAGAAATCACAGAAACCTCACAGTGCAGATAGAGGCCATTTCGGCCCATCGAGCCTGCACCGACACATATCCCACCCGATCCCCGTAACCCCACCTATTTAATCCCCCTAACACTAAGGGTCAATTTATCATAGCCAATCAACCTAACCCGCACATCTTTGGACTGTGGGAGGAAACCGGAGCACCCGGAGGAAACCCACGCAAACACGGGGAGAACGTGCAAACTCCACACAGACAGTCGCCCGAGGCCGGATTCGAACCCGGGTCCCTGGCGCTGTGAGGCAACAGTGCTAACCACTATGCCACCGTGTTGACTGAACACTTAGGATTCAGTGAGACATTTTAAACTGAGCTCAAACCAGTTAAAATGAATGGGAAAACACATTCAAACCCATTACAGTCAATGGGGACAGATCAATCCCTTTTGTATAGCCCAGATACATCCAGATTTGGGCGCGAAGATTACAGCTCCCAATGGGGTATAAAGATAGCCTCTCAGGAAGCCATTCTCTCTCTCTCTGCCACCTTGCCTCCGATGCCCTGCCTGCAGGAAGAACAGTTCAGAAGCCCGCCCAAAGAAGTGGAATACCAGCAGTTACTTTTGAATTACTGGGGTATCTCTACTTCGGGGCGGTGAAGAATAAAAAGGACAGACCGCAGGGGCACGGAGCAGGTGTTCACTGGTGAGCATAGATTTTCTGGCCCATTACAAGGCAACCTAGATAGCTTTTAGGGGTGGGAATTAAAGGGGAATTTTGTTAAATTGTCATTTTAGTCAATTTTCCTTCGATGTGTCCGTTTCTCCTCCCCTATTAAGCAAAGGTGTGCTGTATTCATTATTTTCAATTTATTCTTTATTTCAATAAATACTGGTCTTCTTTGCACCCAACCACGAGTCTCGTTTTGTCTATATCGCTACTGAAATAAGTCCGGCGGTCAGAACCAGAAAGGGGAGCGATTCGAAACCGCACGGGGCCCTGGAGCAGCTCAGATACTCCTGACTGGCCAGAGACATAAACCCCACACAACCCCCCTATTTTTCTACAAGATGGAGAAAGAGAGACAGGGAGAGACAGACAGAAAGAGGAGATAGACAGAGAGAGAGAGAGAGAGAATGACAGAGAGAGGGAGAAAGAGAGAGATAGACAGAAAGAGGAGATAGACAGAGAGACAGAGAGAGAGGAGAGAGAGAGACAATGACAGAGAGAGGGAGAAAGAGAAACAGAGATAGACAGAAAGGGGAGATAGACAAAGAGAGAGGGAGAGAGAAGGGGAGAGAAAGAGAGGAGGAAATGGAAAAAGAGAGAGAAGGAGAGAGAGACAGCAAAAGAGGAGACAGAGCGAGAGGGAGAAGGAAAGTGAGAGAGAGAGCACGAATGAAGGGAAGAGAACACATGATTGTGCATTCACCTTTGACATAATCTGGTAGTTTGGACTGCAGGTGACCCCAGGTTGCTAGGAAGGGTAGTCTGGGCCCTGGGAACAGAGGGGAAGGTAGCTGTTAATCTCGGCGGGGAGAACAAGCAGCTCACTCACAGAGTCAGTGATCAGACACCATGTGTGTGTGTTACCCTTCTCCTGGATCTCCCGCAGCAGGGCTGGCAGCTCCGGCCTCGTGCTCCTCACCTTCAGCAAGGCTTCCCACATAGCCCGCCCGCCAGGGGCACCATTCATCATCACCGTGTCCAGCAGGAAGACTGCAGCGTCTGCATTTTTCCCCCTCTTCACGAAATCCCGCACAAACTGTAAAGGGGGGGGGAAAGAGAAAACTCGTAAAAACATAAGAAATAGGAGCAGGAGTCGGCCATTCGGCCCCTCGAGCCTGCTCCGCCATTCAATGAGATCATGGCTGATCTTCTACCTCATCTCCACTTTCCTGCACTATCCCCATATTCCTTGATTCCTTTAATATTCAAAAATCTATCGATCTCTCTCTTGAATATACTCAACGACTGAGCCTCCACAGCCCTCTGGGGTAGAGAATTCCAAAGATTCACCGCCCTCTGGGTGAAGAAATTCCTCCTCATCTCAGTCCTAAATGGCCGACCCCTTATTCTGAGACTGTGACCCCTGGTTCTAGACTCCACAGCCAGGGGGAAAAATCCTCCCTGCATCTACCCTGTCAAGCCCTGTAAGAATTTTGTATGTTTCAATGAGATCACCTCTCATTCTTCTAAACTCCAGAGAATATAGGCCTAGTCTACTCAATCTCTCCTCATAGGACAATCCCCCATCCCAGGAACCAGTCTAGTGAACCTTCGTTGCACTCCCTCTATGGCAAGTATATCCTTCCTTAGGTAAGGAGACCCAAACTGTACACAATACTCCAGGTGTGGTCTCACCAGGGCCCTATATAGCATAGAAAAATAGGAGCAGGAGTCGGCCATTCGGCCCTTCGAGCCTGCTCCGCCATTCAAAACAATCCTGGCTGATCCTCTATCTCAATACCATATTCCCGCTCTCTCCCCATACCCCTTGATGCCTTTTGTGTCTAGAGTCTATAATTGCAGTAAGACGTCTTTACTCTTATACTCAAATCCTCTTGTAATAAAGGCCAACAAACCATTTGCTTTCCTAATTGCTTGCTGTACCTGCATGTTAACTTTCAATGATTCGTGTACAAGGACACCCAGGTTCCTCTGAACACCAACATTTCCCAATCTCTCACCATTTAAAAAATACTCTTGATTTCCATTTTTCCTACCAAAGTGGATAACTTCATATTTCTCCACATTATATTCCATTTGCCATGTTCTTGCCCGCTCACTTAGTCTGTCCATATCCCCTTGAAGCCTCTTTGCATCCTCCTCACAACTTTTTTTCCCACCCAGCTTTGTATCATCACCAAACTTGGATATATTACACTCGGTCCCCTCATCCAAACCACTGATGTAGATTGTGAATAGCTGAGGCCCAAGCACTGATCCTTGCGGGACCCCACTAGTTACAGCCTGCCAGCCTGAAAATGACCCATTTATTCCTACTCTCTGTTTTCTGTCCGTTAACCAATCCTCAATCCATGCTAGTATATTATCCCCAATCCCATGAGCCCTAATTTTGTTTAATAACCTCTTGTGTGGCTCCTTATCGAATGCCTTCTGAAAATCCAAATACACCACATCCACTGGTTCCCCCTTATCTATTCTGCTAGTTACAAACACAAAAAACTCTAACAGATTCGTCAAACACGATTTCCCTTTCATAAATCCGTGTTGACTCTGCCCAATCCTATTATTATTTTCTAAGTGCCCTGTTACCACGTCCTTAATAATAGATTCTAGCATTTTCCCTACTGCTGATGTCAGGCTAACTGGTCTGTAGTTCCCCGTTTTCTCTCTCCCTCCTTTCTTAAATAGCGGGGTTACATTTGCTACTTTCCAATCCGCAGGAACCGTTCTACAATCTATGGAATTTTGGGAAATGACAACCAATGCACCCACTATCTGTATAGCCAACTCTTTCAAAACCCTAGGATGTAGGCCATCAGGTCCAGGGGATTTATCGGTCCCAATAATTTCTCCAGTGCTATTTTTTACTAATACTAATTTCTTTCAGTTCCTCATTCTCGCTAGACCCTTGGTTCTCCACTATTTCCGGGGTTTTTTGCGTCTTCTTCTGTGAAGACAGACACAAAGGCCATGAAATTCGGTGGGCTGCGCCACCAGTTAGCGCCTAAAGAGGGCACTCAGTGGCTTTAGCGCCACTGGCCACGCCTCCCGCGAAATTTAGCGGGGCGCTAATGGCGGCGTTAGCCTGTAGCGCTGCGCCACCACCGATGACATCATCGGTGTGCGCAGCGCCCCGCTACCGCCCCGAACGCGATATTGGGTCGCGCCCCCCCCTGTAGCGCCGGTCACAAATCGCGACCGGTTCAGGGGGGCCTACCTGTAGCGGTAGTGGCGCAAATTAAAGGGGAGGTGCGGGGTGGCCATTTTTTTCGGTGGCCGCCTGCCAGCACCTCCTCGCACCGCCCTCCTGATCCCCCCCGGGCAGTGCCGGCTGTGTCCCGGGAGCCCGGCACCTCTCCTCGGTGCCGGGGCTCTTTTGCCGGCACTCGCGATCAGAGATCGCGCTGGTGCAGGCCCCTCCCCTTTAAGAAGGGGAGGAAGGCCTGCAGTACCGCAGCGCGCCGTGCCGCAGCGTGTGGCGCTGCGGCACGTTGCACTGCGATATTCAGTTTCAGCGCCCCAAGACGGACGCGGGGCGCCTCGAGCAGCGCCCCGCTTCCGTTTGGGGCGCTCAAACTGAATATCCCGCTGGCACTCCCGGCTCCTTCCGGGGCGGGACTTCCGACACCTAGGCGAGCTTGGCGCCCCGTTTTAGGCCAAAGTGTTTGTTTAATTTCTCTGCCATTTCCTTATTCCCCATTATAATTTCTCCTGTCTCAGCCTGTAAGGAACCCACTTTTACTTTCGTTAATCTTTTCCTTTTTACATACCTATAGAAGCTTTTACAGTCTGTTTTTATGTCTCTCACTCGTTTACTCTCATATTCTATTTTCCCTTTCTTTTATCAAGTTCTTGGTCCTCCTTTGCTGAATTCTAAAGTCCTTCCAATCCTCAGGCTTACTACTCTTTTTGGCAACATTATAGGCCTCTTCCTTTGATCTAATACTATCTTTAACTTCTCTTGTTAGCCACGGTTGGACCACTTTTCCTGTGGGGTTTTTGTGCCTTAAAGGAATGTATATTTGTTGTAAATTATGGGCTGGATTTTCATTGAGGTTTGGGGTTGTAGTCCCGCCTCCATCGAGTTCCAGCCAACCCATGCGATTTAGACTTGATTGACCTTGTTGAGCCCACCCAGCGGGCTCAGCAGGCCAATTAAGGGCCACCCGGCAACAGGTGACGTCACAGATTGAAATTTCATCTGTCAAGACCTTTTGACAGATGAAATATCAGCGTTCGACAGCTGTCAAACACTGACAATCTGTACTCCATGTTAATTCCTTCCTCGCAGGATGATTTAGAGATCTCCCCGGAACAGAAAGCAGAGGCTGCAGATTTTGACAGCTCGCAGCCATTCTGCTTTCTGTGCCGGTGAGATGAGGGACTCCCGAGACCTGAAGGAAGGAAGGCTGTAAAGGTTAGTAGAACTTCTTTAAACACTTTACACAGACCAAACGCACTCATGCACCCATCACTCACCTGAACACCGACATCTCGAACCCTCCAAGCCCTTCATCCCGACGGCCCACCTCGCTAACTTGGCGTGGTCTGGAGCCGTCGGGAATCCCACATTTCAACAATGAAAATAAGGATTAGGCTGAAAACTGCCTGTTAACAGGCAGGTAATTGGTACTAATCCCCTTCCCGTCTCGGGGAGGCGGGTTCCAGTGCGGGGCGGGTACACGCCTCCTTTGAAACTGGCATGGAGGCGGGTTGGGCGTGGGATAGGGTCGGGACCCCTGATTTCAGGATTTTTAAACCCCCACACACCTCCAATCCCGACTCCACGGCCCAATGAAAATCCAGCCCATTTATGTATTAATTCTTTAAATGCTAGCCATTGCTTGTCTGCCATCATACCTTTTAATGTAGTTTCCCAATCTACCTTGGCCAACTCGCCCCTCATACCTACCTAGTTTGCACTGTTTAGATTTAAGACCCTAGTTTCAGATTTAACTAAATCACTTTCAAACTCAATATAAAATTCTATCATATTATGATCACTCTTCCCTAAAGGCCCCTTTACTACAAGGTTATTAATTAACCCTTTCTCATTGCACAATACTAGATCTAAAATAGCCTGTTCCCTAGTTGGTTCCCCAACATACTGATCAGAAAACTATCTTGCATACATTCCATGAATTCGTCCTCCACACTATTACTGCAAATTTGGTTTGCCCAGTCTATATGTAGATTAAAGTCCCCCATGATTACTGTACTACCCTTGTTACATGCGCCTCTAATTTCCTGATTTATACTCTGCCCTACATTATAACTACTGTTTGGGGGCCTATAAACAACTCCCACCAATGTTTTCTGCCTCTTGCTGTTTCTTAGCTCCACCCAAACTGATTCTACTTCTTGATTTTCGGAGCTGAGATCCTTTCTCTCCACTGTCTTTATCCCATCCTTTACTATCAGGGCTACCCCTCCTCCTTTACCATTTTGCCTATCTCTTCTAAAAATTAAGGGCTAAAAATTCGTCGGAGGCGCAAACGGGGCACCCAGATCGCCTGGGCGCAAAAATTACCGCCGCGATTGGACCATTAGCGACCGCCGCTGCAAATTCAGTGTGAACGCCCCAAGAGGGCCACACGCGCTGCGCCACACGCGCTGCGGTACTGCAGGCCCTCCTCCCGTTCTTAAGGGGGAGGGGCCTGCACCAGCGCGATACCCGATCGCGATTGCCGGCAAAAGAGCCCGGCACCAAGGAGAAGTGCCGGGCTCTCGGAAAACAGCCGGCAATGCTGCAGGGGGCGATCAGGAGGCCGGGGACGGAGGTGTTGGCTGGCGGCTGCCGGAAAAAACGGCCGCCGCGCACCTCCACCTTAAGTTGCGCCTCTGCCGCAACAGGTAGGCCCCATGAACCGGGCGCCATTTGCGAACGGTGCTACAGAGGCGGTCGCTGCCTAATATCGAGTTCGGGGCGGTACCGGGGCGCTGCGCACTCCGATGACGTCATCGGAGGCGGCGCAGCGCAACAGGTTAACGCAGCCAGTAGCGCCCCAGCTGAATATCACGGGAGGCGTGGCCAGTGGCACTAAAGCCACTGACTGCCCTCTTTAGGCGCTAACTGGTGGAGTTACCCACCGAATTTTTAGCCCTAAGTATCCTGGAATATTTAGTTCCCAACCTTGGCCATGTTGCAACCACGTCTCCGTTATGGCTACGAGATCAAACCTGTTAATTTCTATCTGCGCTATTAATTCATCTGTTTTGTTGCGAATGCTTCGCGCATTCAGATATGGTGCCTTTAGCTTTGACTTATTTCTATTTTTCCCTGATGTCACCTTAGTCACTGATGCCTTATTACCTTTGTTACTCTCCCTGTCCCTTCCTGACCCACTGCTTATTTTTAAACAAAACTCTACTCTGGAGCCTTGACATTTCTCTCGCTGCTTTTAAATTTACTCTTTCCTGAATCCTCCTCCCTCCCACCCCCCACTTCATTAGTTTAAAGCCCTGTCTACCGCCCTACTTATTCAGTTCGCCAGGACGCTGGTCCCAGCCCGGTTTAAGTGGAGCTGGTCCCGACGGAACAATTTGCGCGTGGCTCAGGTAACAATCCAGAGATGATTACCTTTGAGGTTCTGCTTTTTCATTTGGATCCTAGCTCCTCGAACTCACTCAGCAGGACCTCATTCCTAGTTCTACCTATGTCGTTGGTTCCTACGTGGACCACGACAACCGGTAAGCCTGACATTGGTAGTGGGAAAAATGCTAGAGTCCATTATTATAAAAGATGTAATAGCAGAGCACTTGGAAAGCAGTGACAGGATCGGACAAAGTCAACATGGATTTACAAAAGGTAAATCGTGCTTGATTAATCTACTGGAATTTTTTGAGGATGTAACTGGTAAAATAGATAAGGCAGAACCAGTGGATGTGACGTATTTGGACTTTCAGAAGGCTTTCGATAAGGTCCCGCATAAGAGATTAGCGTGTAAAGTTAAGGCACATGGGATTGGGGGCAAGGTATTGACTTGGATAGAGAACTGGTTGGCAGACAGAAAGCAAAGAGTTGGAATAAACGGGTCTTTTTCCGAGTGGCAGGCAGTGACTAGTGGGGTACCGCAGGGATCTGTCCTTGGACCCCAGCTATTCACAATATATATTAATGATCTAGACAAGGGAACTAGATGTAATATCTCCAAATTTGCAGATGACACAAAGCTGGGTGGGCGTGTGTGCTGTGAGGAGGATGCCGAGAAACTCCAGGATGATTTTGACAGGTTGGGTGATTGGGCAAAAGCATGGCAGATGCAATATAACGTGGATAAATGCAAGGTTATCCACTTTGGTGGCAAAAGCAGGAAGGCAGATTATTATCTGAATGGCAATAGATTGGGAGAAGGGGAAGTGCAACGAGACCTGGGTGTCCTTGTGCACCAGTCGCTGAAGGTAAGCATGCAGGTGCAGCAGGCAGTTAAGAAGGCAAATGGCATGTTGGCCTTCATAGCGAGAGGATTTGAGTACAGGAACAAGGATGTCTTGCTGCAGTTGTACAGGGCCTTGGTGAGACCACATCTTGAGTATTGTGTGCAGTTTTGGTTGCCTTATCTGAGGAAGGATGTTCTTGCCATGGAAGGAGTGCAGCGAAGATTCACCAAGCTGATACCTGGGATGACAGGAATGACATCTGAGAAGAGATTGGGTTGATTGGGCTTGTACTCGCTGGAGTTTAGAAGAATGAGAGGGGATCTCATTGAAACTTATAAAATTCTGACAGGACTGGACAGACTAGATGCAGGAAGGATGTTCCCGATGGTCGGGGAGTCCAGAACCAGGGGTCACAGTCTAAGGATAAGGGGTAGGCCATTTAGGACAGAAATTAGGAGGAATTTCTTCACCCAGAGAGTGGTGAACCTGTGGAATTCTCTACCACAGAAGGCAGTAGAGGCCAATTCATCTATACATATAAAGCGGCTCTTCTGTCTGTCCCGATGTCTGTCTGTCCGTTCTCTATACGTTTGAAAGTTACAGAGCGTACCGACGCGCGCGTCGCCTCAAAAGAAAGCTTGCGATTCCGGACCAGTCATAGGCGTATTTACGTTTCGGCCGGACAAAAATCCCGCCCGCGGTATCCCGAAAACGTTCAGCGTTCCGCTCATTAGCATCTCATTAGCGACCGTGTGACGTCGAGGTCCACCAATCGGACGGCGGGTTCCTTCCTACAGTTGAGTGTCGAGTGACTCGACGATTGACCAATCCTACGCTTCGGTGACCTGACCGCTCGACCAATCGGTGCATGTGTGGGCGGGCCTTATCCTTCTGAACCGAGGTGAGTGGCCGCCATCTTGATTTTTCACAATTTTTCCCCCCACACTTTCTGTGTGTTAGGGAACTAAGGTAAATATTTTAATGATGTGTTAGGGAATTAAATAACAATTTAATAGGGGGGGGGGGGGAGAGCCTCGGGAAATCCCGGGAGGGGGGGGGGGGGGGGGGAGAGCCTCGGGAAATCGCGGGGGGGTGGGAGAGCCTCGGGAAATCGCGGGGGGGAGAACCTCGGGAAATCGCGGGGGTGGGGGAGAGCCTCGGGAAATCGCGGGGGGCGGAGAGCCTCGGGAAATCGCAGGGGGGGGGGGGGGGCGAGCCTCGGGAAATCGCGGGGGGGGGGGGGCGAGCCTCGGGAAATCGCGGGGGGCTCGCGCCGCCCGCACTGACCGCGCATGCGCCGCCCGCCCGCCCACAGCGGCCATCCATCAGCCGTGCGATACGCGGGGGACCTCAGCTCCGGTCCGTCCCGGCCCGGCCGCTATCGCAGCGGCACCGGACCACAGGCGCTAGGCAGGGGGAGGGGCCGGAGAGAGGGACAGAGGGGAGTGGGGGAGGGGGTAGGCGAGGGTAGGTGTGGGGGTGGGGGAGACAGGGGAGGGGAGGGAGGGAGACAGGGGAGGGGAGGGAGGGAGACAGGGGAGGGAGGGAGACAGGGGAGGGGAGGGAGGGAGGGAGGGGAGGGGAGGGGAGGGAGGGGAGGGGAGGGGAGGGAGAGAGGGGAGGGGAGGGAGGGATAGGACAGGGAGAGGACATGACAGGGAGAGGGGGGACACACAGGGGCAGGGAGACCAAGCGCCCCAAAATTGCCCTCGCAACGCGGGGCTCCCCAGCTAGTTAAATATATTCAAGAAGGAGTTGGATATATTTCTTAAGGCTAAAGGGATCAAGGGATATGGGGAGAAGGCAGGGGCAGGGTACTGAATTTGGATGATCAGCCATGATCGCATTGAATGGCGGAGCAGGCTCGAGGGGCCGAATGGCCTACTCCTGCTCCTATCTTCTATGTTTCAATGTTTCTATGGATCCTCCCCCTCCCACTCCAAGTTCTTCTCCAGCCGCGAGGAGATGTCTTTAACCTTGGCACCGGGCAGGCAACACAACCTTCGGAACTCTCGGTCGCGGCCACAGCGAACAGTATCTATCCCCCTGACTATACTGTCCCCGACCACAACTACATTCCCTTTCACTCCCCCCACTTGAATGGCCTCCTGCACCATGGTGCTATGGTCAGCTTGCTCATCCATCCTGCAGGCTTTTCCCTCATCCACACAGGCAGCAAGAACCTCATACCTGTTGGACAAAGGCAAAGGCTGAGGCTCAGCCAGCACTGCACCTGGGGTCCCCTTACCTGCCTGAGTTACAGTCACACCCTCCTGTCCCTGACCACAAACCAGACCTGCACCACTACCTAACCTAAGGGGTGTGACTGCCTCCTGGATCAAAGTGTCCAGCTAACTCTCCCCCTCCCTGATGCCCCGCAATGTCTGCACTCGAGACTCCAGCTCAAAAACTCTGAGCTCAAGTTCCTCAAGATGCAGGCACATAGAAACAGAAAAATAGGAGCATTCGGCCTTTCGAGCCTGCTCCACCATTCAATATGATCATGGCTGATCCTCTATCTCAATACCATATTCCCGCTCTCTCCCCATACCCCTTGATGCCTTTTGTGTCTAGAAATCTATTTATCTCCTTCTTAAATATATTCAGTGATTTGGCCTCCGCAGCCTTCTGTGGTAGAGAATTCCACAGGTTCACCAACCTCTGAGTGAAGAAATTTCTCCTCATCTCAGTCCTAAATGTCCTACCCTGTATCCTGAGACTGTGACCCCTGGTTCTAGACCCCCCAGCCAGGGGAAACATCCTCCCTGCATCCAGTCTGTCAAGCCCTGTCAGAATTTTATACGTTTCAATGAGATCCCCTCTCATTCTTCTAAACTCTAGTGAATACAGGCCTAGTCGACCCAATCTCTCCTCATACGACAGTCCTGCCATCCCAGGAATCAGTCTGGTGAACCTTCGCTGCACTCCTTCTATGGCAAGTATATCCTTTCTTAGGTAAGGAGACCAAAACTGCACACAGTACTCCAGGTGTGGGCTCACCAAGGCTCTGTATAACTGTAGTAAGACATCCTTGCTCCTGTACTCAAATCCTCTTGCAACACACCATTTGCTTTCCTAACTGTTTGCTTTCAGTGACTGGTGTACAAGGACACCCAGGTCCCTTTGTACATCAACATTTCCAAATCTATCACCATTTAAATAATACTCTGCCTTTCTGTTTTTCCTACCGAAGTGGATAACTTCACATTTATCCACATTATACTGCATCTGCCATGTATTTGCCCACTCACTCAACTTGTCTAAATCGCCTTGAAGCCTCTTTGCATCCTCCTCACAACTCACAATCCCACCTCGTTTCGTGTCATCAGCAAACTTGGAAATATTACATTTGGTCCCCTCATCCAAATCATTGATATATATTGTGAACAGCTGGGGCCCAAGCTCTGATCCCTGCGGTACCCCACTAGTCACCGCCTGCCACCCCGAGAAAGACCCATTTATTCCTACTCAGTTTCCTGTCTGTTAACCAATTTTCAATCCAGGCCAGTATATTACCCCCAATCCCATGTGCTTTAATTTTGCACACTAACCTCTTATGTGGGACTTTATCAAAGGCCTTCTGAAAATCCAAATACACCACATCCACTGGTTCTCCCTTATCTATTCTACCAGTTACATCCTCAAAAAACTCCAGTAAGTTTGTCAAACACGATTTCCCTTTCATAAATCCATGTTGACTTTGTCTAATCCCGTTGATATTTTCTAAGTGTCCTGTTATCACATCCTTTATAATATACTCTAGTATTTTCCCTACTACTGATGTTAGGCTAACCGGTCTGTAGTTCCCCGTTTTCTCTCTCTCTCCTTTTTTAAATAGTGGGGTTACATTTGCCACCCTCCAATCTGCAGGAACTGTTCCATAATCTACAGAATTTTGGAAGATGACAACCAATGCATCCACTATTTCCATGGCTACCTCTTTTAGTACTCTGGGATGCAGATTATCAGGCCCTGGGGATTTATCGGCCTTCAGTCCCATTAATTTCTCCAGCACTATTTGTTTACTAATACTAATTTCCTTTAATTCCTCCTTCTCACTAGACCCTTAGTTCCCTAGCATTTCTGGGAAGTTATTTGTGTCCTCTTCCGTGAAGACAGAACCAAAATATTTGTTTAATTGCTCTGCCATTTCCTTGTTCCCCATTATAAATTCTCCCGTTTCTGACTGCAAGGGACCTAACTTTGTCTTCACTAATCTCTTTCTTTTTAAAAACTTGTAGAAGCTTTTACAGTCCGCTTTTATGTTCCTTGCAAGTTTACTCTCATACTCTATTTTTCCCCTCTTAATCAATCTCTTGGTCCTTTTTTGCTGAACTCTAAACTGCTCCCAATCTTCAGGCTTGCTACTTTTTCAGGCAACTTTATATGACTCCTCTTTGGATCTAATACTATCCTTAATTTCTTTTGTTAGCCATGGTTGGGCCGCTTTTCCTTTTGTGTTTTTGCGCCAGAAAGGAATTCCTGGAGTGTGTACGAGATGGTTTTTTAGACCAGTACGTTGAGGAGCCAACTAGGGAACAGGCTACCCTAGATTGGGTATTGTGCAACGAGAATAACTGTTGCAATTCATACATTTGTTCCTTAAATGTTAGCCATTGCCTATCCACCGTCATGCCTTTTAATGAAGCTCCCCAATCTATCATAGCCAACTCACTCCTCATACCTTCATAGTTTCCTTTGTTTAGATTTAGGACCATAGATTCAGATTGGACTACTTCACTTTCCATCTTAATGAAGAATTCTATCATGTTATGATCACTCTTCCCTAAAGGACCCCGCACAACAAGATTATTAATTAACCCCTTCTCATTGCACAATACCCAATCTAGGATAGCCTGTTCCCTAGTTGGCTCCTCAACGTACTGGTCTAAAAAAAACCATCTCGTACACACTCCAGGAATTCATCCTCCACAGTATTATTGCTAATTTGGTTGGGCCAGTCTATATGTAGATTAAAGTCACCCATGATTACTGTAGTACCCTTGTTCCATGCATCTCTAATTTCCTGTTTGATGCCATCCCCTACATTACCACTGCTGTTTGGAGGCCTATAGACAACTCCCACTAATGCTTCCGGTGGCCTGTCACTTTAATTCGCCGCCCCACTCCCACTCAGACCTCACCGTCCTCTGCCTCTTGCACTGTTCCAATGAAGCTCAGTGTAAGCTCGAGGAACAGCACCTCATCTTCCGATTAGGCACTTTACAGCCTCACCATCGAGTTCAACAATTTCAGACCCTAACCTCGGCCCCTATCTTTTTTTCCATTTTTTTCTCTCTCTCTCACATGGCAGCTGTCGATCATTCTGCCATCGCCATTTACACTTCATCTCGAGCCATCTTTTGTTTCTTAACTTGTCCCATTACCATCTCCTTTTGTCTTGCACCATCATCCCTTTTGTCTCTTAATCTCTCCTGCCTTCCACCCTATCCCAGACCTTCCCTTTTGTTCTTTCCTCCCCGCCCCCCTCTCCCTGCCCCTACACTTGCTTAAACACCTGTTCCATCTCCAGCTTTTTCCAGTTCTGACGAAGGGTCATCGAGTTATAGAGTTATACAGCACAGAAAGAGGCCCTTCGGCCCATCGTGTCCGCGCCAGCCATCAAGCCCTGTCTATTCTGATCCCATTTTCCAGCACTTGGTCCGTAGCCTTGTATGCTATGGCTTTTCAAGTGCTCATCCAAATGCTTCTTGAATGTTGTGAGGGTTCCTGCCTCTACCACCCTTTCAGGCAGTGAGTTCCAGATTCCAACCACCCTCTGGGTGAAAAAGTTTTTCCTCAAATCCCCTCTAAACCTCCTGCCCCTTACCTTGAATCTATGCCCCCTGGTTATTGACCCCTCTACTAAGGGGAAAAGTTCCTTTCTATCTACCCTATCTATGCCCCTCATAATTTTGTACACCTCAATCAGGTCCCCCCTCAGCCTTCTCTGCTCCAAAGAAAACAACCCCAGTCTGTCCGGTCTCTCTTCATAGCTGAAGCGCTCCAGCCCAGGTAACATCCTGGTGAATCTCCTCTGCACCCTCTCCAATGCAATCACATCCTTCCTATAGTGTGGTGACCAGAACTGCACACAGTATTCCAGCTGTGGCCTAACTAGCGTTTTGTACAGCTCCATCATAACCTCCCTGCTCTTATATTCTATGCCTCGGCTAATGAAGGCAAGTATCCCATTTGCCTTTTTAACCACCTTATCTACCTGTCCTGCTGCCTTCAGGGATCCATGTACATGCACACCAAGGTCATCGACCTGAAACGTTAACTCTCGTTTCTCTCTCCACAGATGCTGCCTGACCTGCTGAGTATCTCCAGCATTTTCTGTTTTTATTTCAGATTTCTAGCATCGGCAGTGTTTTGTTTTCGTCCCACCAATGTTTTCTGCCCCTTGGTGCTTCTTACCGCAAACGCGGTTGTCCGGGACCACAATGCTCCCCACAAACTCCCACAGGCTGCAGTTGCGGCACACCGCCTGCACTGCCATCCCTGTATGACCTTGTGTCGCAGTGGGGAAAGAGTTAAACTGACATCGCTGGCAGTTTCACTGAATGGTGTAAGAAAGAGGGATCAACATGAAAGACCGCATCCATAAAGAAGGTCAAGATAAGCTGACCTTTGAAAGCTAAAAACAATTAAATGCAGACAGCGGGCTGGATTTTCATTCAGAAGTCGGGAAGGAGGCGGGACTACAACCAGTGGGCTCAGCAGGCCAATTAAGGGCCACCCGGCAACAGGTGACGTCACAGATTGAAATTTCATCTGTCAAGACGTGTTGACGGATGAAATATCAGTGTTTCACAGCTGTTTGAAGCTGTCAAACACTGACAGTCTTACTTCTAACCTGAGTCCTTCTACACAGACTCAGTTAGAAATCTCTCTGGCACAGAAAGCTGCAGGCTGTCACTTTTGACAGATCGCAGCCATTTTGCTTTCTGTGCCGGTGAGATGATGGACTCCCGAAACCGAGAGGAAGAAAGGCTTTAAAGGTAAGTACAGGTAATTTAAACTTCTTTACACACTTTAGACACACCAAACACACTTACCTTTGCACTCGTGCACCCATCACTCACCTGAACACCGACATCGCGACCCCTCCAAGTCCTTCAACCCGACGGCCCGCCTGCTCTAACCTGGCGTGGTTTGGAGCCGTCGGGAATCCCACACGACACCCCTCAAAATAGGGATTAGGCTAAAAACTGCCTGTTAACTACCTGTTAACAGGCAGTTAATTGGCACTAATCCCTTCCCGCCTCAGGTCGGCGGGTCCCAGTGCGGGGCAGGTACCCGCCGCCTCTGAAACTTACATGAAGGCGGGTTTTGGGCGGGATGGTGCCGGGACCCCTGAATTCGGGATTTTTGCCCACCCCGCACGCCTAAAAGCCCGCCTCACGGCACACTGAAAATCGACCCCAGCGTGTCTGGGATTTCAGCTGCCCGTAAAAACTTGATATCTGGGTCGCATCCCAAGGTATCTGTTAATCAGCATTCAGCGGTTTGAGTCATTGATTGAGGAGGCAGCTTACACATGTTTATATTAAGATTCGGAACCCAATCCGTGAAGATGCATGCGGGCCAAGATCCAATCAGGCGGCAGGAATGAATTGTGCATGAGGCTGCCATGTGTATTTTAATGTATAAAAATGTCGTGTTTGACATGAATCAAGTCATTCATGAAAGAAAGACTTATGAAATAATACTGAGCGGCCTGCGGGTAGCGCTGTCCAGGGAGAGCATAAATACGCGGGCACGGGCCCAGCTTGCGCAGGACATTCTTAACAGGAACTAGTGAAGGACACAACTAGACCCCCATGTTGTAAAACAGTTGATTAAAGCTTTGTTTAACGCTTAGACCAAGTGCCGAGTAGTTTTCTTACATCAGTGTTTACTGTAACAATTTGGAAACGTCTGGCTAAACATAGAAGATCGGAGCAGGAGTCGGCCATTCGGCCCCTCGCGCCTGCTCCGCCATTCAATGAGATCATGGCTGATCATCCAAATTCAGTACCCTGTCCCTGCCTTCTCCCCATATCCCTTGATCCCTTTAGCCTTAAGAAATATATCCAACTCCTTCTTGAATATATTTAATGAATTGGCCTCTACTGCCTTGTGTGGTAGAGAATTCCACAGGTTCACCACTCTCTGGGTGAAGAAATTCCTCCTCATCTCTGTCCTAAATGGCTTACCCCTTATCCTTAGACTGTGACCCCTGGTTCTGGACTCCCCGACCATCGGGAACATCCTTCCAGCATCTAGTCTGTCTATTCCTGTTAGAATTTTGTAAGTTTCGATGAGATCCCCTCTCATTCTTCTAAACTCCAGCGAGTACAAGCCCAATCAACCCAATCTCTCCTCGTACGTCATTCCTGCCATCCCAGGAATCAGTCTGGTGAATCTTCGCTGCACTCCTTCCATGGCAAGAACATCCTTCCTCAAATAAGGCGACCAAAACTGCACACAATACTCAAGATGTGGTCTCACCAAGGCCCTGTACAAATGTAGCAAGGCATCCTTGTTCCTGTACTCAAACCCTCTCACTACGAAGGCCAACATACCATTTGCCTTCTTAACCGCCTGCTGCACCTGCATGCTTACCTTCAGCGACTGGTGCACAAGGACACCCAGGTCTCGTTGCACTTCCCCTTCTCCCAATCTATTGCCATTCAGATAATAATCTGCCTTCCTGTTTTTGCCACCAAAGTGGATAACCTCGCATTTATCCATGTTATACTGCATCTGCCATGCTTCTGCCCAATCACCCAACCTGTCCAAATCATCCTGGAGTTTCTCGGCATCCTCCTCACAGCACACACGCCCACCCAGCTTTGTGTCGTCTGCAAATTTGGAGATATTACATCAAGTTCCCTCGTCCAGATCATTAATATATATTCTGAATAGCTGGGGTCCAAGGACCGATCCCTGCGGTACCCCACCAGTCACTGCCTGCCACTCGGAAAAAGAGAATCAGCCATTCATGAAAGAAAGACTTATGAAATAATACTGAGCGGCCTGCGGGTGGTGCTGTCCAGGGAGAGTATAAATACTCGGGCACGGGCCCAGCTTGCGCAGGACATTCTTAACAGGAACTAGTGAAGGACACAACTAGACCTCCATGTTGTGAAACAGTTGATTAAAGCTTTGTTTAACGCTTAGACCAAGTGCTGAGTAGTTTTCTTACATCAGTGTTTACTGTAACAATTTGGAAAAGTCTGGCTAAAGCCAGAGCAGACTGTCTTCCCACCGGTGCAATAAAGACAACTTGACTATCGATCTAAAACCTTGTGTCGAGTGTTGGTTTAAAATACTCCACAACAGTGTTATAATTAAATGTAATTAAATTTGTATTTAGGTAACTTAAGTTTACAGTGTCGTTTCTTGACTACTTACTTGCTCGAGATTAAGTTATGGGAACTGAAATTAAATATCTACCTGTAACACAAAGCACTACACGTAGTGTCGGCAAAAAGCAGCAACTCCTTCCCCCCTCTTCTCCGAATTCCTACTCTTTCCAAATGACCAAAGAAAACAGTCTGTTGACATGCACTCGGTTTAATCCAGCTCTGTGCAGAACTCGAGATCTTTCGGTCGGAAGAGGGTGACCTGACCAACCCGTCCCCCCGTGACCTCTACAACCCCGTGACCTCTACAGCTTGCCCCTGCGTCCTATCGATAAACCACCACCGTGTCCTATACAGTGAACCCCCTCCGCCCACCCTCCCCCACACCGTTTCCCCGCCCTCACCCGTCCCTGTCCATATAACCCACCCTTCCATCCTATCGACACCCCATAATATGCCGCAGCCCCAAACGTCGCATCCGCGCTTGCCTGGGTTGACCGGGGGGACCCAGGGCCTCACCCACGTACCTCGTCCTCTTCTTTAAATATGGTAATCCCGGCCAAGGCGGCACTCAGATCCACCGCGTAACTCTCCAGCACCCGCTGCAGCTGCTGCCGATAAAACTTGGTCACCAGGAACAGCTGGGGGTCATTGTAGCTCGCTAGCGTCTCCTGGATCCCACCGCCGGCACCTGGACACAAAAGCACACACCCACCCCCCGGCATTTAATTCATTCCAGCAACAGGTATCTGAACAGAGAGACAGACAGAGAGAGAGACACACACAGAGTGACAGAGAGACAGAGAGAGAGACAGAGAGAGAAACAAAGAGAGAGACAGAGAGAGAGAGACAGAGAGAGAGCGACAGAGAGAGACACACACAAAGCGACAGAGAGAGAGAGACACACACACAGAGCAAGAGAGACAGACAGAGAGACAGAGAGAGATGGAGAGACAGAGAGAGACACAGAGAGTGACAGTGAGAGACAGAGAGCGAGAGACAGAGAGACACAGAGAGAGAGACACACACAGAGCAACAGAGAGAGACAGAGAGAAACAGACAGACAGAGACAAAGAGAGCGACAGAGAGAGAGAGCGACACACACAGAGCGACAGAGAGACAGACAGAAAGAGACAGAGAGAGCGAGACAGCGAACAGAGAGAGACACACAGAGAGCGACAGTGAGAGACAGAGCGAGAGACAGAGAGACACAGAGAGAGACAGAGAGAGACACACACAGAGCAACAGAGAGAGAGACAGAGAGAGACAGAGAGACAGAGAGCAACAGACAGACAGACAGAGACAAAGAGACCACGACAGAGAGCGACCGAGAGACACACACAGAGCGACAGAGAGACAGACAGACAGAGAGAGAGACAGAGAGAGCGACAGACAGCGAGACAGACAGATAGACACAGAGAGCGACAGTGAGAGACAGAGAGCGAGAGCCAGAGAGAGACACAGAGCGACAGTGAGAGACAGAGTGAGACAGAGAAAGACACAGAGAGAGACACGGAGAAAGACAGAGAGACAGAACGAGAGAGAGAGAGAGACAGAGTGAGAGACAGAGTCAAAGAGAGACACAGAGAGAGAGTGAGAGACAGAGACACAGAGAAAGACAGAGAGAGACACAGAGCGAGAGAGAGAGTGAAAGAGACAGACAGAGAGAGAGAGAGAGTGAGAAATAGGAGCAGGAGAAGGCCATTCTGCCCTTCGAGCCCGCTCTGCCATTCAATAAGATCATGGCTGATCTTCACCCTCAACTCCACGTATAGAAGGAGAAAGTAAATGAAAGAGAAAGAAAGAGAGAAAGCAAGCTATTAATGTAGTAAAACGGCCCAAGGCTCTTCACCGGAGCATTAGCTGACAAAAGTTGACACCGAGCCACAGCAGGAGATATTAGGACAGGTGACTAAAAGCTTGGTCCAATAGGGAGGTTTTAAGAGCGTCTTAAAGGAGGAGAGAGAGGCGGAGAGGTTTAGGGAGGGAATTCCAGAGCTTAGGGCCCAGGCAGTTGAAGGCACGGCCGACAATGGCGTACCGATGGAAATCGGGGGATGCACAAGAGGCCAGAATTGGAGGAGCGCAGATACCTCGGAGGGTTGTAGGAGGTTACAGAGATAGGGAGTATTGTAGGGGCTGGAGGAGGTTACAGAGATAGGGAGGGTTGTAGGACTGGAGGAGGTTACAGAGATAGGGAGGGTTGTAGGGCTGGAGGAGGTTACAGAGATAGGGAGGGTTGTAGGGGCTGGAGGAGGTTACAGAGATAGGGAGTGTTGTAGGGGCTGGAGGAGGTTACAGAGATAGGGAGGGTTGTAGGGGCTGGAGGAGGTTACAGAGATAGGGAGGGTTGCAGGGGCTGGAGGAGGTTACAGAGATAGGGAGGGTTGTAGGGGCTGGAGGAGGTTACAGAGATAGGGAGGGTTGTAGGGCTGGAGGAGGTTACAGAGATAGGGAGGGTTGTAGGGGCTGGAGGAGGTTACAGAGATAGGGAGGGTTGTAGGGCTGCAGGAGGTTACAGAGATAGGGAGGGTTGTAGGGCTGGAGGAGGTTACAGAGATAGGGAGGGTTGTAGGGCTGCAGGAGGTTACAGAGATAGGGAGGGTTGTAGGGGCTGGAGGAGGTTACAGAGATAGGGAGGGTTGTAGGGCTGCAGGAGGTTACAGAGATAGGGAGGGTTGTAGGGGCTGGAGGAGGTTACAGAGATAGGGAGGGTTGTAGGGCTGCAGGAGGTTACAGAGATAGGGAGGGTTGTAGGGGCTGGAGGCGGTAACAGCGATAGGGAGGGTTGTAGGGGCTGGAGGAGGTTACAGAGATAGGGATGGTTGTAGGGGCTGGAGGAGGTTACAGAGATAGGGAGGGTTGTAGGGCTGGGGGAGGTTACAGAGATAGGGAGGGTTGTAGGGGCTGGAGGAGGTTACAGAGATAGGGAGCGTTGTAGGGGCTGGAGGAGGTTACAGCGATAGGGAGGGTTGTAGGGGCTGGAGGAGGTTACAGAGATAGGGGGGATTGTAGGGGCTGGAGGAGGTTACAGAGATAGGGAGGGTTGTAGGTGCTGGAGGAGGTTACAGAGATAGGGAGCGTTGTAGGGGCTGGAGGAGGTTACAGAGATAGGGAGGATTGTAGGGGCTGGAGGAGGTTACAGAGATAGGGAGGGTTGTAGGGCTGGAGGAGATTACAGAGATAGGGAGGGTTGTAGGGGCTGGAGGAGGTTACAGAGATAGGGAGGGTTGTCGGGGCTGTAGGAGGTTACAGAGATAGGGAGGGTTGTAGGGGCTGGAGGAGGTTACAGAGATAGGGAGGGTTTTAGGGGCTGGAGGAGGTTACAGAGATAGGGAGGGTTGTAGGGGCTGGAGGAGGTTACAGAGATAGGGAGGGTTATAGGGCTGGAGGTTACAGAGATAGGGAGGGTTGTACGGCTGGAGGAGGTTGCAGAAATAGGGAGGGTTGTAGGTCTGGAGGAGGTTACAGAGATAGGGAGGGTTGTAGGGCTGGAGGAGGTTACAGAGATAGGGAGGGTTGTAGGTCTGGAGGAGGTTACAGAGATAGGGAGGGTTGTAGGTGCTGGAGGAGGTTACAGAGATAGGGAGGGTTGTAGGGGCTGGAAGAGGTTACAGAGATAGGGAGGGTTGTAGGGGCTGGAGGAGGTTACAGAGATAGGGAGGGTTGTCGGGGCTGTAGGAGGTTACAGAGATAGGGTGGGTTGTAGGGCTGGAGGAGGTTACAGAGATAGGGAGGATTGTAGGGGCTGGAGGAGGTTACATAGATAGGGAGGGTTGTAGGGCTGGAGGAGGTTACAGAGATAGGGAGGATTGTTGGGGCTGGAGGAGGTTACATAGATAGGGAGGATTGTAGGGGCTGTAGGAGGTTACAGATATAGGGAGGGTTGTAGGGCTGGAGGAGGTTACAGAGATAGGGAGGGTTGTAGGGGCTGGAGGAGGTTACAGAGATAGGGAGGGTTATAGGGCTGGAGGTTACAGAGATAGGGAGGGTTGTAGGGCTGGAGGAGGTTGCAGAAATGGGGAGGGTTGTAGGTCTGGAGGAGGTTACAGAGATAGGGAGGGTTGTAGATCTGGAGGAGGTTACAGAGATAGGGAGGGTTGTAGGTGCTGGAGGAGGTTACAGAGATAGGGAGGGTTGTAGGGGCTGGAGGAGGTTACATAGATAGGGAGGGTTGTAGGGTCTGGAGGAGGTTACAGAGATAGGGAGGGTTGTAGGGGCTGGAGGCGGTTACAGAGATAGGGAGGGTTATAGGGCTGGAGGTTACAGAGATAGGGAGGGTTGTAGGGGCTGGAGGAGGTTACAGAGATAGGGAGGGTTGTAGGTCTGGAGGAGGTTACAGAGATAGGGAGGGTTGTAGGTCTGGGGGAGATTACAGAGATAGGGAGGGGTTGCGAGGCCATGGAGGGATTTGAAAACCTGGATGAGAATTTTGAAATCAAGGCGTTGCTTAACCGGGAGCCAGTGTAGGTCAGCGAGCACAGGGCTTATGGGTGAACGGGACTGAGGACATGGGCAGCCGACTTTTGGATGAGCTCACATTTACAGAGAGTGGAATGTGGGAGGCCAGCCAGGAGCGCGCTGGAATAGTCGGAGTCTGGAGGTAGCAAAGGCAGGGATGAGGATTTCAGCAACGGATGAGCTGTGGCAGGGGCGGAGATGGACGATGTTATGGAGGTGGAAACAGGCGGTCTTAGTTATGCCGCGGATATGTGGTCGGGAGCTCATTTCAGGGTCAAATATGAATATACTCAACGACTTGAGCCTCCACAGCACTCTGGGGCAGAGAATTCCACAGGTTCACCACCCTCTGAGTGAAGAAATTCCTCCTCGCCTCAGTCCTAACTGGCCGGCCCCTTATCCCGGAGACTATGCCCCCCCCTAGCTCTAGACTCTCCAGCCAGGGGAAACAGCCTCTCGGCATCAACTAGGGAACGGGCAACAAATGCCAGCACTGCCCGCACATTTCGAGAATGGAGAAACATCGAAGATAGGAGCAGGAGTCGGCCATTCGGCCCCTCGAGCCTGCTCCGCCATTCAATGAGATCATGGCTGATCATCCAAATTCAGTACACTGTCCCTGCCTTCTCCCCATATCCCTTGTTCCCCTTAGCCTTAAGAAATATATCCAACTCCTTCTTGAATATATTTAATGAATTGGCCTCCACTGCCTTCTGTGGTAGAGAATCCCACAGGTTCACCACTCTCTGGGTGAAGAAATTCCTCCTCATCTCTGTCCTAAATGGCTTACCCCTTATCCTTAGACTGTGACCCCTGGTTCTGGACTCCCCGCCATTGGGAACATCCTTCCTGCATCTAGTCTGTCCAGTCCTGTCAGAATTTTATAAGTTTCAATGAGATCCCCTCTCATTCTTCTAAACTCCAGCGAGTACAAGCCCAATCGACCCAATCTCTCTTCATACGTCATTCCTGCCATCCCAGGTGTCAGCCTGGTGAATCTTCGCTGCACTCCCTCCATGGCAAGAACATCCTTCCTCAGATAAGGCGACCAAAACTGCACACAATACTCAAGGTGTGGTCTCACCAAGGCCCTGTACAACTGCAGCAAGACATCCTTGTTCTTGTACTCAAACCCTCTCGCTGCGAAGGCCAACATACCATTTGCCTTCTTAACCGCCTGCTGCACCTGCATGCTTACCTTCAGCGACTGGTGCACAAGGACACCCAGGTCTCGTTGCACTTCCCCTTCTCCCAATCTATTGCCGTTCAGATAATAATCTGCCTTCCTGTTTTTGCCACCAAAGTGGATAACCTCGCATTTATCCACGTTATACTGCATCTGCCATGCATCTGCCCAACCTGTCCAAACGTGAAACGTTCCGCCTCCTGTGATCGGAAAGACTCTTAAGCCACCCACCTGCTATCCTAGTCTGAGTGCCTCCTTCCCGGCTCGTGCCTCCTCCTCTTGGCGTACTCCGTCCGCCCGTGGGTCCAGGGGGTGCTCTTCCCCTCCTGGGTACGGGCTGATTCCTTTTGCTCGGCGCGCTTCCCATCTCAGTTTGTCTGTGCAGCGGGGAAAGAGTTAAAAGGACATCGTTGGCAGTTGCACTGAATGGTGTAAGAAAGACAGGGGCCAACACGAAAGGCCACTTCTATAAAGAGGCGGTCAAAGATAGCTGGCCTTTTAAGAGGAAAAAAAGCGATGAGGTGGAGACGGGGGCTGGATTTTATCAATGGAGGCGGGACTACATCTTTCGGGGTTCTAGTCCCGCCTCCATCGAGTTCTAGCCAATGTAGTGTATGTACCTTTAAGAGGAACTATGTTTTTGAAGCCCCTGTGTACTGTAGTACCAGTAGTGACCACTCGGGTATATAAGCCTGTATTGTGTCTTGTGTAGTGAGTTCACCTCCAGACTTTGTTCAGTAAACACTTGTAAACTCAACTTCTGCATTCTGTGTCTCCATTAACACACGGATCCAACAGTGGCGACGAGTTAGAAACGAACTTACCTGCAATTCGGCAGCACCTCAAGGAGATCGATTCCTCAGACGAAGGTCGAAGCAAGAAAAAAAAACTGTTTTCACCAGCTAAACGGGCTGGTGGCAGGTAGTGCACTGATCCTTCCTGGGCTGCGGCGGGCTGGGGCTCGACCGGGTGGCTCTGCAGCGGGGCCGGGCAGCGAGTCGGAAAGCAGAAGCAAAGAGAGACAGAGGGTGGAACACTCAGGAGGCGGCCGGCGCTGCAAAGCAGGTCGACGTTCGGACCGAGCAGAGGGAGGGGAAAGTCCCAGAGGGTCCAACGGGAACGATTCTCCAAGTAACGGAGAAACTATTAAAAATATATATTAAAATGTTTTTTTTAAAAATAGAAATACCGCGAAAAGCTGCAGGTCGCAATGGGAACCACGGAGAACAGCGTTGGCAGCAGCGGCAGCGGCGGGAAAGCGCCATCTTGACTCGGCGGGGGAAGAAGGAAAAGCGCGGGAGGCGCCATTTTTGATTTTCAGGATGCCGAAGACTGGCAATATTACTGCTTTCGATAGTGATATAGAGGATTGGACCACATATGTGGAAAGAGTGGAGGTATATTGCAAGGCGAATGAAGTAGCGGATGATAAAAAGGCATCGGTACTTCTAAATCTGATGGGCGCAAGGACATACGGGCTGTTACGAAACTTGATCACTCCAGCCAAACCGATGGACAAGAATTTTAAGGAGATTGTTGATACCCTACAGGAGCACTTAAACCCAACACCGCTGCTGATAGCGGAACGATTCAAATTCTTCAGGAGGAATCAGCACAAGAATGAAAGTAACGCTGATTACCTCACCGAATTACGAAAGCTGTCTAAGCACTGCCAATTCGGGGCAGGACTGGCAGATTCTCTACGAGACAAATTCGTCTGTGGTCTCCTAAGCGAAGGAACACAGAAAAGACTACTTTCTGAGAAAGATTTGACACTGGACAAGGCTTTCAGTGTGGCTGTGTCATACGAAGCAGCAGCAAGAGGAGCTGCAGAGATACAGCAAAAGCCACAGGACTTCGGCACCCATGAAATGACACGGGGTTTCGAGAGATGTTATCGCTGCGGCAGATCCACCCATGACCAGAGGGACTGCTGGTTCAAGGACAAAGCATGCAGGCAATGCGGAAAGATGGGACACATTGCACGTGTATGCCGATCTGGAAAAAAATCCGCTGACAGTAAAAAGGTCAATAAGGAAAAGTACAGGAAGGTACAAATGATGACGGACAGTAGCTCCGAAGACCAGAAGAGCGATAGCAACTCCGGAAACAAGAGACTAAGCTGTCTCAAATTACATAATGTAATTGCCAAAGAAGATTACCAGACCATTTGGGTTACCCTCACAATAGCGGGGTCCCCAGTTAAAATGGAGCTAGATACAGGATCAGCTCTGACCGTCATAAGTCGACGGGATTACGAGCGGCTATTTCCGCATATACCTTTGAAAGACACATCCATTATCTTGAAGACATATACGGGGCAGAAAGTATACCCCAGAGGGAAAATAAGGGTGGCTGTTGTATACAACGGCAAGGAAATACAGAAGTTGTATTTATATGTTCTGCAAGATGGTGGTCCACCATTGTTGGGACGTGAATGGATCAGAAAGATACGTTTGGACTGGCACTCCATTCAGGCACTGACGGTGACCAGTAAGAAAAAAAATGATGATGACGTCATACCTGGACGATTAAAAGAAATCTTGGCTAACGCCAAAGAAGTGTTTCAACAGGAACTAGGAACCCTGAAAGGTGCCACCGCCTCAATAAAAGTGGAAGATACGGCAATTCCCAAGTTTTTTAAGGCAAGGCCGGTGCCATACGCAATTCGTCCAGCAGTCGAGGCAGAGCTGGAGAATTTGGAAAAAGCAGGCGTGTTATCCAAGGTAGATTGGAGCGAGTGGGCAACACCCATCGTCCCGGTCATGAAGAAAACGTTGAATAATGATAAATCTGAAGAGCAGAGAAAAATTCGCATCTTTGGGGACTTCAAGGTGACTGTAAACCCGGTTCTTCATACGGTACAGTATCCTCTTCCGAGGATAGAAGATATTTTCGCCTCACTATCCGGAGGGAAACGTTTCACCAAAATTGACTTGGCACAGGCATATCTACAAATGGAGGTTGAGGAGACCTCTAAAAAGTATCTCACGATAAACACACACAAAGGCCTGTACCAGTACAATCGGCTGGTTTTCGGAGTAGCATCAGCTCCAGCTATCTGGCAAAGAGCTATGGAGCAAGTACTGCAAGGGATTCCGGGGACTCAATGCTACCTAGACGACATCCTTGTAACAGGAGAAAATGACAACGAGCACCTTGCCAATTTGGAGCAGGTGCTCACGAGGCTGAGAGAACGGGGCCTACGAGCAAATCGCCCCAAGTGCGAATTTTTCCAGAAACAAATATCATATTGTGGCCATGTCATTAACGAAGAAGGGTTGCATAAGTCACCTGAAAAAATTGAAGCGGTCGTAAAAGCCCGCGCGCCTGAAAATGTCTCACAATTAAGGTCGTTCCTGGGATTAATAAATTACTATCATAAATTTTTACCGAACTTGTCAACGGTTCTGCATCCTCTTAATGAACTGCTACAAACGGGAGTAATTTGGAAATGGAGCGAAGACTGTAAACGTGCCTTCCATAAATGCAAAGGCTTGATCACATCCAGAGAAGTGTTGGCTCATTACAACCCAACACTGCCAATCAGACTGGCGTGCGATGCATCCCCTTACGGCGTGGGAGCGGTATTATCGCATAGATTCCCTGATGGCTCGGAGCGGCCGATAGCTTTTGCGTCACGCTCATTGAACTCAGCTGAGCGTAACTATGCCCAGATCGACAGGGAGGCACTCAGCCTGGTGTGGGGGGTGAAGAAATTCAACCATTACCTACACGGACAAAAATTTACCTTGTTGACTGACCATCAACCCCTCGTCTCCATATTCAACCCTAAAAAGGGCGTTCCCATTATGACAGTGCAAAGGCTACAGAGGTGGTCCCTTTTCCTAGGGGCACACCAATATGACATAGAATACAAAGGAACAAAACAGCATGGGAATGCTGACGGGTTATCGCGCCTACCGTTGCCAACGGTAGAAGAGGCGCCTACAGTGGACCCAGTGGAGATGTTCCACTCGACCATAGTGGAATGTCTACCGGTGACAAATTCTACCATTGAAAAGGAAACGAGAAATGACCCGACTCTCTCACGAGTCTACGATTTAACGGTGAAGGGATGGCCAGCACATGGCGAACCACTGTTGCCAGCATTCTCGCAAAGAAGAGAACAGCTGTCAGTGTGCCGAGGAACCTTGATGTGTGGATCCAGAGTGGTGATTCCACCCAAACTCCAGGATAAAGTGCTAAAGGAGCTTCACGAGGGGCATCTGGGTGGAGTGAAAATGAAGAACTTAGCCAGAGCGTTTGTGTGGTGGCCAGGTATCGATAGAGACATCGAAGAAATGACCAAGAGCTGTCTAGGATGCCAGAAGGTCCAAAACGCCCCACCACAAGCCCCTCTACATCCATGGGAGTGGCCCTCATCTCCATGGCAAAGGGTACATATCGACTTTGCTGGTCCATTTGTGGACTCAATGTTCTTAATCGTGGTGGGTGCACACTCCAAGTGGCCGGAGGTAATAAAGATGTCCTCCACCACCATGGAAAAAACCATAACAGTATTAAGGACCATATTCGCCAGGAATGGGCTGCCTGAACAGATCTGTTCTGATAATGGACCGCAATTTGTATCCGAAGAATTCAGGAAGTTCTTAAAAAACAATGGGGTTAAGCACTACACGTCCGCCCCATACCATCCCGCCACCAATGGATTAGCTGAAAGGTTTGTCCAGACCTTCAAGAAGGCCATAAAGGCCATGGGTAATGAAGACATAAATCTACAACATAAGGTAGATAACTTCTTGTTTGCGTACAGGAATGCAACACATGTGGTTACAAACCAAACCCCCGCCATGATGTTTTTCAATAGAAGACTAAGATGCCGGCTGGATTTGGTCAAGCCAAACGTCAGAAGGGACGTAGAGAACCGGCAATTTCAAAGCATGAATGAAAGGCCAAATAGAACCTTCCAGATAGGTCAACCAGTTTTGGCCCGGGACTACCGTACCGAGAAATGGCAGCCTGGAACTATTTGCACACGACTAGGACCGCTGATGTATTGACCGTGGACATTGGAGAAAGCATAATAAGGCACCATGCTGACCAGATCATAGAGTCATCCGAAAAAGGACAACCTACACCACAACTCTATACGCCTAGTGATGAAGCAGAGATACCCATAGTATCTACCTCCGATCCGGTGATACTGGAACCAGATGAACCCGACACTGGCATTGAAGCCAAATCAACCTTGCCAAAAGAACCTACTACACCACCGAAACCTACTACACCACCGAGGCGTTATCCGGACCGAGTCAGGAAGCCTCCAGAGAGACTGACTTATAATTGATTAACTTCAGCAAATGTGTATATTATTGTTCTTGTAAAAATGTTATTTAATGATTACTTAAAATGTTATGTACTATTTATCTAAAAGGGGAGGAATTGTAGTGTATGTACCTTTAAGAGGAACTATGTTTTTGAAGCCCCTGTATACTGTAGTACCAGTAGTAACCACTCGGGTATATAAGCCTGTATAGCATCTTGTGTAGTTAGTTCACCTCCAGACTTTGTTCAGTAAACACTTGTTAAATCAACTCCTGCATTCCGTGTCTCCTTTAACACACGGATCCAACAGCCAACCCACGCGATTTTCCCTTGATTGACCTTGTTGAGCCCGCCCAGCGGGCTCAGCGGGCCAATTAAGGGCCACCCGGCAACAGGTGACATCACAGATTGACATTTCATCTGTCAAGACCTTTTGACAGATGAAATATCAGCGTTTGACAACTGTTTGAAGCTGTCAAACACTGACAATCTGTACTCCAGGTTAATTCCTTCCTCTCAGGATGATTTAGAGATCTCCCCGGAACAGAAAGCAGAGGCTGCAGATTTTGACAGCTCGCGGCCATTCTGCTTTCTGTGCCGGTGAGATGAGGGACTCCCGAGACCTGAGGGAAGGAAGGCTGTAAAGGTAAGTAAAACTTCTTTAAACACTTTACACACACCAAACACACTTACCTCTGCACTCATGCACCCATCACTCACCTGAACACCGGACATCTCGAACCCTCCAAATCCTTCAGCCCGCCTCGCTAACTTGGCGTGGTTTGGAGCCGTCGGGAATCCCACACTTCAGGAATAAAAATAGGGATTAGGCTAAAAACTGCCTGTTAACTACCTGTTAACAGGCAGTTAATTGGCACTAATCCCCTTCCCGCCTCGGGGAGGCGGGTCTCAGCGCGGGTCGGGTACTCGCTTCCTTTGAAACTGGCATGGAGGCGGGTTGGGGGCGGGGTGGGTTTGTGCCCCCCGATTTCGGGATTTTAACCCCCCCACACGCCTCCAATCCCGCCTCCACGGCCCAATGAAAATCCTGCCCAGAGTGTCGAGCGTTTCAACCGCCTTTAACAGCTTTATTACCTCAGTCACGTTCCAAGGTATCTGTTAATTAGCATTCAGCGGTTTGAGTGATTGATCGAGGAGGCAGCTTACACATGTTTACATTAAGATTTGTAACCAATCCGTGAAGGTCCAATCAGGCGGCAGGAATGAATTGTGCAGGAGGCTGCCATGTGTATTTTAATGTATAAAAATGTCGTGTTTGCTGTAACAAGTAGGAGAAGTCTGTCTCGAGACAGAGCAGACTGCCTCCCCATCGCTGTAATAAAGGCAACTTGACTATCGATCTGAAAACCTTGTGTCGACTGTTGGTTTAAAATGCTCCACAACAGTCTGCGATATGTTCCAGCGCCAGTTGAAATAACAAGAACGCGCGTTGAGACAGCGCCTTTAACAGTCTGTGCATTATATACATTCTGAAGCGTCGTCACTGTTGTAATGTAGGAAACATGGCAGCCAATTTGCACACAGCAAGCTCCCAACAACAGCAATGCAATAATGACCAGATCATCGGTTTTAGTGATGTTGAATGAGGGATCAATAGTGACACCGGGGAGATCACCCACCTGCTCCTCTTCAACATAGTGGGAGTGAGGGCTTTTACATTCGCCCGAGAGGGCAAACGGGACCTCCCACAGTGCAGCACTCACTCAGTGCTGCCCCTCCCACAGTACGGCGCTCCCTCAGCACTGCCCCTCCGACAGTGCAGCACTCCCTCAGTGCTGCCCCTCCCACAGTACGGCGCTCCCTCAGTACTGCCCCTCCCACAGTGCAGCACTCACTCAGTGCTGCCCCTCCCACAGTACGGCGCTCCCTCAGCACTGCCCCTCAGACAGTGCAGCACTCCCTCAGTGCTGCCCCTCCGACAGTGCGGCGCTCCCTCAGTACTGCCCCTCTGACAGTGCAGCACTCCCTCAGTACTGCCCCTCCGACAGTGCGGTGCTCCCTCAGTACTGCCCCTCCGACAGTGCAGCGCTCCCTCAGTACTGCCCCTCCGACAGTGCAGCGCTCCCTCAGTACTGCCCCTCCGACAGTGCGGTGCTCCCTCAGTATTGCCCCTCCGACAGTGCAGCTCTCCCTCTGTACTGCCCCACCGACAGTGCAGCACTCCCTCAGTACTGCCCTCCGACAGTGCAGCGCTCCCACAGTACTGCCCCTCTGACAGTGCAGCGCTCCCTCAGTACTGCCCCTCCGACAGTGCAGCGCGCCCTCAGTACTGCCCCTCCAACAGTGCAGCACTCCCTCAGTACTGCCCCTCTGACAGTGCAGCACTCCCTCAGTACTGCCCCTCCGACAGTGCAGCGCTCCCTCAGTACTGCCCCTCCGACAGTGCGGCGCTCCCTCAGTACTGCCCCTCTGACAGTGCTGCTCTCCCTCAGTACTGCCCCTCCGACAGTGCGGCGCTCCCTCAGTACTGCCCCTCCGACAGTGCGACGTTCCCTCAGTACTGCCCCTCCGACAGTGCGGCGCTCCCTCAGTACTGCCTCTCCGACAGTGCAGCGCTCCCTCAGTACTGCCCCTCCAACAGTACGGCGCTCCCTCAGCAGTGCCCCTCCGACAGTGCAGCTCTCCCTCTGTACTGCCCCACCGACAGTGCAGCACTCCCTCAGTACTGCCCTCCGACAGTGCAGCGCTCCCACAGTACTGCCCCTCTGACAGTGCAGCGCTCCCTCAGTACTGCCCCTCCGACAGTGCAGCGCGCCCTCAGTACTGCCCCTCCAACAGTGCGGCACTCCCTCAGTACTGCCCCTCTGACAGTGCAGCACTCCCTCAGTACTGCCCCTCCGACAGTGCAGCGCTCCCTCAGTACTGCCCCTCCGACAGTGCGGCGCTCCCTCAGTACTGCCCCTCTGACAGTGCTGCTCTCCCTCAGTACTGCCCCTCCGACAGTGCGGCGCTCCCTCAGTACTGCCCCTCCGACAGTGCGGCGTTCCCTCAGTACTGCCCCTCCGACAGTGCGGCGCTCCCTCAGTACTGCCTCTCCGACAGTGCAGCGCTCCCTCAGTACTGCCCCCTCCGACAGTGCAGCGCTCCCTCAGTACTGCCCCTCCGACAGTGCAGCGCTCCCTCAGTACTGCCCCTCCGACAGTGCAGCGCTCCCTCAGTACTGCCCCTCCGACAGTGCAGCACTCCCTCAGTACTGCCCCTCCGACAGTGCAGCACTCCCTCAGTACTGCCCCTCCGACAGTGCAGCACTCCCTCAGTACTGCCCCTCCGACAGTGCAGCACTCCCTCAGTACTGCCCCTCCGACAGTGCAGCACTCCCTCAGTACTGCCCCTCTGACAGTGCAGCACTCCCTCTGTACTGCCCCTCCGACAGTGCAGCACTCCCTCAGTACTGCCCCTCTGACAGTGCCGCATTCCCTCAGTGCTGGCACCGGGGAGTGTCGGCCTGGATTTATTTGCTGAATTCTCTGGAGTGGGACTTCAACCCTCAGCCTTCTTACTCAGAGGCAAGTGTGCTGCCCACTGAGCCATGACAGACACTCAAATATATACATTTAATAATTATGTATATGATGCATGCTGTGTGTATTATATCCGGGGTTCTCTCCATCATATTCAGTTGCTAGACATTATGCACGGGTTATACACATTATAGGTTTCTATACAGCATAGTTTCAATACAGTAAATGCGTTTTATATACATTAAATACGACTTCAACGCACTATATGCGGGATATATACATTGTATGCGGTTTCTATACACTGCGGATTCTATAGGCTCTCTCTACACGCTATGGATTCTATAGGCTCTCTACACTGTGCGGATTCTATAGGCTCTCTACACTGCGGATTCTACAGGCTCTCTCGACACTGAGTGGGTTCTATAGGCTCTCTACATTCTATGGATTCTATGGGCTCTCTCGACACTGAGTGGGTTCGATAGGCTCTCTACATTCTATGGATTCTATGGGCTCTCTCGACACTGAGTGGGTTCTATAGGCTCTACATTCTATGGATTCTATAGGCTCTCTCGGCACTGAGTGGGTTCGATAGGCTCTCTACATTCTATGGATTCTATAGGCTCTCTCGACACTGAGTGGGTTCTATAGGCTCTCTACATTCTATGGATTCTATGGGCTCTCTCGACACTGAGTGGGTTCTATAGGCTCTACATTCTATGGATTATATAGGCTCTCTACACATTGCAGATTATACAGACTCTCTCTCTACACACACTCTGGATTCTACAGACTCTCTCTCTACACACACTCTGGATTCTACAGGCTCTCTCTCTACACACACTATGGATTCTACAGACTCTCTCTCTACACACACTATGGATTCTACAGACTCTCTCTCTACACACACTATGGATTCTACAGACTCTCTCTCTACACACTATGGATTCTACAGACTCTCTCTCTACACACACTATGGATTCTACAGACTCTCTCTCTACACACACTATGGATTCTACAGGCTCTCTCTCTACACACACTATGGATTCTACAGACTCTCTACACACACTATGGATTCTACAGACTCTCTCTCTACACACACTATGGATTCTACAGACTCTCTCTACACACACTATGGATTCTACAGACTCTCTCTACACACACTATGGATTCTACAGACTCTCTACACACACTATGGATTCTACAGACTCTCTCTCTACACACACTATGGATTCTACAGACTCTCTCTACACATACTATGGATTCTACAGACTCTCTCTCTACACACACTATGGATTCTACAGACTCTCTACACACACTATGGATTCTACAGACTCTCTCTCTACACACACTATGGATTCTACAGACTCTCTACACACACTGTGGATTCTACAGACTCTCTCTCTACACACACTATGGATTCTACAGACTCTCTCTCTACACACACTATGGATTCTACACTCTCTCTCTACACACACTATGGATTCTACAGACTCTGGCCTAGAAATTGAGTTTGCCTCCGCCAGGGCTGTAGCGCCCGAAATTTAGCGCCAGCGTTAATTGCCGCTGCGCCCGCCAAAAATTCAGCTGCGCCGCGCCCAGACGGCTGCGGGCGCTAATGGAGGGTGTCAGCGCCTCGCAATGGGCGCTGAATGCAGGATTGCGGCGCTAATCCCCCGCTGCGGCACCCGATGCGGTGCGGCAGGCTGGGGTACTGCAGGCCTCCTCCTTCTGTTAAGGAGGAGCTGCCTGCAGCCGACCGCTGGCCGGTGGAATCGCACGAAAAATGAGCCCGGCACCTCGGAGAAGTGCCGGGCTCGAGGCCCACACACATCTGTGCCGCGGGGGGGTGGTGGAGGAGTCCGGGGAGGGAGGTGCGGGCAGGCGGCCGCCGGGAAAGCGGCCGGCAGCCGCGCCACCTTAATGCGCCGGCGCTAAGTCCAGCAAGAAACTTTTGAAAAATCGTTGGTTGCGGCTGCCACGGGCGAGGCGGCCGCAACTGAATTTCGGCGTCCGGCTGCGTTACCACGGCAACCGGGACGCTGCGCACACCGATGACGTCATCGGTGCCGGCGCAGCGCTACCGGCTAACGCCGATGGTAGGGCCCAAATCAATATCCGAAGTGGCTATAATTCCGGCGCAAGGCCCTCTAGCGCCTCTAATTGGGCGCTAACCCCACTCAATTTCTAGGCCTCTCTCTCTACACACACTATGGATTCTACAGGCTCTCTCTCTACACACACTATGGATTCTACAGACTCTCTCTCTACACACACTATGGATTCTACAGACTCCCTCTCTACACACACTATGGATTCTACAGACTCTCTCTCTACACACACTATGGATTCTACAGACTCTCTCTCTACACACACTATGGATTCTACAGACTCTCTCTCTACACACACTATGGATTCTACAGACTCTCTCGCTACACACACTATGGATTCTACAGACTCTCTCTCTACACACACTATGGATTCTACAGACTCTCCCTCTACACACACTATGGATTCTACAGACACTCTCTCTACACACACTATGGATTCTACAGACTCTCTCTCTACACACACTATGGATTCTACAGACTCTCTACACACTATGGATTCTACAGACTCTCTCTCTACACACACTATGGATTCTACAGACTCTCTCTACACACACTATGGATTCTACAGACTCTCTCTACACACACTATGGATTCTACACTCTCTCTACACACACTATGGATTCTACAGACTCTCTCTCTACACACACTATGGATTCTACAGACTCTCTCTCTACACACACTATGGATTCTACAGGCTCTCTACACACACTATGGATTCTACAGACGCTCTCTCTACACACACTATGGATTCTACAGACTCTCTCTCTACACACACTATGGATTCTACAGACTCTCTCTCTACACACACTATGGATTCTACAGACTCTCTACACACACTATGGATTCTACAGACTCTACACACACTATGGATTCTACAGACTCTCTCTCTACACATACTATGGATTCTACAGACTCTCTCTCTACACACACTATGGATTCTACAGACTCTCTCTCTACACACACTATGGATTCTACAGACTCTCTCTACACACACTATGGATTCTACAGACTCTCTCTCTACACACACTATGGATTCTACAGACTCTCTCTCTACACACACTATGGATTCTACATACTCTCTCTCTACACACACTATGGATTCTACAGACTCTCTGCACACACTATGGATTCTACAGACTCTCTCTCTGCACACACTATGGATTCTACAGACTCTCTCTACACACACTATGGATTCTACAGACTCTCTCTCTACACACACTATGGATTCTACAGACTCTCTCTCTGCACACACTATGGATTCTACAGGCTCTCTCTACACACTATGGATTCTACAGACTCTCTCTCTACACACACTATGGATTCTACAGACTCTCTCTCTACACACACTATGGATTCTACAGACTCTACACACACTATGGATTCTACAGACTCTCTCTACACACACTATGGATTCTACAGACTCTCTCTCTACACACACTATGGATTCTACAGACTCTCTACACACACTATGGATTCTACAGACTCTCTCTCTACACACACTATGGATTCCACAGACTCTCTACACACACTATGGATTCTACAGACTCTCTCTCTACACACACTATGGATTCTACAGACTCTCTCTCTACACACACTATGGATTCTACAGACTCTCTCTCTACACACACTGGATTCTACAGACTCTCTCTACACACACTATGGATTCTACAGACTCTCTCTCTACACACACTATGGATTCTACAGACTCTCGCTCTACACACACTATGGATTCTACAGACTCTCTCTCTACACACACTATGGATTCTACAGACTCTCTACACACACTATGGATTCTACAGACTCTCTCTACACACACTATGGATTCTACAGGCTCTCTCTCTACACACACTATGGATTCTACAGACTCTCTCTCTACACACACTATGGATTCTACAGACTCTCTCTCTACACACCCTATGGATTCTACAGACTCTCTCTCTACACACACTATGGATTCTACAGACTCTCTCTACACACACTCTGGATTCTACAGACTCTCTCTACACACACTATGGATTCTACAGACTCTCTCTCTACACACACTATGGATTCTACAGACTCTCTCTACACACACTATGGATTCTAGACTCTCTCTGCACACACTATGGATTCTACAGACTCTCTCTACACACACTATGGATTCTACAGACTCTCTCTCTACACACACTATGGATTCTACAGACTCTCTACACACACTATGGATTCTGCAGACTCTCTCTCTACACACACTATGGATTCTACAGACTCTCTCTACACACACTATGGATTCTACAGACTCTCTCTACACACACTATGGATTCTACAGACTCTCTCTACACACACTATGGATTCTACAGACTCTCTCTACACACACTATGGATTCTACAGACTCTCTCTCTTCACACACTATGGATTCTACATACTCTCTCTCTACACACACTATGGATTCTACAGACTCTCTCTACACACACTATGGATTCTACAGACTCTCTACACACACTATGGATTCTACAGACTCTCTACACACTATGGATTCTACAGACTCTCTTTCTACACACACTATGGATTCTACAGACTCTCTCTCTTCACACACTATGGATTCTACAGACTCTCTCTCTACACACACTATGGATTCTACAGACTCTCTCTCTACACACACTATGGATTCTACAGACTCTCTCTACACACACTGTGGATTCTACAGACTCTCTCTACACACACTATGGATTCTACAGACTCTCTCTCTACACACACTATGGATTCTACAGACTCTCTCTACACACACTATGGATTCTACAGACTCTCTCTACACACACTATGGATTCTACAGACTCTCTCTCTACACACACTGTGGATTCTACAGACTCTAACTCTACACACACTATGGATTCTACAGACTCTCTCTACACACACTATGGATTCTACAGACTCTCTCTCTACACACACTATGGATTCTACAGACTCTCTCTCTACACACACTATGGATTCTACAGACTCTAACTCTACACACACTATGGATTCTACAGACTCTCTCTCTACACACACTATGGATTCTACAGACTCTCTCTACACACACTATGGATTCTACAGACTCTCTCTCTACACACACTATGGATTCTACAGACTCTCTTCACACACTATGGATTCTACAGACTCTCTCTCTACACACACTATGGATTCTACAGACTCTCTCTCTACACACACTATGGATTCTACAGACTCTCTCTACACACACTGTGGATTCTACAGACTCTCTCTACACACACTATGGATTCTACAGACTCTCTCTCTACACACACTATGGATTCTACAGACTCTCTCTACACACACTATGGATTCTACAGACTCTCTCTCTACACACACTATGGATTCTACAGACTCTCTCTCTACACACACTATGGATTCTAGACTCTCTCTCTACACACACTATGGATTCTACAGACTCTCTCTCTACACACACTATGGATTCTACAGACTCTCTCTACACACACTATGGATTCTACAGACTCTCTCTACACACACTATGGATTCTACAGACTCTCTCTCTACACACACTGTGGATTCTAGACTCTAACTCTACACACACTATGGATTCTACAGACTCTCTCTACACACACTATGGATTCTACAGACTCTCTCTCTACACACACTATGGATTCTACAGACTCTCTCTCTACACACACTATGGATTCTACAGACTCTAACTCTACACACACTATGGATTCTACAGACTCTCTCTACACACACTATGGATTCTACAGACTCTCTCTCTCTACACACACTATGGATTCTACAGACTCTCTCTCTACACACACTATGGATTCTACAGACTCTCTCTACACACACTATGGATTCTACAGACTCTCTCTCTACACACACTATGGATTCTACAGACTCTCTCTCTTCACACACTATGGATTCTACAGACTCTCTCTCTACACACACTATGGATTCTACAGACTCTCTCTCTTCACACACTATGGATTCTACAGACTCTCTCTCTTCACACACTATGGATTCTGCAGACTCTCTCTCTACACACACTATGGATTCTACAGACTCTCTCTCTTCACACACTATGGATTCTACAGACTCTCTCTCTACACACACTATGGATTCTACAGACTCTCTCTACACACACGATGGATTCTACAGACTCTCTCTACACACACTATGGATTCTACAGACTCTCTCTACACACACTATGGATTCTACAGACTCTCTCTTCACACACTATGGATTCTACAGACTCTCTCTCTACACACACTATGGATTCTACAGACTCTCTCTACACACACTATGGATTCTACAGACTCTCTCTCTACACACACTATGGATTCTACAGACTCTCTCTCTACACACACTATGGATTCTACAGACTCTACACACACTATGGATTCTACAGACTCTCTCTCTACACACACTATGGATTCTACAGACTCTCTCTCTACACACACTATGGATTCTACAGACTCTCTCTACACACACTATGGATTCTACAGACTCTCTCTCTACACACACTATGGATTCTACAGACTCTCTCTCTACACACACTATGGATTCTACAGACTCTCTCTCTACACACACTATGGATTCTACAGACTCTCTCTCTACACACACTATGGATTCTACAGACTCTAACTCTACACACACTATGGATTCTACAGACTCTCTCTACACACACTATGGATTCTACAGACTCTCTCTCTACACACACTATGGATTCTACAGACTCTCTCTACACACTATGGATTCTACAGACTCTAACTCTACACACACTATGGATTCTACAGACTCTCTACACACACTATGGATTCTACAGACTCTCTCTCTACACACACTATGGATTCTACAGACTCTCTCTACACACACTATGGATTCTACAGACTCTCTACACACACTATGGATTCTACAGACTCTCTCTCTACACACACTATGGATTCTACAGACTCTCTCTACACACACTATGGATTCTACAGACTCTCTCTACACACTATGGATTCTACAGACTCTCTCTCTACACACACTATGGATTCTACAGACTCTAACTACACACACTATGGATTCTACAGACTCTCTCTACACACACTATGGATTCTACAGACTCTACACACACTATGGATTCTACAGACTCTCTCTCTTCACACACTATGGATTCTACAGACTCTCTCTACACACACTATGGATTCTACAGACTCTCTCTCTTCACACACTGTGGATTCTACAGACTCTCTCTCTACACACACTATGGATTCTACAGACTCTCTCTCTTCACACACTATGGATTCTACAGACTCTCTCTCTACACACACTATGGATTCTACAGACTCTCTCTCTACACACACTATGGATTCTACAGACTCTCTCTCTTCGCACACTATGGATTCTGCAGACTCTCTCTCTGCACACACTATGGATTCTACACTCTCTCTCTGCACACACTATGGATTCTACAGACTCTCTCTCTGCACACACTATGGATTCTACAGACTCTCTCTCTGCACACACTATGGATTCTACAGACTCTCTCTACACACACTATGGATTCTACAGACTCTCTACACACACTATGGATTCTACAGACTCTCTCTACACACACTATGGATTCTACAGACTCTCTCTCTACACACACTATGGATTCTACAGACTCTCTCTCTACACACACTATGGATTCTACAGACTCTCTCTACACACACTATGGATTCTACAGACTCTCTCTACACACACTATGGATTCTACAGACTCTCTCTCTACACACACTATGGATTCTACAGACTCTCTCTCTACACACACTATGGATTCTACAGACTCTCTCTCTACACACACTATGGATTCTACAGACACTCTCTCTACACACACTATGGATTCTACAGACTCTAACTCTACACACACTATGGATTCTACAGACTCTCTCTACACACACTATGGATTCTACAGACTCTCTCTCTACACACACTATGGATTCTACAGACTCTCTCTCTACACACTATGGATTCTACAGACTCTAACTCTACACACACTATGGATTCTACAGACTCTCTCTACACACACTATGGATTCTACAGACTCTCTCTCTACACACACTATGGATTCTACAGACTCTCTCTACACACACTATGGATTCTACAGACTCTCTACACACACTATGGATTCTACAGACTCTCTCTCTACACACACTATGGATTCTACAGACTCTCTCTACACACACTATGGATTCTACAGACTCTCTCTACACACTATGGATTCTACAGACTCTCTCTCTACACACACTATGGATTCTACAGACTCTAACTACACACACTATGGATTCTACAGACTCTCTCTACACACACTATGGATTCTACAGACTCTACACACACTATGGATTCTACAGACTCTCTCTCTTCACACACTATGGATTCTAGACTCTCTCTACACACACTATGGATTCTACAGACTCTCTCTCTTCACACACTGTGGATTCTACAGACTCTCTCTCTACACACACTATGGATTCTACAGACTCTCTCTCTTCACACACTATGGATTCTACAGACTCTCTCTCTACACACACTATGGATTCTACAGACTCTCTCTCTACACACACTATGGATTCTACAGACTCTCTCTCTTCACACACTATGGATTCTGCAGACTCTCTCTCTGCACACACTATGGATTCTACAGACTCTCTCTCTGCACACACTATGGATTCTACAGACTCTCTCTCTACACACACTATGGATTCTACAGACTCTCTCTACACACACTATGGATTCTACAGACTCTCTACACACACTATGGATTCTACAGACTCTCTCTACACACACTATGGATTCTACAGACTCTCTCTACACACACTATGGATTCTACAGACTCTCTCTCTACACACACTATGGATTCTACAGACTCTCTCTCTACACACACTATGGATTCTACAGACTCTCTACACACACTATGGATTCTACAGACTCTCTCTACACACACTATGGATTCTACAGACTCTCTCTACACACACTCTCTCTACACACACGATGGATTCTACAGACTCTCTCTACACACACTATGGATTCTACAGACTCTCTCTACACACACTATGGATTCTACAGACTCTCTCTACACACACTATGGATTCTACAGACTCTCTCTACACACACTATGGATTCTACAGACTCTCTCTACACACACTATGGATTCTACAGACTCTCTCTACACACACGATGGATTCTACAGACTCTCTCTACACACACTATGGATTCTACAGACTCTCTCTACACACACTATGGATTCTACAGACTCTCTGCACACACTATGGATTCTACAGACTCTCTCTCTACACACTATGGATTCTACAGACTCTCTCTCTGCACACACTATGGATTCTACAGACTCTCTCTCTACACACACTATGGATTCTACAGACTCTCTGCACACACTATGGATTCTACAGACTCTCTCTCTACACACACTATGGATTCTACAGACTCTCTCTACACACACTATGGATTCTACAGACTCTCTCTACACACACGATGGATTCTACAGACTCTCTCTACACACACTATGGATTCTACAGACTCTCTCTACACACACTATGGATTCTACAGACTCTCTCTACACACACTATGGATTCTACAGACTCTCTCTACACACACTATGGATTCTACAGACTCTCTCTACACACACTATGGATTCTACAGACTCTCTCTACACACACTATGGATTCTACAGACTCTCTCTACACACACGATGGATTCTACAGACTCTCTCTCTACACACACTATGGATTCTACAGACTCTCTCTACACACACTATGGATTCTACAGACTCTCTCTACACACACTATGGATTCTACAGACTCTCTCTCTACACACACTATGGATTCTACAGACTCTCTACACACACTATGGATTCTACAGACTCTCTCTCTACACACACTATGGATTCTATAGGCTCTGTTTCTGTACCTGGGCCTCGCGTCTCTCCCTATCTTCTCCGCGCCAATTCCGCCTCCTCCAATCAGCTTCTCCCCAGTCTCCTCCAATCAGCGTCTCCCCAGTCTCCTCCAATCAGCTTCTCCCCAGTCTCCTCCAATCAGCGTCTCCCCTGTCTCCTCCAATCAGAGTCTCCCCAGTCTCCTCCAATCAGCGTCTCCCCAGTCTCCTCCAATCAGCGCCTCCCCAGTCTCCTCCAATCAGAGTCTCCCCAGTCTCCTCCAATCAGCGTCTCCCCAGTCTCCTCCAATCGGCGTCCCTGCAGTCACCTCCAATCAGCTTCTCCCCAGTCTCCTCCAATCAGCTTCTCCCCAGTCTACGCCTCCTCCAATCAGCTTCTCCCCAGTCTCCGCCTCCTCCAATCAGCTTCTCCCCAGTCTCCGCCTCCTCCAATCAGCTTCTCCCCAGTCTGCGCCTCAGCCACTACAACATTAGTAAAAGCCCCGCTGGTGCTGGGAATCTGCAACAAGAGGAAATGTTGGTAAAACTCAGCATCTGTGGAGAGAGAGAGAAACAGAGAGAGACAGCGAGAGAGAGAGAGAGAGAGAGGGAGAGACAGCTCCCACAGACTGTAGACCAAGAACTGAGAAAGATCATGACGATGCTGAACAGCCTGATAGAAAGCCGGAGAAATTATTAATATTGTTATTTATCATTATCATTATTGTTATCTTATCAGTATTATTACTATTATTAGATAGATATATGTGCATGCCTCATGAAATTTATACTAAATCATCATTTAGCATTATAGAAAATAGTGTTTCCACACTCATCCCACAAAATAGGTCCATTTTATTTCGTTTTATTGAACTATATAAATGCTTCTTTCCACATAAGCTGCTGGAATATCCAGGGCCTCCGCTCCTCAACTTTTGGGATGAAGAGTACAGACCCTGAATTCCTAAAAGCTATAAAAGACATTGATATAATTGTGTTAACAGAAACATGGTGCCAAAAGGACGTGCCGACCCACTGTCCTCCAATGTACCATGAAATCATTGTGCCCTCAGTAAAGAACACTAAAACACGCAAGGGCAGAACCTCCGGTGGAATATTGGTGTGGTATAAGGGAGAACTGGACAAACACATCTCACCGGTAAAACAGGGGAAATCACACGTATGGCTAAAACTAGATAAAAATATAGGAATAGCAAAAAAAGATGTTTACTTATGTGCGATCTACATACCTCCAATAGAATCGCCATATTTCGAAGAGGAGTTATTTGATACTCTCCACATGGAAATCAGCCATTTCCAGGCCCAAGGAAAGGTGATAATATGTGGGGACCTAAATGCAAGGACCGGTTCTGAACCTGACTTCATAGACCCACAGGGAAACAACCATGTGTTTGGCCAGACCCCTTTAGATGTCACACCAGCCATCGCAAATCGGAACAACCTTGATCGTGAAATAAATAAAAGCGGTAGGGAGGCCGAGCCTTAGGCCTGTACATAGTTAACGGTAGGTTCAGAGGGGACTCCCTAGGGAGACTCACATACTCCTCAACTCTTGGGTCTAGTGTGGTGGATTATACAATCACTGACCTGGACCCCTGCGATATCAACTCATTCACTGTCAGGCAGCAATCCCCCCTCTCAGACCATAACCAAATAAATATGTACCTTAAACTTTCTGCCCAAACTACAGACACGAAAAAGGAACCCAGTAAGCTCCATAAAATAAACCAGACATACAGATGGGCCCCAGACAGTGGAGAAAAATTCATCACAGCACTAAAGTCACCTGATCTCACAAGTAAAATATCAAAATTTAAAGAAAACCCATACGAGATCACCAGAGATGGTGTAAACATGGCCATAGAGGATATAAATATGATCTTCCATGAGGCAGCTGTAAAAGCCGACCTTGTGAAACAGAAGAGGAAGCGTCACAAAAGACAAAATAAAAATAAGAAATGGTTTGACCACGAATGCAAAAATGCCAGAAAAGACCTGAGAAAAATATCAAACCAAAAGCATCGCCAACCAAACAATCCGGACCTACGTACTAGATACAATGAAACCCTCAAAAGATATAAACACACCATTAGGAACAAAACACAAAACTATACCCACAAAATACTCGAAGAAATTGAAAACTCCACCAATCCAAAACAATTCTGGGAAATGTGGAATAACCTGAGTACAACACAATTGCAAGCATTACCAATCCAAGATGGCGACATCTGGAGAACACATTTTGAAAACCTCTACAAAGACATCCCAATAAACGAAACAAACCCAAGTCAACATCAGGTCACAGAAAAACTCCACACATTAGAAGCAACAATTAAAGACAACCAAAACCCTCTAGACTCCCCAATCACATGGAAAGAACTGGCCACAAAAACAAAATCTCTCCACCTAAAGAAAGCCTGTGGCCCAGACAACATCAAAAATGAAATGCTCAAGTTCAGCAATATGGAGATGCAGGGTGCGGTACTCAAATTATTCAACATCATATTACGTTCAGGCTGTTTTCCCGATATCTGGTGCCAAGGACTAATCTCCCCCATATATAAAAGTGGAAACAAATCAGACCCAAATAACTACCGCGGCATCTGTGTCAACAGTTGTCTAGGGAAGTTATTCTGCAGTATTCTAAATAGTAGATTACTTGATTTTCTTAACAAACATAATATCCTCAGAAAAAACCAAATAGGCTTTCTTCCAAAACACCGCACCGCCGACCATATCTATACCCTTCACACCCTCATTGAAAAACATATACACCAAACAAAAAATGGGAAAATATTCACCTGTTTCATCGACTTCAAGAAAGCCTTTGACTCTATATGGCACGAAGGGCTCTATTATAAACTTCTTCAGTGTGGAATAGGGGGCAAAGTCTATGACCTCATTAAATCAATGTATCTGAAAAACAAATGCGGGGTCAAAATTGGAGACAAACGCACCGATTTCTTCACCCAGAGAAGAGGCGTCCGGCAGGGCTGCAATTTGAGCCCGACCCTGTTCAACATATACATAAATGAATTAGCAGACATGCTGGAGCAAAGCGAGTCACCAGGTCTCCGTCTCCTGGATGGAGAAGTGAAATCCCTGTTCTATGCGGACGACCTGGTTCTGCTGTCTCCCACAGAACAGGGATTACAGCAACAACTAGACCTACTCGACAAATACTGCCAAAATTGGGCTCTAACAGTAAATCTAAAGAAAACCAACATCATGATTTTTCAAAAAAGGCCCAGATGTCAGGAAAACAAATACCAGTTTACCCTCACTGATACCACTATAGGACACACTATGAGCTACACCTACCTTGGTCTAACTATTACAGCATCAGGGAGCTTCAGCATAGCAGTGAATGCACTAAAAGAAAAAGCCCGAAGAGCCCTATATGCAATAAAAAGAAAATTCTACAACATCCAAATCCCAATCAAAATCTGGCTCAAAATATTTGACAGCATAATCCTGCCCATTGCACTGTACGGTAGTGAAGCATGGGGCCCGCTAAATCACCAAAGCTACACTAAATGGGAAAAACACACAATAGAAGCCCTACATGCAGAATTCTGCCGAAGCATCCTTCGCACCCAAAGAAAAACGCCAACAAATGCATGCAGAGCCGAACTAGGCAGATACCCACTGATAATAAACATCCAAAAACAAGCACTAAACTTCCTAAATCACCTCAAATCTAGCTCCCCAGACACCCTTCATTTCAAAGCCTTTCAGACCCAAGAGCTAAACCCAGAAAAGAGTCCCCTGAGTCAGCTGCTACTGAAACTAAGTACTCAGCCGGACCCTGACCAGCCCCAGACCAACACAGCCGTCCAAACACCAATCCGAGTGAACCAAATCATTAAAAAATGCAAAGAAACCTACCTGGAACATTGGAACAAAATAACCGAAAGCCAAAGCAGATTAGAATGTTACCGGGCCCTAAAAAGAGAATATAAACTGGCAGACTACCTCACAACCATCAGAGACACAAAACAGAGACAGACCCTCACCAGGTACAGACTAAGCGACCACCAACTGGAAATTGAAAAAGGCAGATACAAGAAATCCTGGCAGCCTAGAGAGAATAGAATATGCGATCAATGTCTGGCCGGCGAGGTTGAAACAGAAATGCATTTCCTCCTAAAATGCGAAAAATTCAACACATCAAGAAACATATTATTCAACAAGCTAAGCCAAACAACCCCAGATTTCAAGGAATTGGATGACCTGTCAAAATTGAGATTAGTCCTAGGAGAAGGAGACAGACCATACCTTGGGCCAAATATGTAACAACATGTCACAACCTGAGGACTGTTTAAAATTAAGACTGTTTAAAATTAATATTGAACGTACCAAATGAAGTACAAAGACTGTTTAAAATTAATATTGTTTAAAAGTAACATTGTATGTACCCAACAAATGTCAAATCGATTGACACCTACAGAATGTTGGAAAACTGTACCTTTTTGCTATGTAAGCTTTGGCAATATGGTTCTCTGTAAACTTTCATGCCAATAAAGCATTTGAATTGGAATTGGAATTGGAGAACAGAGAGAGAGAGAGAGAGAGACAGAGAGAGAGTGAGAGACAGAGAGAGAGAGAGACAGAGGGAGAGATATAGAGAGACACACAGAGAGAGAGACAGAGGGAGAGGGAGAGACAGAGAGAGACACACAGAGAGAGAGAGAGAGGGGGACAGAGAGAGAGAGAGAGAGAGACAGAGGGAGAGGGAGAGACAGAGAGAGACACAGAGAGAGAGAGAGAGAGGGGGACAGAGAGAAAGGGAGAGAGAGAGAGAGAGACAGAGGGAGAGATATAGAGAGACACAGAGAGAGAGAGAGAGGGGGGACAGAGAGAGAGGGAGAGAGACTGAGAGAGAGGCAGGGAGAGAGACAGAGAGAGACACAGAGAGAGAGAGAGAGGGGGGACAGAGAGAGAGGGAGAGAGACTGAGAGAGAGACAGGGAGAGAGACAGAGAGAGACACAGAGAGAGAGAGAGAGGGGGGGACAGAGAGAGAGGGAGAGAGACAGAGAGAGAGAGAGAGAGAGAGAGACAGAGAGAGACACAGAGAGAGAGAGAGAGAGGGGGACAGAGAGAGACAGCGAGAGAGAAAGAGAGAGACAGAGGGAGAGATATAGAGAGACACACAGAGAGAGAGACAGAGGTAGAGGGAGAGACAGAGAGAGACACAGAGAGAGAGAGAGAGGGGGACAGAGAGACAGGGAGAGAGAGAGAGAGAGACAGAGGGAGAGATATAGAGAGACACAGAGAGAGAGAGACAGAGGTAGAGGGAGAGACAGAGAGAGACAGCGAGAGAGAGAGAGAGAGAGAGAGACAGAGGGAGAGACAGCTCCCACAGACTGTAGACCAAGAACTGAGAAAGATCATGACGATGCTGAACAGCCTGATAGAAAGCCGGAGAAATTATTAATATTGTTATTTATCATTATCATTATTGTTATCTTATCAGTATTATTACTATTATTAGATAGATATATGTGCATGCCTCATGAAATTTATACTAAATCATCATTTAGCATTATAGAAAATAGTGTTTCCACACTCATCCCACAAAATAGGTCCATTTTATTTCGTTTTATTGAACTATATAAATGCTTCTTTCCACATAAGCTGCTGGAATATCCAGGGCCTCCGCTCCTCAACTTTTGGGATGAAGAGTACAGACCCTGAATTCCTAAAAGCTATAAAAGACATTGATATAATTGTGTTAACAGAAACATGGTGCCAAAAGGACGTGCCGACCCACTGTCCTCCAATGTACCATGAAATCATTGTGCCCTCAGTAAAGAACACTAAAACACGCAAGGGCAGAACCTCCGGTGGAATATTGGTGTGGTATAAGGGAGAACTGGACAAACACATCTCACCGGTAAAACAGGGGAAATCACACGTATGGCTAAAACTAGATAAAAATATAGGAATAGCAAAAAAAGATGTTTACTTATGTGCGATCTACATACCTCCAATAGAATCGCCATATTTCGAAGAGGAGTTATTTGATACTCTCCACATGGAAATCAGCCATTTCCAGGCCCAAGGAAAGGTGATAATATGTGGGGACCTAAATGCAAGGACCGGTTCTGAACCTGACTTCATAGACCCACAGGGAAACAACCATGTGTTTGGCCAGACCCCTTTAGATGTCACACCAGCCATCGCAAATCGGAACAACCTTGATCGTGAAATAAATAAAAGCGGTAGGGAGGCCGAGCCTTAGGCCTGTACATGGTTAACGGTAGGTTCAGAGGGGACTCCCTAGGGAGACTCACATACTCCTCAACTCTTGGGTCTAGTGTGGTGGATTATACAATCACTGACCTGGACCCCTGCGATATCAACTCATTCACTGTCAGGCAGCAATCCCCCCTCTCAGACCATAACCAAATAAATATGTACCTTAAACTTTCTGCCCAAACTACAGACACGAAAAAGGAACCCAGTAAGCTCCATAAAATAAACCAGACATACAGATGGGCCCCAGACAGTGGAGAAAAATTCATCACAGCACTAAAGTCACCTGATCTCACAAGTAAAATATCAAAATTTAAAGAAAACCCATACGAGATCACCAGAGATGGTGTAAACATGGCCATAGAGGATATAAATATGATCTTCCATGAGGCAGCTGTAAAAGCCGACCTTGTGAAACAGAAGAGGAAGCGTCACAAAAGACAAAATAAAAATAAGAAATGGTTTGACCACGAATGCAAAAATGCCAGAAAAGACCTGAGAAAAATATCAAACCAAAAGCATCGCCAACCAAACAATCCGGACCTACGTACTAGATACAATGAAACCCTCAAAAGATATAAACACACCATTAGGAACAAAACACAAAACTATACCCACAAAATACTCGAAGAAATTGAAAACTCCACCAATCCAAAACAATTCTGGGAAATGTGGAATAACCTGAGTACAACACAATTGCAAGCATTACCAATCCAAGATGGCGACATCTGGAGAACACATTTTGAAAACCTCTACAAAGACATCCCAATAAACGAAACAAACCCAAGTCAACATCAGGTCACAGAAAAACTCCACACATTAGAAGCAACAATTAAAGACAACCAAAACCCTCTAGACTCCCCAATCACATGGAAAGAACTGGCCACAAAAACAAAATCTCTCCACCTAAAGAAAGCCTGTGGCCCAGACAACATCAAAAATGAAATGCTCAAGTTCAGCAATATGGAGATGCAGGGTGCGGTACTCAAATTATTCAACATCATATTACGTTCAGGCTGTTTTCCCGATATCTGGTGCCAAGGACTAATCTCCCCCATATATAAAAGTGGAAACAAATCAGACCCAAATAACTACCGCGGCATCTGTGTCAACAGTTGTCTAGGGAAGTTATTCTGCAGTATTCTAAATAGTAGATTACTTGATTTTCTTAACAAACATAATATCCTCAGAAAAAACCAAATAGGCTTTCTTCCAAAACACCGCACCGCCGACCATATCTATACCCTTCACACCCTCATTGAAAAACATATACACCAAACAAAAAATGGGAAAATATTCACCTGTTTCATCGACTTCAAGAAAGCCTTTGACTCTATATGGCACGAAGGGCTCTATTATAAACTTCTTCAGTGTGGAATAGGGGGCAAAGTCTATGACCTCATTAAATCAATGTATCTGAAAAACAAATGCGGGGTCAAAATTGGAGACAAACGCACCGATTTCTTCACCCAGAGAAGAGGCGTCCGGCAGGGCTGCAATTTGAGCCCGACCCTGTTCAACATATACATAAATGAATTAGCAGACATGCTGGAGCAAAGCGAGTCACCAGGTCTCCGTCTCCTGGATGGAGAAGTGAAATCCCTGTTCTATGCGGACGACCTGGTTCTGCTGTCTCCCACAGAACAGGGATTACAGCAACAACTAGACCTACTCGACAAATACTGCCAAAATTGGGCTCTAACAGTAAATCTAAAGAAAACCAACATCATGATTTTTCAAAAAAGGCCCAGATGTCAGGAAAACAAATACCAGTTTACCCTCACTGATACCACTATAGGACACACTATGAGCTACACCTACCTTGGTCTAACTATTACAGCATCAGGGAGCTTCAGCATAGCAGTGAATGCACTAAAAGAAAAAGCCCGAAGAGCCCTATATGCAATAAAAAGAAAATTCTACAACATCCAAATCCCAATCAAAATCTGGCTCAAAATATTTGACAGCATAATCCTGCCCATTGCACTGTACGGTAGTGAAGCATGGGGCCCGCTAAATCACCAAAGCTACACTAAATGGGAAAAACACACAATAGAAGCCCTACATGCAGAATTCTGCCGAAGCATCCTTCGCACCCAAAGAAAAACGCCAACAAATGCATGCAGAGCCGAACTAGGCAGATACCCACTGATAATAAACATCCAAAAACAAGCACTAAACTTCCTAAATCACCTCAAATCTAGCTCCCCAGACACCCTTCATTTCAAAGCCTTTCAGACCCAAGAGCTAAACCCAGAAAAGAGTCCCCTGAGTCAGCTGCTACTGAAACTAAGTACTCAGCCGGACCCTGACC